>NW_028250716.1:0-445441 GCF_964263255.1 Lissotriton vulgaris
GGACATGCCACACACATCAGGGCATGTTCTATTTTTCAAATACACTGCACCCTGCCCACAGGGGGTACTTTAGGGGTGACTCACGTGTAAGAAAAGAGAAGGTTAGGGCCTGGCAAGTGGGTGCACTTGCCAAGTAGACATTGCACTACCAAACTGCGCACAGACACTGTGGTGGCAGGCCTGAGTTACATTTACAGGCTGGTTATGTGGGTTGCACAATCAGTGCTGCAGGCCCACTACCAGCATTTTATTTTACGGCCCTGGGCATACACAGTGCACTGTACTATGGACTCACTAGTAAACCAAATATGACAATAAGGGAAACACCAATCCATAGAAACAATTACAGGGAGAGTTTATGCACTTTAGCACTGAGCAGCAGTGGTAAAGTGCCCAGAGTCATAAAATCACCAACCACAGGACAAAATATAGGGGGAAGTGAAAAAGTTCTGGGATGGCCCTGCAAAAAGGGCCAAATCCAACACTCTCTCACATGAGCATGTCCCGCTGCAAGGTTTTCGAGGTCCATGCATGACTAGCTGCTCTAGACTAGGTATTTTGTTTGCATTCTGAGACTTGTATCCTTTTTTATTACTTCATAAAACCAGGACTACAATCCTTATACAGTAAAGAGGCTATGTGAGCTAATCTCACACTAAATATCGGAAACTTGGCAGCTGTACAGGGTGGGGTGTTGGGAAACCCCTGGTTAGCTGCGAACAGCTTCTCCAACAGTAATGCAATTGCTTAAAGCATTGCCAGATAAGTTAATGATTCACCTCAGGGGGCAGCAACTTCACTACATTAACTGGGGACAGCATTTCATGGATATGGCAAAGCCACCCATGACTATGGCCACATTACTGGTCCCAGCAGGAAAACAATACCTGAACTTGTTGCACTGCAAAGATCAGTGGTGTTGGAGAAGAGTTGTTACATTGGGGAAGTGAATAAAAAGCACATCTTGTACAGAGCTTTGTGTCCATGCATGCTGCATTTCTGAGTGGCGCTGCACAGTGCTCTTGTGGGGCACTTCCCAAGATCAGGTCTTTTAAAGCGAGAATGGGGAAGCAGTCTGTGTCCTGTTCACCTTCATGCTGTGAATTCCTGGACACAGCTAGCAGTTTGTTTGCACTCTGGGTAAGAAGTCTAGAGGAAATTAATGCTTTGGTCTCTGAAAGAAAAGAAAGCAGGAGGTGAGCTCTGAAGGTTAATGGAGATGGCATAAAGGCCTGTGTGTGACCTACACATCATAAAGTCAACTCCCTCTAAGATAGCCTTGTTGTTTGTAACTTGATTGTGACATCTTGTTTAGGCACATATCTCAACTCAGCCTCATTTAGAAGATTCTACCCTTCGTTTCAACTCATTTCCACCTTCCAAACGAGTGAAATGCCTCCCATAGACTTCAGTGGGATCACCCACCCTGAAAACATGCCCACACTCCAAAAAGCAAAATAAAATTGCCATGTACATTAGTTAAAATATATTTATCCTCCAGGACCTCTCAAACTCACCCTCCTCAGGGGCTAAAAGGTGGACTGTACTTTAATACTTCACAGCTCTCGGCTAATGGCCTTTCACAGGTGACGTTCTAGGGGTCCTCACACTAACCCAGGTGCTAGCCTCTCTTCTTCACCCGTCTTGTCGCTTTGTGTTACTGTCACAGTGTTTCTGAAGCTCTGGCACTGACTATGGCGCTTGCACCAGGCCTGTTGGATGAGATTATAGCTCACAGAGTCCCACCCAACATAGGATCACAAGGGTGAGCAGGTACAAAAATATCATTTAAATCCAAACATTTTTAATAAAATGCAACTAATATAAGCTCGTCTAAAAAATTCCAATGCAAGTCAGTTCTAACAAACTTTTAAAGGAAACAAGAGTAAAACTGCTGAGTTTAAATTGCTTTCAGGGGTTTTACACAAACTGTAGCTCTTCCAGAACCTCCAACAAACCGAGTTAGGATTGAGGATGTAGCCTAACGACTAGACCGGCTCAAAAATTTCCTGTGATTCTGGGCAAATCACTCAATTTCTCCCTGCCTAAAAATGAACGTGTCCGCAACGTAGTGTAACTGAGGTTCGCATAAATCGCTCTGATACCTTTGGGTCGAGTTTGTGCAATTAAAAAACTGCAAAAATTCATAAAATGTCCTTTAAGAGCCGCCCCCTGCTGGAGCTGTCAGTACAGATGAAACGGTGGCCTGGGTGGATCACTCTGTCTAAGCATGTGCGGAACCGCAATTTTCTCTGAGCATGCGTGGAATGCAGTGTCTCATCTCCGAGCATGCGTACTTATAATATCCCGTGTCCGCGCATGCGCACTCGTCTCGTCTCCATCTTGCTCTGCTGTCGGTGCTGTTCCTCCTCCTTCCTCAGAGCCGCTCTCGGGTCTCAGTTCACGCTGAAAAAATGAGGAAGAAAGGAACGGAGGAATGAGGGGCAGGAAACCAGAACAAGTGAGTGAGAGTGGGAGCAGAGACTCTCAGTGCTGGAGGGAGGAGGGTCTCCCTGTAAATAGTAGAGTCCTTTCTGCGGTCTCCGGGCCACAAGGCCGAGCCTGAGCTGGGGCTGATCCTGGAAAGGCCAAGAGCTGAATTCAGCTTCTATTCGCTCTGTTTGTTAAAGAGCAGGTTGGGATATTTTTGAAGGAATTTAATTTTGTATTCATCGTTTTACGAATTTGTTTAAAAGGGAAAATACTGATTTTACAAATGTTCGTTTTTTTTATTGGCTTTGAGATGATAACACTGGTCATAACACTGGTCAGGTGGCAATTCTGCACACAATATTGCATACAGTAACATGATTTACTCGGGATTATGAAAATGGTTCCAGTGTAGTTTGTTTACTGTGATACATTAACCCCAACTCAGTAAACAAAGGAGACTTTATTTCACTGATTAGGTCACCTCATGAGAGAAACCTCTCTATTCAATTGGCAGCCAGGCCAAGGTGGCCTTTGCTAAGATATCACTCTAGACGGGGGCAGAGAAAAAATTGGCACCCTTGCTGATGGTATTAATTGAGGCAGCTGGGGGTCCCTTTTTTGTTCTCTGGTCAGTACCTGGATGAAAAGGGACTGGCCCCTGAACACAAATATCCCTGCACTTCCCCTTCTCACCTAAATCACGATAGCTTAGATGCCTCATGCAGTTGATAGTTTTGTTGAGCAGGATTCAGAGGGTGAAGGCAGGGCAAGAAATGGGGCTAAAAGGGTATTAAAAACATCATCTGTCATATGATAATGAAGGACTAAAACCACTTTAAACCTGCAAATCATACAGAAAAGAATGGGCAGTGACCAGAACAAGGCTGAAGCAAGGTGAGAATGCTGCTGTTGTTGGCATACCCTTAATGCAATTCTTATTCCATGCACACACACTAATTACAAGTGAAGTTTCACCAAAACAGTAGGTGTGAACAAAGAGAGAAATAAAGTTCTGTTTTCTTTTCTTTTAATCCAATCAACGAAAAGTGTGTTTCTTTGATTGGGGAAGAATCCTTGACTTCTTCAGGGCTGCATGGCTCTTGAAGTCCGAAGTTAAATCCTCTCTGCCAATTATACTTTCGAATAGGCTGGTCAATAAATCCCAACTAGACTGTTGCTTTAATTGCACCGGAAATGTTTTAGTCCGACCTTATTGTAGGACTGATGAAACTAACGAGTACAGTGGCTTCCCGCGATGAATCCGGCGTCCAGACTCTGTGTTTCTCAAGCGTACTCACTCGAGGGATTCCTACATATAAGGTTTTAATAAGTGATCGGAGCATTTGGACAAGCCACCATACTCAGTTCCTTTTCATCAGCATGGAAAATAAAGTGGGCAATAGGTAGAAAATGCTTCTATTATGACTTAAGTTAGTTTAATATCATTTGCCACAGCTGATTAAATAGGTAAACGTTCCTTTAAGGAGTAACTTTCTTTCGAGTATGGAGTTGCCATTTAGGCGCTGGATGCTGTTCCCTCACTAGACTCCTTGATTTGGAGTTTCCAGGGTAGGTGCAGTGGTAGAAGTGGGCGGGAACGGAAGGGCACGGCGTGCCCCTACTTAAAAAAATTATTTCAGTCTGTTCCCCTACTTCTTTCTTTCAAAAAAGCATCACGGGACGCCAAGAATAGTCCAACTTGAAACAATGCATTTTTTTCAGCTTGTGTGGTGCCAGGAACGGCTCGTACTTCTCTGTTAAACTCCAGAGGCTGCAGCAACCCCTCCCTGAGCTCTCACAGACCGAGTGCAGGCCCATTGTCATTCCGATTGAGGCTGATTATCCCCTTTCGAATGACAATGCGCCCGTCCTCTGCCTTTAGCATATGCCAGTGAGATCCTAGTTAGTGATTACGGAGGAGCTTTCCCAAGCAAAGTACTGTGGGAAACTTGCCACTTTGTGTAATTTGTCAATGTTATACACAGAGTGAAGTGGGCAGGAGCAGTGATGGGACAGAAGAGGCGACAGGAAAGGAAAGGTGATGGGGCAGGAGAAGTAACGGGCAGGAGAAGTAACAGGCAGGAGAAGTAACAGGCAGGAGAAGTAACAGGCAGGAGAAGTGACAGGGCAGGAGAAGTGACAGGAGAGGCGACAGGGCAGGAGAAGCGACGGGGCAGGTGAGGTGACTGTGCAAGAGAAGTAACGGGCAGGAGAAGTGACAGGGCAGGAGAAGTGACAGGGCAGGAGAAGTGACAGGGCAGGAGAAGTGACAGGGCAGGAGAAGCGACCGGGCAGGAGAAGCGACCGGGCAGGAGAAGCGACAGGACAGGAGAAGCGACAGGACAGGAGAAGCGACCGGGCAGGAGAAGCGACCGGGCAGGAGAAGCGACAGGGCAGGAGAAGCGACAGGGCAGGAGAGGTGATGGAGCAGGAGAGGTGACTGGGCAGGAGAAGTGACAGGGTAGGAGAAGTGACAGGGTAGGAGAAGTGACGGGGTAGGAGAAGTGACGGGGTAGGAGAAGTGACGGGGTAGGAGAAGTGATGGGGTAGGAGAAGTGACGGGGTAGGAGAAGTGACAGGGTAGGAGAAGTGACGGGGTAGGAGAAGTGACAGGGCTTGAGAGGTGACGGGTCAGGAGAGGCGACAGGCAAGGAGAGGTGACGGGGCAGGAGAAGTGATGGGACAGAAGAGGCGGCTGGAAAGGAAAGATGATGGGGCAGGAGAGGTGACTGGGCAGGAGAAGTGACAGGGCAGGAGAAGTGACAGGGTAGGAGAAGTGACGGGGTAGGAGAAGTGACAGGGCTTGAGAGGTGACGGGTCAGGAGAGGCGACAGGCAAGGAGAGGTGACGGGGCAGGAGAAGTGATGGGACAGAAGAGGCGGCTGGAAAGGAAAGATGATGGGGCAGGAGAGGTGACTGGGCAGGAGAGGTGACTGGGCAGGAGAAGTGACAGGGCAGGAGAAGCGACAGGGCAGCAAAAGCGACATGGCAGGAGAAGCAACAGGGCAGGAGAGGCGACAGGGCAGGAGAGGCGACAGGGCAGGAGAGGCGATGGAGCAGGAGAGGTGTCAGGGTGGGATAAGTGATGGGGTAGGAGAATTGACAGGGCTTGAGAGGTGACAGGTCAGGAGCAGTGACGGGACAGGAGAGGCGACAGGCAAGGAGAGGTGACAGGGCAGGAGAAGTGATGGGACAGAAGAGGCGGCTGGAAAGGAAAGATGATGGGGCAGGAGAGGTGACTGGGCAGGAGAAGTAATGGGCAGGAGAAGTAATGGGCAGGGGAAGTGACAGGGCAGGAGAAGTGACAGGGCAGGAGAGGCGACAGGAAAGGAGAGGTGACGGGCAGGAGCAGTGAATGGGTAGGAGCGGTGACGGGGCTGCAAAAGTGACGGGGCTGCAAAATTGACGGGCCAGGAAAATTGACGGGCCAGGAGAAGTGCCGGGTCAGGAGAAGTGATGGGACAGAAGAGGCGGCTGGAAAGGAAAGATGATGGGGCAGGAGAGGTGACTGGGCAGGAGAAGTGCCGGGTCAGGAGAAGTGACGGGTCAGGAGAAGTGACGGGTCAGGAGAAGTGATGGGTCAGGAGCAGCGATGGTACAGGAGAGGCGTCAGGAAAGGAGAGGTAACTTTCTTTCGAGTATGGAGTTGCCATTTAGGCGCTGGATGCTGTTCCCTCACTAGACTCCTTGATTTGGAGTTTCCAGGGTAGGTGCAGTGGTAGAAGTGGGCGGGAACGGAAGGGCACGGCGTGCCCCTACTTTTAAAAATTATTTCAGTCTGTTCCCCTACTTCTTTCTTTCAAAAAAGCATCACGGGACGCCAAGAATAGTCCAACTTAAAACAATGCATTTTTTTCAGCTTGTGTGGTGCCAGGAACGGCTCGTACTTCTCTGTTAAACTCCAGAGGCTGCAGCAACCCCTCCCTGAGCTCTCACAGACCGAGTGCAGGCCCATTGTCATTCCGATTGAGGCTGATTATCCCCTTTCGAATGACAATGCGCCCGTCCTCTGCCTTTAGCATATGCCAGTGAGATCCTAGTTAGTGATTACGGAGGAGCTTTCCCAAGCAAAGTACTGTGGGAAACTTGCCACTTTGTGTAATTTGTCAATGTTATACACAGAGTGAAGTGGGCAGGAGCAGTGATGGGACAGAAGAGGCGACAGGAAAGGAAAGGTGATGGGGCAGGAGAAGTAACGGGCAGGAGAAGTAAAAGGCAGGAGAAGTAACAGGCAGGAGAAGTGACAGGGCAGGAGAAGTGACAGGGCAGGAGAAGTGACAGGGCAGGAGAGGCGACAGGGCAGGAGAAGCGACGGGGCAGGTGAGGTGACTGTGCAAGAGAAGTAACGGGCAGGAGAAGTGACAGGGCAGGAGAAGTGACAGGGCAGGAGAAGTGACAGGGCAGGAGAAATGACAGGGCAGGAGAAGCGACCGGGCAGGAGAAGCGACCGGGCAGGAGAAGCGACCGGGCAGGAGAAGCGACCGGGCAGGAGAAGCGACCGGGCAGGAGAAGCGACAGGACAGGAGAAGCGACCGGGCAGGAGAAGCGACAGGGCAGGAGAGGTGATGGAGCAGGAGAGGTGACTGGGCAGGAGAAGGGACAGGGTAGGAGAATTGACGGGGTAGGAGAAGTGACGGGGTAGGAGAAGTGACGGGGTAGGAGAAGTGACAGGGTAGGAGAAGTGACAGGGTAGGAGAAGTGACGGGGTAGGAGAAGTGACAGGGCTTGAGAGGTGACGGGTCAGGAGAGGCGACAGGCAAGGAGAGGTGACGGGGCAGGAGAAGTGATGGGACAGAAGAGGCAGCTGGAAAGGAAAGATGATGGGGCAGGAGAGGTGACTGGGCAGGAGAAGTGACAGGGCAGCAGAAGCGACAGGGCAGCAAAAGCGACAGGGCAGGAGAAGCAACAGGGCAGGAGAGGCGACAGGGCAGGAGAGGCGACAGGGCAGGAGAGGCGATGGAGCAGGAGAGGTGACAGGGTGGGATAAGTGATGGGGTAGGAGAATTGACAGGGCTTGAGAGGTGACAGGTCAGGAGCAGTGACGGGACAGGAGAGGCGACAGGCAAGGAGAGGTGACAGGGCAGGAGAAGTGATGGGACAGAAGAGGCGGCTGGAAAGGAAAGATGATGGGGCAGGAGAGGTGACTGGGCAGGAGAAGTAATGGGCAGGAGAAGTAATGGGCAGGGGAAGTGACAGGGCAGGAGAAGTGACAGGGCAGGAGAAGTGACAGGGCAGGAGAGGCGACAGGAAAGGAGAGGTGACGGGCAGGAGCAGTGAATGGGTAGGAGCGGTGACGGGGCTGCAAAAGTGACGGGGCTGCAAAATTGACGGGCCAGGAAAATTGACGGGTCAGGAGAAGTGCCGGGTCAGGAGAAGTGACGGGTCAGGAGAAGTGACGGGTCAGGAGCAGCGATGGTACAGGAGAGGCGTCAGGAAAGGAGAGGTGACTGGGCAGGAGAAGTGATGGGACAGAAGAGGCGGCTGGAAAGGAAAGATGATGGGACAGGAGAGGTGACTGGGCAGGAGAGGTGACTGGGCAGGAGAGGTGACTGGGCAGGAGAGGTGACTGGGCAGGAGAGGTGACTGGGCAGGAGAGGTGACGGCAGGAGAGGTGACTGGGCAGGAGAAGTGACAGGGCAGGAGAAGTGACAGGGCAGGAGAAGTGACAGGGCAGGGGAAGTGACAGGGCAGGAGAAGTGACAGGGCAGGAGAGGCGACAGGAAAGGAGAGGTGACGGGCAGGAGCAGTGAATGGGTAGGAGCGGTGACGGGGCTGCAAAAGTGACGGGGCTGCAAAAGTGACGGGCCAGGAGAAATGACGGGCCAGGAGAAATGACGGGTCAGGAGAAGTGACGGGTCAGGAGAAGTGGCGGGTCAGGAGAAGTGACAGGGCTTGAGAGGTGACGGGTCAGGAGCAGCGATGGTCAGGAGAGGCGTCAGGAAAGGAGAGGTGACTGGGCAGGAGAAGTGATGGGACAGAAGAGGCGGCTGGAAAGGAAAGATGAAGGGACAGGAGAGGTGACTGGACAGGAGAGGTGACTGGGCAGGAGAGGTGACTGGGCAGGAGAGGTGACTGGGCAGGAGAGGAGACTGGGCAGGAGAGGAGACTGGGCAGGAGAGGAGACTGGGCAGGAGAGGTGACTGGGCAGGAGAGGTGACTGGGCAGGAGAGGTGACTGGGCAGGAGAGGTGACTGGGCAGGAGAGGTGACTGGGCAGGAGAGGTGACGGGGCAGGAGAAGTGACAGGGCAGGAGAGGCAACAGGAAAGGAGAGGTGACGGGGCAGGAGCAGTGAACGGGTAGGGACGGTGACAGGGCTGCAAAAGTGACGGGGCAGGAAAAGTGACGGGCCATGAGAAGTGACGGGCCATGAGAAGTGACGGGGCAGGAGAAGTGACGGGGCAGGAGAAGTGACAGGGCAGGAGAAGTGACAGGGCAGGAGAGGCGACAGGAAAGGAGAGGTTATGGAGCAGGAGAGGTGACTGGGCAGGAGAAGTAAAGGACAGGAGAAGTAAGGGACAGGAGAAGTAAGGGGCAGGAGAAGTAAGGGACAGGAGAAGTAAGGGGCAGGAGAAGTAAGGGGCAGGAGAAGTAAGGGGCAGGAGAAGTAAGGGGCAGGAGAAGTGACAGGGTAGGAGAAGTGACAGGGTAGGAGAAGTGACAGGGTAGGAGAAGTGACGGAGTAGGAGAAGTGACGGAGTAGGAGAAGTGACGGAGTAGGAGAAGTGACGGAGTAGGAGAAGTGACGGAGTAGGAGAAGTGACGGAGTAGGAGAAGTGACGGGGTAGGAGAAGTGACGGGGTAGGAGAAGTGACAGGGCTTGAGAGGTGACGGGTTTGGAGCAGTGACGGAACAGGAGAGGCGACATGAAAGGAGAGGTGACGGGGCAGGGAGAAGTGACGGAGCAGGGAGAAGTGACGGGGCAGGAGAAGTGACGAGGCAGGAGAAGTGACGGGGCAGAAGCAGTGATTAGGCATGAGCAGGAGCTGTGAATGGGCGGGAGCAGTGAACGGTCAGGAGCAGTGAACGGTCAGGAGCAGTGAGCGGTCAGGAGCAGTGAATGGTCAGGAACAGTGACGAGGCAGGAGCAGTGACGAGGCAGGAGCAGTGACGGGGCAGGAGCAGTGACGGGGCAGGAGCAGTGACGGGGCAGGAGCAGTGACGGGGCAGGAGCAGTGACGGGGCAGGAGCAGTGAACGGGCAGTAGCAGTGACGGGGCAGGGGAAATGACAGGGAAGGAGCGGTGATGGGGTAGGAGAAGTGCTCTCCATGACACTGGAATCAAACAATCCTGGCTGATGAGGGCTGAAAGCCTGAAACCTGTCCTAGGATGCTTGTTTCCAGTCCAGGGAGGACCTGGCCTGGCAGTTTGGCCTGGACTGTTCCCATTGGGCGTAAGATCAAGACTGATTTGCATATGGCTGGGTCCAACTGGAATGGCATGGTGAGCAAAGAAACAATGGATTTAGGCCCATATCTCTTAACTGGGGTGAATGTGTGACATTGTTCTGATTTCTGTCCGTCAGTTGTTCTTTTTGCTTTTGTCACCCCGAGTGGGACGGGTATGCCCAGAAGTGGGTCCCGTGCTCTCCATGCCCCTGGAATCAAGCTATCCTGGCTGATGAGGGCTGAAAGCCCGAAACCAGTCCTAAGATGCTTGTTTCCAGTCCAGGGAGTACCTGGCCTGGCAGTTTGGGCTGACTGTTACCAATGGGCGCAGGATCAACACTGATTTGCATATGTTGTACGCTTTACATAAACCTGCATTCCCTACAAGTGTTTGCTTTTTCCTAAATTCTTTTTTCCCCCCACTTCGACCACTGGGTAGGGGTGACAATCTCCAGTAGCCATCATGTTTCAGCACTACAGTAAAGTGCACGAAAGTTGGATGGTACTGGTGACTGTCATAAACGTCAGGCAGAAAAGCCAAGGTTCAAAAAGCTCCTTGATGAAACACAGCTGAAGATCATTGGCTCAAGGAACCGGCAAAGCAAGACTGAGTACCACAAGATTAGAGCCAGCACCTATAGTTGCATTGTGAACCAGGATCTGCACCATGACCCGTTCTTTAACTCATTACCTATAGAACTAGTTACGTGGCAGGGCTGTCCCCTCTCTTCACCCTCGCCGTTGAACTCGTGGCATAGTGGATAGAAGCGGTGCACAGTTAATAGAGTTGTGCTGGTCTGATTTGCCAGAAGATACAATAACCCTCTATGCGGACATCATACCGTTCCTACAACCAGAGGGCTCGCAATGGAGACTGTGACAGATGTTGCAGGTTTACAAAGATGTGGAGGGTGCCAATGCACAGCACCCTCTCAGATAGCGGAGGATCAGTTTAAATACATGAGTACAGAGGTCACCCTGGGCCAGCAAAGGCCTGGGACCTTAATAATAGCGCTGTGGTGCAACATTGTTGAGGGAATATGGACATTTGGTCCTCCTTACCCATCACTATGGTGGGACGGATGGCTTTATACTCATTTTCGGTCCATCCTCCAGAATTATCCCTACATCTTACAGATAGTCTTTATGACAGATGACAACGTGGGAAGATTAAATAACTAATTTTCCGTCGTCTATCGAACCCCAACCCCCCACACCCACCCACCCCAACCGTTCTTACCTGCACGGGCTGCTGCTGCATGGAACATTAGACTCACTATAGAGCTGCCCTTCCCATTCTCTCCCTCAAATAGCTAATTTTCATTTGCTGTGCTAGCGTGAGGCGCTGAAAAACAATAAATGGCTGGGCAAAGCACAGATTTGACTTTTTTGTGTTATGGGACTCAATTGCCTCAGGTCACAAGACTGGTAAGCTTTAAATCATGGGATCTTATTGGGATATCCCACTAGTGGGGTGTGATAAAATGACCATATAAAATCTGTTGAGCAACTCACACCGATGTACAACCTTCACCGATTCCAGTTTTTCAGATACCTCCAGCTCCGCCACGCACTCTGCACATAATGAGGCTCTTAAGATTGTCCCAAAGTTTAACCATCTGGAGGCCAAATCAGTGCTAAAACCCCTTGGACTCGAGGACATTTCTAAACTGCATAGGTCCCCACTCCTTAACTCAACATGTAGGCAAGACAAGTGCAGTTTTAGAGCAAAACCTAGATGAGCTGGATGACCAGGATTGTCAGGAGGCAAAGATGGCAACACGGTTCCAGGCCACCCCCTCAAATCGCAGAGTAATACAGTGCAATTAGCTGCAAAGGATGTCCTACAGCCCTATCGGGTGTGGAGTCTGGGCAGCAGTAATAGCCTGGCTTGTCCCTAATACAAGATCCTGCTACATTTTACCATGTGATCTGAGACTGTCCATTTATACCTTTGCCAGAATCGCACACAAGCCTAGTTACCTTGAACCTAAAGTTGCAGTTCTGGGCACCAGGGAGGCTGGTCCTTTTCTATCGCGCAAATATTGCATGCAAGGCTGGAATTCTTGATAGCCAAGCATGAGATTGCGAGCCGCTGATCGCAGGCAGAAGCTCCCTCTGCGTGTTGCCTGTACACCCACAGATCAGGCAGTTTATAGTACAACTCTGCAAAAAGAAATATAAGAAGATCTGGGGTGCATGGACTGCTCGTCATGGTTTAACATAATTTTCCCTGTGGTTCTCCAGTACACTTTTTTTAATATATCAATTTGATTCATGAGAGATGTAATTCGCAGACCAGCCCCTTTGCCTCGGTTTCAGTTGACTTACATTTTTTTGTAATGTGTTGCTTTTTAACCAATAAAAAGTGATATAAAAACTTTAAACAAGAGTTACGCTGTAGGTAATTATACATATGATAGAGTGATCTAGCCACAGATTCCTTACCTTTGAACTTCCAGGTGTCAGGCTGGATCCGGAAGATGTTTGATAGCAGTACCACTGCGCCCCGAAAGGTGGAGTCTGTCGACTCCACGTGATGCCATAGGTGTCGGGGTTGTCGTCGTGACGTCTGCGTCGTCTATATTGGCACCACCCGGTGCGCTGACGTCTGTTATTTTCTCTCTCTGCGCCTGCCAGTGCAGATCCATCGAAGAGAGCTACCCCCAGTCACTTATTGACAGACCTTTTAGACTTTTTGTCTTCTCTTTGGTGTGCTAGGTATGTCGAGTAAGAAAGCCTTGGGGTTTAGGCCGTGCAGTGCCTGTCACCGCGCCATGTCAGTCACAGACCCCCATTTAGTGTGTGGTGCCTGGATCTCGACCACAACACAAAGTTGTGCTCCAGTTGATGGGCCATGGCGCCAAAGGCTTTGAGGGAGCGGTCTCTAAAGCTGATTGCGGCCTGGCGTTGACGCTAAGGAAGTCACCTCCTTGATCTCGTTCCCAGTCTTGGTCAAGGGGAAGGTCCGAGCACTGCTCCAGGGGTTTGAAGTCTTTTTCTTCAAAGTCCTCACAGTCCGGTAAGAAGCACCACAAAACGCGCAAGCAGTCAAAGTGTGCTTTGACGTCACCCTGGCCATTGCAGAAGACTGAGGAGCCACAACGTTAACCGCTCCTCTCCACATTTCGCTCCCTGCCCAGTGCCGGGAGCGACCCTCGCCAAACTAAAGGAATTTTATGACGCCATGTGTGCCATATTTGGGTGGCCTGATCCTGCTGGCACGCCTTCGCCCCCCACAGGTTCCGCTGAAGGAGGCCCTATGGGTTCTGTGCCTTCGGGTCCGGCCACAGCCCCTCTTGGATCTTCCCTATAAGTTGGACACACCGTTCAACCTGCCCCATTCTGAAGTGTTAGGCATGGAGGATGAAGATTGAGAAGGGCAGTAGGATCCCCTTGAAATCCCGCAACCCAGTTAGAACCTGGACTGGTATGAGGACCTGGGTGATGCCAGCGGCCTGGACACCTCTCCAGGTTCTAGCATGCTGTCTCCATCTAACCTGGCTATGGATGAGGGAGCTTCATTTGCAATGGTGGTGCATACCTGTGTGGAGGTCTTGGAAATGCAGCTTCCAACAGTGGCAGTCAAGACTAATGTCCTGACAGAGGTCCTGCAGCCTGGTGTCTCTTCCTCGGAACTCTTACTGCCTTTCCAAGAGGCCTTGACAGATGTTCTACTGGGCACCAGGTCCAAGCCCTGCACAGGGGCTCCTGTGAATAGAACTTTTTCCCACCCCCACCGCCCTTCACCGGTCGACCCAGCTTTCCTCTCTACCCACCCCACCCCACAGAGCTTGGTGGTACAAGCCTTCACTACTCACAATGCGTTCCCTTCTTCATTCCGGCAGGGAATCCAAAAGGCTGGACAGCTTTGGTAAGAAAAATCTTTTCTTCCAACAGCCTAGCATTACCTCTTGGGTGTTTACTCCCATTCTCTATGGGATACGGTTTCGCAAGTGCTTCCCAGAGGCTCGGAGGAGGACTGAGTTCTGGTCACCCAAGCCATTACAGATGGGAGAGATACGGCTAAGTTTGCCATACGATGTGGCTTAGATGCAACAGAAATGCTAGGCAGAGCGATTTCCTTGATGTTGGCCGCGAGGCACCACGCCTGGCTGAGGACATCTGGCTTTTCAGGGGATGTCCAAGCGAACCTTATGGACCTGCCCTTTGATAGCTCCTGAATCCTTTGGAGACAAGGCGGATGCAGCGCTTAAGCATTTTAAGAACTTGTGGGGTACGGCCAAGTCCTTAGGCCTCTCCACATCATCCTGGGCTGTTTCTGCTCTTCGCCACTCTCGTGGCTACGGAAGGGGCTACAACAATGCCAACCCTATTCCAGCCAGAGGACCCCGCAAGTCCAGCAACCGCTGCGGGGCCTCGGATGCAGTTCACCCCGACCCTGTGGGCTGGGTAGCCAGAAGGCAGATCAAGCGACAGCCCCCTCCCCCACCGCAAAACCTTCCTAGTCCGATCCTTCTTTATCTTGGATGTCCAATTTCGTGGCAGGATACGCCATCACCTCTACCACTGGCGAGATATCCCCTCGGACGGGTGGGTGCTGCAAATAGTCCGAAGGGACTACTCCCTCCCATTTGAGACTACTCCTCTCTCCATGCCTTCGACTTACGATTGGCTGACGGAGGATCACCTTGCCTTACTTTGCCAGGAATTCAAGACTCTTGGCCAAGAGAGTCATAGAGAGGGTCCCCGGACCAGAGATAGGCTGTGGTTGCTACTACCCCAATGTTCTGGTTCCTAAGAAGCATGGAGGCATTTGTCCTATCCTAGACCTCAGAGCCCTCAACTACTTTCTCAAAAAAGAAGAACTTTCAGTTTGCCGTGCTCCCCTTCGGCTTCACCAGTGCCCCTCGGGTGTTCACCAAGGTGATGACGGTGGTCGCAGCCCATCTGCAGAGATCAGGGGTTCCAGTCTTCCCCTATCTTGACGATTGATTGTTGAAGGCGGGATTGTCCAAAGCAGTCGTCTTCCACTCCCAGACTGCGGCAAATCTCCTGCATTCTCGTGGGCTCACTATCAAGGTGCTGAAGTCACAACTGACTCCGTCTCAGACGCACCTTTTCATCTGAACAGTTCTGGACATAGTGCAGATTTGGGCGTATCCTCCTGAATGGCGAGTCCAGGATATTCAGGCTATGATACCGAAGTTTCCGCCTCTATGCTGGATTTCGGTGAGACTGACTCTGAGGCTGTTGGGCCTCATGGCCTCCTGCATCTTGCTAGTGGACCATGCCAGATGGCACATGTGGGCTTTGCAGTGGGACTTGAAGTTCCAATGGGTGCAGCATTGAGGAAATCTCACCGACCTAGTTCAGATATCGGAACGCACCACGAACGACCTGCAGTGTTGGCTGACAAACCACAATTGGGTCACAGGCAGACCCCTCCCCCATCCCCACTCAGATCTCACTGTAGTGATGGATGCGTCCCTCCTGGTTTTGGGCAGCCATCTGGGAGAGGTTGAGATCAGGGGACTCTGTTCTACGGCGAAAGCCAAGCTCCAGATCAATCTGTTGGAGCTTTGTGTGATCCGGTTGGCATTGAATGCCTTTTTACCATCCCGCAAGGGAAGGCTAGTTCAAGTGTTCACGGACAACACTACTGCTATGTGGTACTGCAACAAACAGGGCAAAATGGGGTTGTGGACCCTTTGTCAGGAGGCGCTGCATCTCTGACTTGGCTAAACAACAGGGCATTCCCTTGGTGGTTCAACATCTGGCCGGTTCTCTGAACTACAGTGAAGATGAACTAAGCCCCCAGTGCCTTGCGGATCACGAGTGGTGTCTTCATCCGGAGGTGGTGCAAGGTCTCTTTCTAAAGTGGGAAGAGCCTTGATTAGATCTGTTCGCCTTGGAAGAGAATGCATAGGTGGAGCACAGGACTCCTATACGCCTTTCCTCCCATACCACTCCTACCCAGAGTGCTCAAGAAGATCAGGAGAAACAGGGCCCAAGTCATCCTTATGGCTCCAGATTGGGCATTGAGAGTCTGGTATCCTAAGCTTCTACAGATGAGCATCGCTCTTTCGGTCAGGCTGCCTCTTTGGGAGGATCTTCTGTCCCAGAAGCAATGGAGGGTCCTCGACTCGAACCTGTCCACTCCGCCTCCTTGCTTGGAGAATTAGCAGAGACAGTTGACAGCTTTTTACCTTTCTGCCGAAGTCTGTGAGGTTATTCTGACAGCTAGGCATCCCTCTACGAAATTGGTACACACCTGCAGATGGCAAATGTTTTGTAAATGTTATGTTACGTGTTTTTATATAGCGCTCAGCTGCCCCAGCCAAGGGGCGTCCTGGCGCTGTCACTGACAAAGAGAGCAACTGCACCTACAAAACACAGCGGGCCTCAACATAGCAGTCAAATAGGAGCTTACTTTAAGGGAAAAAGGTAGGTCTTAGTGGCCTTTCTGGCGGTCAGAAGATCCTCTAAGCCACGGATCTGGGACGGCACAGCGTTCCATAGTTTAGCAGCCAGATAGCGGAACGAGTGGCCGCCCATCAGGGAGCGTTTCACCCGAGGAACTGCTTCCAGGGGCCCGCCTTCCGAGCGCAGTGATTGCTGGGGAACATACAGGGTCAGTAACGTACAGAGCGTAGGTGGAGTGGCGAGTTTTAGAATCTTGAAAGAGAGACAGAGAGTCTTAAATTGGATCCGCTTTGCCACAGGAAGCCAATGGAGTTTGCTTATAGTATCGGCAATCTGATGCGAACGAAAGTTCTTGCTGCCGCATTTTGTATCCGCTGCATTCTCCTAATCTCTGCCTGGTTAGCCCCTAACAACAAGGAGCACGCATAGTCCAGGCGAGAGAGGATCGTCGATTGCACTATAGGCTGGCGGGTAGGAGGATCAAAAAATTTCAAAATAGGCCTGAGACCCCGTAGGAGCCCAAAGCAAGTAGCTGCCATTTTCTTAGTATGAGTGCGGAGGCTGAGGGAGGAGTCTATCCAAACCCCAAGGTTTTTAACTCCTGTTTTGGGGTCAGGGATACTGTACAGAACTACTGTACAGAACGGTCTATTGACGATTGTCAGGGATACTCTACAGAAATACTGTACAGAACGGTCTATTGACCCTCTGTCTGCTTCCCTGTCAGATGTCCTTCAATTTATTTTCTCGTTGGCACAGCAGGGTTCTGCTCTGGGCACTCTGAAGGGCTACCCGTCAGCCGTATCTGCTTTTTTTTGGCTGCCCGATCAGCCATCTTTTTTCAATTCTCCTCTTGCTCAGAGATTTTTGAATGGGCTTAACCATATGTTCACCCCTTTGCCTTTTATTATCCCCCAATGGGACCTTATTTTGGTCCTTACGTTTTTTGATGTGTGCACCATATGAACATCTGCTCAACTGCCCCCTCCCGCTGCTCGCTATTAAAACAGCCTTTTTAGTGGCAATTACTTCAGCCAAGAGGGTGAGCGAACTACCAGCACTATCATCTCAACCTCCTTACCTGACCGTGTTTCCAGACAAAGGAGTGCTCTGAGCAAGAGCATCTTTTCTGCCAAAGGTGGTAACACCTTTCCATTCGGCCCAATCTGTTTCTCTGTCCACTTTCTATGCACCTTCGCATCCTTCCAAGGAAGAAGAGCGTCTCCACCGTTTGGACCCAAAAAGAGCGTTATTGTTCTACCTTGATTGTACAAAAGAGTTCCGGGTGGACGACCAAATCTTCATAGGGTATGTGAGAGCAAAGAAGGGGCGAGCAGTTCAGAAGAGGACTATTTCACGCAGGGTCATCCTTTGCATATAAAATATGCTATGCCTTGTCGAAGGGACAACCTCCTGAAGGCCTTAGAGCCCATTCTACCAGGGCGAAAGCAGCCACCACGGCTCTCCAGTGTGGTGTTCCTGCCAAGCGGCCGTGTGGGCTTCTCTGCGCACGTTTGCCAGACACTACTTCCTGGATTCTCAAGTCCGCAGGAAGACCTTTTTTGGCCGCTCTGTTTTGCAGGACTTCTTGCTTGGAAATCTTTCCGCAGTCCCCCCTCCTGGGTTGGTATTGCTTGGGAATTTGTTCAAAGGTAAGATTTCTGCAGCTACATGTCTATATCAGATGGGCAATTTACTTACCTTCAGTAACACCTTTTCTGGTAGAGACATGATCTAGCTGCAGATTCCTTACCGACCCACCCAGTCTCCCCGCACTGCCAATTGATTTAGTGTTAGGGCTGTTTATCCTCCAGTACCCTAGTTATCTCTTCTGCGCTTCTATCGTGAAAAGTACTGATGTCAGCTTGCTGGGGTGTGCCTATATAAACGACATGGACGTCACGACAACTACGAACCCGACTCCTACAACGTAACATGAGTCGACCGAAGCCACCTTTCGGCACGCAGGAATACTACTTCTGGATCCAGCTTGGCGCCAGGAATTTCAAAGGTAAGGAATCTGTGGCTAGATCATGTCTATACCAGATAAGGCATTACAGAAGGGAAGTAGTTTGTCCAACAAGGGGAAGAGACTCGTAAGAGAATATGAAGGTTAAGAATTTTGGCTAGATTCTGTTTAAGCATTTTAGGAAAAGCGTATATACCAATTGCAGTCCGTGTCTAACTGGAAATTACTTTAGTCAGGAGCTTTTTAAAAAGAGAGACATCCAATTTTTTCCAGTTCCCGGTAGGTTTAGTACAGGAACAGTACTATTATTTGCGAAGGATGAAATATGACTTCAAATGTAACAATAAAATGATCTGACTAGAGAGCTGGAAGGATCTTTAAAATGTGCACAGGATAGTCTGTACTGAATAGGCGATCAAGAAAATGACCTTAATGTGAGGGTTGTTGCGATTGAAGTTTAAGTCTGTCTATATTTAGAGTGGTGTAGAACATTTCAGACACACGTGATGGGTTTTCAAACCACAAATTGAAGTCCTGAAGTGCAATAATGAGGTCTTTATTGATGACTAATTTGCAGAGGAAGACTTGTAAATCATGGAGCTTGGAAATAGCAACATTTAGTTGGCTGTATAGTCCATGGATCTTCGAAATGCCAAAGTTTAGTTGGCGGTATGGCAGATTTCGCTGCACAGATTTATGATTCCACTGTAATGAATGTGCCAGGCCTTCCTGAAGTAGAGAGTCTGGGTATGAGGAGGGCAGGATTTGAATGTCAAAATGATGGGTAATGGCAACCACGCCTTCCATGTGATCTATCGGTTATTATGATATTACAATCATCAGGTATGTGGAAATTGTGTTGGTGTTCAATTTTGTGTTGGTGTTCAATTTTGTGAAAATATGATGCTGGGCAGATGGTGGGGAAAGTAAATGGGACCCATGGACAACGCTTGCCAATGAATGTAGTTGCTCACAGGTAAGTAAGAAAAGCCAACTTACCTTATAGGAAAGAAGCAGCTTTTCATGCGGTGATTAGGGGCATACAAGCACAGACAGGCCTGCCTATGGCACACCTGAGGCACTCCCTTGCAGCTTATGGCCTTATATGTGTTGAGGGACTTGTGCACATGCTCAGTAAATGGTTCAGCTCCCTTTAACAACGTATCTGGGATATTATTGGAATTTAAGGGAAGTGAGTCACTACTAGTTGCATCATGAGCAGCATGTCATTTTAGAGTGTAAAGTGGAACACCTTTAAAAACACTAATCATATTTTACCAACCCCAAGGAAGGAATACAATTTTGGATCCCACAGAGGGTTGCAGTATGTGATTAAAAGCTTATGTAAATGTAAATGTGGGTGTACTTGTAAACCGCACTGTGACTCCATCGGAGTGTCCTGGCGCTGAAGACCGCTGGGGAACCCGTCCTGGTTTTTAATGTGAGATGGTCCCTTTCTGGGTATCTCCAAGGTGAAACCAGGCATCCCTGGCGTCTGTGGGGGGCTGTTGTAGAGAAGAAGCAAGCTTAATGCCTCATGCCCAGAGTTGCCGAGTGTGTTCCCTGGTTAGAGAATTATCGAGTCCGTTTGACCCTGGTCCACGACCCTGCCGCGTCGGGAATTGAACCCTGGTCCCGGGCCGTTCTCTGTTTACGGGTCTGCCGCCTCTAACCAGTGAGCCACACCAGTCCACTGTAGAGGCAACTACTAAGGATATGCTTTTTGCTTTTAATTTGTACATTGTTGCTGGATTTATTTATGTTAGACTTGAATTTGTGCTAATCTGTTTACAGCTTTGTTTGTATCAAATACTTTATTTCAGTTGAAACCATAAAAGCATAGTTACAGCATTCATATAACCATTAATAAATACAATTTTAATTCAGTTTATGTGCTACTGAGTCATAAGATCTTCAGGTTAGGAGTAATTGCCGTTGACACAGTGATTACATCACAGATATCTTGGTTTCTGTTTAATTCAGTTCTGTGCGCATCTGATCACAGGCATCTTGTGACCCGATTTAGAGTTTGGTAAAGAAAGCTATTTAGTCACAAAAGTGACAGAGTACGCTTTTACCCAACCCAACGGTCTTCCCACCCTAATAGAGTCAGGAAATTTGACAACTTTCTGTGAATAAATCCCCCATTGGCTCTGTTCAGGCAGCACAACAGAGAAGGGGCCGTCTGATGAAGGGCATAGCACCACCCATTTTACGTAGGGTAAACAATGCGTTGTGATGGGTTTTTGTCTCGCTGTTACCTGGCAGTATAACCTGGTGATGAAAGGACAAAAAAACACATAATGACTCACACACCGAGAGGAAAAAAACTCCCTGCGTTTGGCGGTGAATAGTTTTTTGTTTTCAATTACATATCCCCACTTTTTAAAAACTAAAAACTTTAGTTAATTTTGGTGAATGAATGCTAGAACCAACAGCAGCTGTCCACCAAACGTTTAGTATGTTGACTGTAACTGTGTGGCCGGCAGTTATCTCTAAGTTTGACGGATGGTAGTACGACTGCCAAACACTAGATCAGGCCCTTAGTTTCCGTGTTAATTAAAGCTCTGATCAATAGATTAGAAGGTATCTTTGGTTTTGCCATATCCACGCTCAGCAATTTAGATCACATTTATCATTGTTTGAGTTTTATACTGTGCTTGGAAACATTCATCAAGGAGTTGTTGTGTTCGTACTCTCTAACCTGAACTCTTTGTTTCTCTTCAGCCCTCCAATTGCAAATCCCAGAAAAGTCACTGTTGCCAAACTGTGGAATTCTCTTCCTTTATGTCTCTGATCGATGCCTGTTAACATTGTTTGTACAAAACGTCTAAAAACGTGGCAATCTCTTCCGTAAAACCGTAACCTCTGGCTTCAGCTTTCTCTTCTTTAGCATTAGAAAACTGTAGTTTGTATTGCTGTGCTCCTCAAATAACTGGAATAAAGGTCTTAGAAGCTTTCTTATTCATCCCCATACATTTTTTTGATATCACCATTTAATGATAATGTCTATATGTCAATGTATGCCGTAATTATTGTATTAGACATCCAAGTTTTTGTTTTAATCCATTTTGTCAGCAGTCATGGTTTCCAATTTTACCTATGTTTCTTATTATGTGTTTGTTAATTGGATTACAGATATCTTGGTGTCCATTATAATTTGTGTTGTGACCATTGTTAGTGGCTGACTATCAATGTGCTTTGGATCTCTTTACAAATGTGCTAATCTTTTGGTTTATAAATGAATAAAATACTGAGGTCACCAGATTGTTTATACTAGTTCTATGCTAATGTGTTGTGACTATAACTAACAGAAGCATTCCTGGCTTTTCTTACTTCATATCCATATTTAAAAAAACAATGCTGATATTTGTATTTTTTGGCTCATAAAATGCTAATGCCTATATCCTGTTTTTTGTCCCTCAAGTGAAGAAAACCCAGAAAAATAGTTCTGGTCAGAGGAATATTGTGGACACCAGGAACTGCAATTCAACTTTTGAGACAGTAGTCTACCGAAATTTACGAAACAGTTTTTGGGGACTTTCTTCCACTAAAGAATCTCTATGTTATTGTTTGCCATATGCGCTCCTTGCGCAAACAACCTTTTTCTGTGCAAAATTGGTAGCAGACACCAATGGATGCCTCATGAAAGGGACATAGTATGCCACAACAAAGGAGTAAGGGTTATCTCATGAGTATGACTACAAATTAACATTCCAAAGAACTCTAATCCATCAATGGACCCACAAGGGAGAAATGCCACACCAATGTATGGCATGCAGTACATCTTTCTAGGAAAACAACTTTGTGTTAGTGAACTGCACCTTACTTGAAAGTACTAACCTGGACTGACACAGGAGAAGCTACACACATTTACCCAGAGTCTCTAGGATTTTGTATTACAAGGAATTTATTATTTAAACACAATGTGTGCATTACGGAGAAGGCTCACAGATGCTCTAAATGTGACCTAGGTTTCTATATAAATACCCATTAGGAAAACATCAGAGATCTCAGCATCCTAAAACAAAATAAATCTGCAATGTTTACCTAACCGTCTATTAGAAAAAGCAATTTGATGGCAGGCAAACAAAATCCTACAGAATAAAAAACATCTTACTGTTTCAAATATAAAGATTTTTTCACAAATGTCTCTCTCATTGGACAAAAGTCAGGCAACACTGAACCAAGACCATATTAACTGCAGTGAGCGTTATCAGACGTTCATTACAAAGGCACAGCTGAAGATAGATCAACAAACTCATACTGGTGAGAATCCATGTGAATGTTCTGAATGCAATACAGCTTTCAATCAAAAGGGTGAACTAGCACTACATCACAGAATTCATACTATGGAGAAACCATATAAATGTTATGAACGTGACAAGACTTTCAAGGAAAAGAGTGATTTATCATCACATGAGAGAATTCACACTGAACAAAAACCATATAGATGTTCAGAATGTAATAAGACTTTCAGTCAAAATGCAAATCTGATAAAACATCAGAGAACACACACTGGAGCAAAACCGTATAAATGTTCTGAATGTGATAAGACTTTCAGCCATACTAATTCTCTGCATATGCATCATAGAATCCACACAGGGGAGAATCCATATAAATGTACTGAATGTGACAAGGCTTTCAAGCAGAAGATTAGTCTTTCAGTTCATCAGAGAATCCACACAGGGGAGAAACCATATAAGTGTTCTGAATGTCAGAAGGCTTTCAGTACGAAGGCACAGCTGATAATACATCAAAGAGTTCACACTGGGACAAAACCTTACAAATGTTCTGAATGTGAAAAGGCTTTCACTACAAAAGGGAATTTAAGGCTGCATCACATGTCTCACACTGGTGAGACTCCTTACAAATGTTCTGAGTGTGACAAGGGTTTCAGAACCAAACTTCAACTAATGCGACATCAGAATGATCACACAGGAGAAAAACCATATAAATGCACTGAATGTGACAAGACTTTCAAGCAAAAAGGTGATTTATCTTCACATGAGAGAATTCACACTGGGGAAAAACTATATACATGTTCTGAATGTAATAGTGTTTTTCGTAAAAAAACACATCTGATACGACATCAGAGAACACACACTGGCGAGAAACCACATAAATGTTGTGAGTGTGTCAAGTGTTTCATCACGAAGAGCCAGCTAATAATACATCAAAGACTTCACACCGGTGAGAAACCATATAAATGTTCTGAATGTCAAAAACGTTTTAGCAGAAAAGATGACCTATCCAGACACCAGAGAATTCACACCGGTGAGAAACCCTATAAATGTTCTCAATGTGAGAAGGCTTGCAGTTCAAGGTCACAGCTGATAAGACATCAGAGAGTTCACACTGGGACAAAACCTTATGGATGTTCTGAATGTGAGAGGGCTTTTATTACTAAAGCATTGTTAAAGATACATTGCATGTCTCACAGCGGTGAGACTCCATACAAATGTTCTGAGTGTGATAAGGGTTTCAAAACCAGATTTCTTCTAAAGCGCCATCTGAGCGATCACACTGGAGAGAAACCATATAAGTGTACTGACTGTGACAAGGCTTTCATTTTGAAAAATGAACTATTAGTACACCAGAGAAATCACACCGGAGAGAAACCCTACAGATGTTTTATATGTGACAAGTCATATGTTATAAAGCAAAGGCTGACAATACATCAGAGAACTCACACTGGAGAGAAACCTTATAAATGTTCTGAATGTGATAAGGCTTTCAGTCGAAATGATCATCTATGCGCACATCAGAGAATCCACACGGGGGATACACCATATAATTGTACTGAATGTGGCAAGGCTTTCAGCAGAAAGTGTAGCCTTTCACTTCATCAGAAAATCCACACTGGGGAGAAACCATATAAATGTTCTGAATGTGACAAGGCTTTCATTAGAAAGGACACCCTGATGATACATCAGAGGATTCACAGTGGAGAGAAACCATACAAATGTTCTATATGTTATAAAGCTTTCAATCAAAAATGTAATCTGCTGTGTCATCTGAGAAGCCACACACCTTCACTACATGTGTAGATCCAGTGACAATTGAGATAATTTACAACAGAGAAACCATGTACATTTACTTAACGTGACAACGCTTTCAAGGAAAAGCATTATTTATCACCCCACCTGAGAAGAGATAAATGAAAGAAATAATATTAATATACTAAGGGCCTGATTACGAGTTGAGTCATTATTTAATGCCCCTGATAAATACTGATACCATGTGGTTCATTAATTATTAGGTGCCCTAAGGTACACCTATTACAAGTTTGTTGGGAATAGCAGGCATGTTTTGGTCTTTAGCGCACCAAAATCCACAAGATATGGTAAAAACCGTATGTTATCCCCTGTTAACTTTCAGCAGGTTTGACCTGCTGAAATATAACAAAGGTTGAGCTATTTAACACAGCCAATAAATATTAGATGCGTTGAATACCTTCAAACTCATAATTCCAACCTATGAGTAAACAGAGGTTAGTACACGGGTCAGAAAATTACAACCAGCTCATACTTAAGCTCTAAGTGCAAATGTCTTTACCTACATAGGGTCATCATGACAGTCACCATTAACGGAAATAGTGTAAATACTTTGAATTTGGCAAAATATTAATTACAGAGATATCACTTATAATACACAAGAGAAAGTGCACGCATGTTCTGAACGTTGTAAGAAATTCAAGTAAAAGTGTCCTCTCTCATTGCTTCAGGAAGTCCAGAATAGGGAAAGAGGAACTCCTGTAAATATTTAGCATTCCAGTTGAAAAATAACTGACAGCGGCTTGGACATTAAGGAGTCTTTCATGTCTACAGTAAACCATCCTTCGTCCACAGAGGTAATGACAACAGCAGTGACCCAAATGTTCAGAATTCTGTACAGCTTGGGGAGATGAGAGTAAGTGCTGATTTCATAATTTCATGTGGCCGTACAATGTACATTTCAAAACTGTTATAGAACACATCCAGTACACAAAGAGAAATCAGGAATACATGCATACTAACTGAATAACCATTTAAGCAACAGATCAAGCAGAAAAAAACTAGACAATTGGGCAGAATTTAACATAAAGTAAAAAATACCAGGTACTACAGAAATATCATACTGATCAAAGTAGAGGCATAAACAGTTATATGTGGTTATGAAAGGTCAAAATAAAACCCAGAAACAATATATTACTCGTAATATACACTTCACAGTATGGCAGAAACACTGGGACCACGAGCTACAGAAAATTATGAAATTAAAATTATTTCTAAACTGCTGTTTAACCACCACATTCTGTAGTCAAGCGAAGTCAAATATATAACAAATGCATCTCTGTACCGTACGAATGCTTGAAACAGCTTTTCACTTCAAGGTGCTACATATATTTTTGTTAACATGAATCAATTTTTGAGACATTATTGGATTAACATGAAACCTTTAATTGGATCTGAAAATCAGTCAATGCACTGATGAAGTGACTCCCTTCGTTATAGTCCTTCATTTGCTAGGCCACTTCTGGATCTGAGGCACACAACGAGGAAAGATATCTGGGACAAAGAAATCTGAAACAAAGGGATAGATCTGTTCCTGGAAATTAAGTTAAAATGAGTAATTCCCTCCAGTCACCCTTCCTGAGTATGCTTGTTGTTATTTATTGTATCACTGCATTTTGACAATTGTTTCTCTCAAAAACTGCCATTTATAGAATTACAAAAAGACAATCTCTCTTCTGAATATTTGTGAGTCATCGCCTTTAGATGTGGTTAGTGTGATAAAATTGAACATCCCCTCTCAAGGAGCATGGTGAGATGGCACTAATACTTCAAACAGCCTCGGATGCACTACAACATGAGTAGTCACAAACTTTCTCTCGGGGCCAAATTTACAGTGTTGTTTGTGGCCGAGGTCCTCACCGGTGGGGGCGGGGTCAGAGGGGGTGGGCCTAAAGCAAAAAAATGGTGACCATGAGGTTGAACGCAGGTCCCTGCAGCAGACGCCTTCATCCACTCAGCCACTAGACCCGGCATACACACATCTCTCCCCCCTCTCTCTCTCCCTCTCTTTCTCTCTCTCTCTCTCTCCCCCTCGCTCTCCATCCATCCCTCTCCATCCCTCCCTCTCTCTCTCTCTCTCCTGCTCTCTTCCTCCCTCCCTACGTCTGTCTCCCTACGTCTGTCTCCTGTCTGTCTCCCTCTCTGTCTCCCTCTGTCACCCTCCCCTCCTTGTTGCCCTCCCTCTGTTGCCCTACCTTTGTCACCCTTCCTCTGCCGCCCTCCCTTTGTTGCCCTCCTCTCTGTCTCCCTCTCTCTGTCTCAATCCCTCTGTCTCCCTCCCTCTGTCTCTCTCCCTCTGTCTCTCTCCCTCTGTCTCCCTCCCTCTGTCCCTCTCCCTCTGTCTCCCTCTCCCCCTCTGTCACCCACCTCCCTCTGTCGCCCACCTCCCTCTGTCGCCCTCCTCCCTCTGTCTCCCTCTCCCTGTCTCCCTCCGTCTCCCTCCCTCTGTTTCCCTCCCTCTGTCTCCCTTCCTGTCTCCCTCTCCCTTTCTCTGTCTCCCACTCTCTCTTTCTCCCATACTCTGTCTTCCTCCCTCTGTCTCCTCCCTCTCCGTTTCCCTTCCTCTCTTCCCCTTCCTCTCTTCCCCTCTGTAACCCTTTGTCTCCCTCCCTCCGTGTCTCTCCCTGTCTACCTCCCTCTGTCTCCCACTCTCTGTCTCCCACTCTCTCTGTCTCCCACCCTCTCTGTCTCCCTTCCTCTGTCTCCCTCCTACCTCTGCCCCCTCTTTCTGTCTCTGTTTCCCTTCCTCGCTCTCCCTCTGTCACCCTTTGTCTCCCTCCCTCTGTCTCCCTCTCTCGGCCCCCCTCTGTCTCCCTCTCCCTCTGTCTCTCTCTCCTTCTTTCTGTCATCTCACCCCGTGTGTGTGCGTCTGTCAGCCCTCTGCCCGGCTGAGACAGCTTCTTGGCGCACACACACAGCCGCACCCGAGCCACCAGACCCGACATACACATATCTCTCTGCCCTCCCTCTGTCACCCTCTGTCTGTCACCCTCCTCCCTCTGTCTCCTTCCCTTTGTCTCCTTCCCTCCCTCTGTCTCCCTTCCTCTCTGCCTCTCTCTGTCTCTCTGTTTCCCTTCCTCTGTCACCCTCTGTCTCCCCCCCTCTGTCTCCCCCCCTCTCCCTCTTTCTCCCTCCCTTGGTCTCCCCCGACTGCCTCTATCTGTCTCCCTCTCTCAGTCACCCTCTGTCAACCTCTATCTCCCTCCCTCTCCCTCTCCCTCTGTTTCCCTTTCCTTCCCTCTGTTTCCCTCTCCTTCCCTCTGTCATCTCACCCTGTGTGTGTGTGTCAGCCCTCAGTCCGGCTGAGACACCTTCCCGGCGCACACACACAGCCACACCCGAGTACTTCACAGGTCTTTAAAAGACCATTTACATGTTAATGAGGTTTTGTTGTATTTCACCTCTTAGCGCCCCTGCATCCCCCATCTGACAATCACTGGAATCCCCGGCCCCCACAGAGCAGAGTCTCTCAGAGTCCGGGCTGCTGTGTTTGCTAACACTATTTAAAACATGTTTTTTAAAACACAGGTAGGATGTCTGCAAGGTCCACGGGCCGCCAAGGAAGGCTTGTCGGGCCGTACTATGAGTACCCGTGCACTGCAAGATCCTTGACCTGATATATTTTGTACTTTGTACATGCCTCCGCCTTGGAAGCGGAGTGTGGGGCCTAGTTTACAGAGAAGGTGCTAAAGAGATATGAAAGCTACATAATTGTTGAATGGTTATTTACTGTGTATGACGATGTTGGTAATGATATCATGATCAGATGTAACTGAGAGATGTGAAGGACCATTGTGTTCTGCTGCTGTACAAACAGCATTGCAGTTGCCCCTGACAAGAGCATAGACACCAATATTTCTGAAAAAGAACAGCATTTCATTATACACAACAAGTTTGTGACATTTGTATTAAGAACGCATTGAGACACTTCATAGACAATAAACATTCAAAGAATAAAGTATGATTGCATTTTGCTCCTCATGCTTTCAGACCTACATTTGGTAAATTTTCAACAGTGGTTATAACAAAAATGAATCTTTCCACAAAATGTGGCTAATCTGCCCATTTCACTATTCAACAGAACTGAGCACAATTTGTTTTAAAATCATTTTAGATTGATTAATACTTGATTTTTCTCCAGTGAGCCTAGTGAAGGCATCTGCCATGAAGGGAGGATTTTCTCACAGCTTCCTCTGATACGTTAAAGGAAAATTTTATCGTTGCTCATTTAATGTTCCTCACCATAGTTTTTTTTACTAGCAGCCATATTGAACTTTTGTGAGCAGAATCTCAAATTCTACATAGAAGCACAAAGTGGATTCTGAGCAGTATCCATTCATGCGCATGCCAATTACCTGATGAGATGTCTCCGGCCTAGAAGAGGTGTGCATTTGTGTCTCTTCGGTTTATGCATAGCCTAGATGTTTTTCTAATGCGGCAATGGCTGTTGAATGGAGGAACCCAAGTAATTTATTTCACAAACTCCTCTTTAGTCGACGTAATGCTGACAGGATGATATCAATTTTTAAACATGTTTTTAGGCTTTTTGGTTGTGTCTGGTAGCAGCTTGTTGATTTCTTTTAGCCGTTCCTCTGCTAAGGCCATAGTCACGTCATTGCGTCAAGATAACTGGCTGGACATTATCAAACCAATTATTTAAAAGTCTCTGTTGTTTTCTAATCTCTGGTTACCTAAATTAAATTGTTTGCAAGGTGTCCTCCTTCATCTTGATTCCTCATGAATATAGATTTTGGTATACAGAAATTTCTTGGGAATCTGCATAGAAAAACAGTGGATTGCTTGCGTTGCTTATTCTTAGGGTCATCAGGAAATGCTGTAAGTAGTTTGAAGAGAGTCAAGATGCAACCTTGGTTGAGTACTTTTGTCTGTGCAAATGTTGTGCATCCTGTGCCATGTAGGCCTACCCTGAAGGTGCTTTAGAATCTGTTTAGAATCTGTCTGTTATTTCTAAGCATGGATGTGGAAGACCAGACTAAAACTTTGTGAAAAGTGCCAAAAAGCACTATAGAAGGTTATTTCTCTCTAGGTGGAAAACTCATAGAAAGAATGTTGGAGATTGAACATCTGACTGATTGTCAATAGACCACCTCCGAAGCTGCCTTGCATTAGGTTTAGAACGTATTTTCTTATGGCAATTCATTTATATGATCTAAAATATTTGTGTTTTATTTTTCATCTGTCAATGAAACCGGACTGTATGAGCTTTGTTCTGAGATCTCGCCTTCACTCTTAAGAGGTTATGACCAAGCTTGTTTTTCACAATACTGGAAAAAATATTATACTTTATCGGATGTAACCTAGCCTGCCAGGATGATTGAATGTTCATCCTCTCGTCTCTGATGTTCAGAGCCATGGCTATCATTGTAGAAAATGGTTTTAAAATATGTTATGTTATGTATGTTATGTAAAACAATTTGTACCGCGCACGTACACCGGGACGGTTTCTTGGCGCTCAAAACAGACATAACAACTGAGGCAGGGAGCATTACTCAAAGGCCAGCTTAAAAAGGTGGGTTTTCAGGGTTTTACGGAACAAATCATAAGTAGGGCAGTGACGAAAGGGCACAGGAAGGGAATTCCAAAAAGTGGGGCCAAGAAAAGAGAGACGGAGGCCACCGTGTTTTTTCCGGCGAATCGGTGGAATGCAAAGAAGATTGTTGGCAGAGGATCGAAGGTGACGGGATGGGAGGTATCGCCTGAATTTGGAGGAAATGAACTCGGGGGCGTGATTGTAAAGGGACTTGAATACGGTGCAACCAAGTTTGAAGGAGCACCGTTTGGCCACAGGGAGCCAGTGAAGGTTCTTCAGGAGAGGGGAGACATGCTGGTGTTTAGGTTGACGAAACACCAGGCGGGCCGCCTGGTTCTGGATTAGCTGGAGTTTTTGAAGCTGGTAGGCGGGAATCCCTGCATACAAGATGTTAGAAAAGTCCACCCTGGAAATGACCAGGGCCAAGATGGTAAGAATGAGTGCCTCTCTGGTTAAGAATCTACAGATCTTGCGAATCCTGCGCAGCTGGAAGAAGCAGGATGATGTGACTGCAGAGATCTGAGATTTCATAGATAAATCCTCCGAGATGATCACTCCTAGACTTTTCACGGTACTGACTGGACGAGGGGGGGCGCCAAGGGAAGATGGCCAAAAGTTGTCATTCCAGGGGTTAGTGGAGCCGCCCACCAGAACGAGTTCCGTTTTGGACGGATTCAACTTAAGTTGGCTATGAGCCATCCAGTCAGAAATATGTAACATTGTAGTTTGGATGTTAAGACCGGAGGTGGGGGAAGTGTCCAGGGGAAAGATCAATTGCAGATCATCTGCATAATTGTAAATGGTGGCAGGGGAGTGACGAAGGGACGCCAGAAGTGGTTGCATGTATAAATTGAAGAGGAGCGGGGAGAGGGCTGAGCCTTGGGGGACACCACAGGTGAGGGGAGAGAAAGGGGCAGAGAAAGTAGAAAGGTGGACAGCCTGGGAGCGGCCGTGTAAGAAAGAACGAACCCACTCAAGGGCGGTCCCACGGATGCCGGCGTTGTTGACACGGTCGATCAGGATGGTATGATCGACCGTGTCAAAAGCCGCCGACAGATCTAACAAGACAAGAGCCTGGGGGATGTTATTGTCGGCGCCGGTTCTAAGAGTGTCCATCACTGCAGCAATCACCATCTCTGTAGAATGTAGTGGGCGAAAGCCAGCCTGATGAGGGTCCAAGAAGGAGGAAGTTTCCATAAAGGAGCTGAGGCACTTGGTAACATATGTCTCCAAGATCTTTCCCAAAAAGGGGAGGAGAGAGATAGGTCGGTAGTTACTCATCACAAGAGGGTCTGCGCTAGGCTTCTTCAGGATAGGTAACACAATGGCCTGCTTAAAAGCCTCAGGAACAACCCCTGATGTCAGCGAAGAGTTGAGAAGAGCCAGGGCAGGATCAGGGCAACGCCCAAAAATTTCTTTGAAGATGTGAGGAGGGCAGCAATCCCTGGGGGAGCCAGAGCTAACTTTGTGGAGGAGGCTATGAAATTCCGTGGTAGAAATGGGAGGGAAGGTGTGGAAGGTCTGAGCATTTTCAGAAGGGAGAGGGAAAGAGTTGGAGGAAGTAGGCGGGAGAATGTTATTTTTAATTGTAGAAATCTTGTCTAGAAAAAAAGAGTTGAGCTCATCGCACAAAGCCTGGGTGGGAGCAGGCGGGAGGGTGATACGATCAGGGAGGGAGAGCTCATTGACAATAGAGAAGATGTCCTTAGCTTTTGAAGCCGACTCCAGGATCCTGCTTGAAAAGTAGGAGGTCTTGGCCTCTAGAATAGAAGATTTGTATTTATTTAAAAGAGTGGTGAATTCAATCTTGAGTACGGGGTCGTACTTCTGGCGCCAACGACGTTCAGCCCGGCGAAGGGCCAGCTTATCCAATTTAAGCTGGTCCGAGAACCAACGCTGAGCGTCGTGGGGGCGGGAGATTTTAATGGGCTTAGAAGGGGCTACAACATCGACAGCTGCCTTCAGCCAACACTCAAGAGTAGAAGCTTGGAGGGAAACCGATTCAAGGACAGAAGGGGTTGAAGCCGCCAGAAGCGAATGGAGAGTAGTCATGTTGGCATTCTTCCAATTACGGGCCATGGTGCCAGCAGGGCGCGGAGGACGATGAAAGCTGGGCAGGTTGACCGAAAAGGAAACAAGATAATGGTCGGACCAGGTGCAGGGAGTGACCAGGGGGGGCGAAGAGTCAAGATTAGCCGACCAGACCTGGTCAAGTATGTGGCCCTTACAGTGAGTGGGAGTGAAGATCAGCTGCTGATAATTCAAGCTAGTAAGAGTTCCTGTAAACAGTTCTGACAGGCGGCTCTCTTGGGGATCAGAAGGCCAATAATTAAAATCACCCAAAATAAGAATCTTGGAGTGGTTTATAAGGAGCTGGGAAAAGAGTTCCCCAACTAAAGAAGCAAAGGAGGGCATATAAGTGGGAGGTCTGTACATGAGAACACAGACAAGAGAGGTAGAGGGTGAGCGAAGCAAAATGACAAGGGTTTGGGAGTGAGGGATAGGGGTGCAATCTAGCATGGAAAAGGCATGTTCTTTGCGAATAATAGCAGCAACCCCGCCGCCAACTTGCCCTCCGAGGCGATTGACATGCAGGATGTAGTAGCCGTTGGGGAGAGCGGCGAGAATATCGGGTACAGAGTCTTCCGTCAGCCAGGTCTCTGACAGGAAGAGAATGTCTGCCTTAGTGTCATCTAGTAGGTGGAAAATCTCGAGTTGATGTTTCACCATAGAGCGCGTATTAAGGTAAAGGATCTTTAGGGTGGTGATAGTGGGAGTGGGGGAAAGGGAATCAGAAGGTGCGGGATCAGGCGGGGAAGGGAGCGCCGAGCAGGGGAATATAGAAATACTGCATTCCTCAACCCTCCTGACAGCCTCAGGGGGCAGCGGTACAGGGTGTTGTAGAGAGCATAGGTCCGCTGAGGAATAGCGGAGCGTGGGGGCAGGGTGGAATGCCGCTGAGCGCGACCCGGCGCGGACGGGCGCAGACGGGCAGGACTTAGGCTTGACTTCGGCGCGACGTCGGCGCTCCCGCTGCGCTCGTCCGCTGCGCTTCCGCCATTCCGGCATTTTATGTGGGAGGGGCGTTTAACCACTAGCCCGCTGACCTGCACTGTGTAAGGCAGGGCGGAAGTGGGGAAATGAGGCGGGTCAACGGCGCTCTGCAAGCGACCCTCCGCACAAGCGGCACTCAGCCGAGGCGGACCGGGGTCTGGAGCGTGAAGAATCAGGTAGGCAGCACTCGCTAAGCGCGAGAATGGTAAAGCACTGAGACGTGATAGAATTACAAATACAATGTTAAAACACACGAAGCAAATATAAAAGAAGCGGAGAGCCGCTTTAAAAGCTATTGATCAGCTTAGCAATTTTAATTAAAATGAGGCGAGTAGTTGCACAGCCTGGGTCGCTGTGTCTATCAATGGAGACCCACAATGCAAAAGAATTTATACACGATGATCAACAACCACTAGCCCGCTGACCTGCACTGTGTAAGGCAGGGCGGAAGTGGGGAAATGAGGCGGGTCAACGGCGCTCTGCAAGCGACCCTCCGCACAAGCGGCACTCAGCCGAGGCGGACCGGGGTCTGGAGCGTGAAGAATCAGGTAGGCAGCACTCGCTAAGCGCGAGAATGGTAAAGCACTGAGACGTGATAGAATTACAAATACAATGTTAAAACACACGAAGCAAATATAAAAGAAGCGGAGAGCCGCTTTAAAAGCTATTGATCAGCTTAGCAATTTTAATTAAAATGAGGCGAGTAGTTGCACAGCCTGGGTCGCTGTGTCTATCAATGGAGACCCACAATGCAAAAGAATTTATACACGATGATCAACAACCACTAGCCCGCTGACCTGCACTGTGTAAGGCAGGGCGGAAGTGGGGAAATGAGGCGGGTCAACGGCGCTCTGCAAGCGACCCTCCGCACAAGCGGCACTCAGCCGAGGCGGACCGGGGTCTGGAGCGTGAAGAATCAGGTAGGCAGCACTCGCTAAGCGCGAGAATGGTAAAGCACTGAGACGTGATAGAATTACAAATACAATGTTAAAACACACGAAGCAAATATAAAAGAAGCGGAGAGCCGCTTTAAAAGCTATTGATCAGCTTAGCAATTTTAATTAAAATGAGGCGAGTAGTTGCACAGCCTGGGTCGCTGTGTCTATCCTACTCCTTTTTAAATGGGTACAGTTGAGTTTATATTATTTTGCAAGTACCACCTTATACTTAGACACCATTAACCTGCGTTTCCTGAACACTGAGACCTGAGCAACAGGGCCGATGCCCGGTGGAGCTGCTAGACAGCTATAGATGAGATTGGACCTGGTTTCCCCCTCGACCGTCACCTACCCAGCCGGACATTGGGCACAGTTTCTTCTCCCTGCTATGGCTCCTTCCTCCCCTCCCTCCTACGAATTCTCACAACTCTGCTTTTGTTTACTGTACCTTACTATGCTCATGTAACTGATGTAACTTGTAACATAACGATCCTTTGGTAAAGCGCTCTGGGGTCTGGTCTGTGCTATATAAAACTTTAAAAATAAATAAATAAAAAATAATAACCAGAATATCTTAGCATTACTGACAACTGCTTCCTCGATAAGGAGATACCATTGCTGCTTTTCACATTGAGTTTTATTAGTTTGATTAAGCTTTTTGTACCCTGTTCTTGATGGTTTCAAAGTAATTTTGTCCTAAGGCCTAATGAAGCTCTGATTTTGTTTTTTTGGCTTCATCATCAATCAGTGTTGATTTTCTGTTTTTCCTTTTTAGGATTGTTGGCAGAAATTCGACGTGATAGCCATGATAACGTTTGCTGTGGATTCCTCATATGTTCTAATAAAATCTGCCCAATCTGATGAGGTGTTTTACTTTGCACAAACTCCTCCACTGTCGCTTGATCATATTAAGACAAGAAAAATGACAGTTGATCTGTATTGACCATTCCCTAATGTATCCTCCTTTTGATTCACAAGTTCCAATTCTACATTGAGATATGTACACCAGCTGTATGTTTTATGTTGAGCAGAAAAATCAAACTTATTGGAGTATGATCTCTCTTTAGGCTCCATGGTATCGCTATCACCGCCAGGTTTTTGTGCTGGTATATTTGTGCAAAAATGTAATCGATTACAGACTGAGCTATTGTTGAGCTAACAGGTGGTGCCAATGATGAGTTTTCTGGAACATCGCTCAGGGCTGATACTACCTTGTTTTCAAGGAAGAACTGTTCCAGGCTGCTATTCTTTTTGTCTTTTCTAGGAAAGTCTTGCGGGGTGATTGGAGCACCCTGTTGGGATGGGAATGTCTCTTTCTGGGTGTACAGATGTGTTTGCTTGCTCTACGTCCTCAAATCAGAATATCTGGGATCCAGTTTTGGATTTTATTTGTGGTTTCACTCTAATCTAATGTGTGCAGAGGACTAGGACTGTCCCTCAACATGAAAAGCGTCCTAGACCTGGAGTTCTAAGCATGCCACCATTTCACAAACATTCGACTACTGTCGTTGGTCTAGAATATAGAGCTGAGGTGGCAGTATACCGTGTATTGCTAGTCAGTGGTTGGGACCTGTTTCATTTATCGGGGTAATCCAGTCTACATTTGTTCCCGTGACTGAGGATGAAACAGATTGAATTTTTACTTTCATGACCACATCTTACCCTCCGACAGAACCCGGACTGATTAAACATCTTAAGAAAGTTTCGAAGATGATAATACCACCACTAACAGCTGTAAGACAAAACCTCTTTGTACATAATCACCCCAAATGTTTTGAACTGAAGCTGTGGGTTTGTGGACTCTGTACATTGGGATCCTGCTACCCAGGCCACACTACATATGCTTTGACCTCTAAAATATTGTTTAATCGTTTAAAAATCGTATTTTCCACATGTAGCTTACCTATAAGTCCCTAGGGTATGGTATCCTGTGTAATCCAGGCCTGTAGGTTAAAAATCACTAGTGTGCTTCAGCACCAATTGTGCCACCACTAATGGGACAAGGCGAAGCATGTCTCCAGACCTGCCCCTGCAGCCTTAGCGTGCAGATTTAAAACCGCAAATGTGGCATGCAAAATAATTTTTTTGTTAAGACTAATGGCCTGATATAGATCTTGGCAGTCTTACCGCCGGTCCGCTGAGGCGGCGGTCCCAAGTACTCTGTCGAGCTGATGGCGGTCTGCACACCGAATTTAGATGTTGTGGCTACAGACTGCATACCGCAGATCAACTGTCATTCTTCTTGTCCTAATATGATCAAGCTGGGGAACAGTGTTCGAGTCTCGACAAAGACGCTCAACATCCTGTGATTCAGGGCAAATCACTTAATCTCCCTGTGCCTAACAAAAATGAACTTGTCCTCATGTAACAAGATTGGTGCTATGTAAAGCGCTCTGATACCAGATATCTTCGGGTCTGGTTCGCACTATATAAAATAAAAAAACAAAAAAAAGTAGGAGAAACACACTGCTTTCAGACACAATTTCAGGGTGCTCAATCTTGCTCCCATCATAATACCCATCTACGCCCTGAACTCACTCAAACAATTGGAAGAAATTCAGCTTGCATTATGGGCTGTACACGATTCATAAGCTGAATGAAACACATCAAGTAAAATAAAATACTCATAGGAAGCAGGGTTGGATATACCATTCGACACAAAGTCAAAAAAGTGAAATTGCAACAGGGACTGAAATGCTGATCTGTATTACTTTTAGAGTCCTTGTACATATTATTGAGAAAAACTGCTTTTACCCACAACATAAAGGGCAAGAAGATAGTAGTTGGTGTGAACCCATTAATATTTTCACTGGAACTATCCAACATAAACCCTTGATCTCAGCCATTACATCACGGAAGCCTGCTTGATACCTGAGAGGCAAGTCATGCAAAACACACTCCGATGCCGAAAGCGATTGCAATTTCCGGGCTCCTACATCTAAATTATTTACATAAAACACTCCAGCATCTGTCCCAAGATAGTGTCTGCAAAATACGACAGTTCTTGCACAAAATGCCACAGAGTGTCCTCACACTTCTCTGAGACTACTTACAGAGGGAGTCGTGCAGCCTCTGCCAGGAATCTTTTATCATGTTGTCAGAGCCACAGCCATAAGTGCCTGGCGGCGAGACTCCAGGCAAAAGCCCTGCCGTGATGATAACAATGTGCCTTCCTGCCAAGGTAACTGTGGTGGGAAGACCTTCAAACTCTAGTTGGCAGAATCGAAGGAAAAGACGTGAAAACGTACCTTTTTTCCTGATTAACTTTCAGTTTCCATTTTCAACCCCATCCAATAGGTCCCTCATTTGCTGCACAGAGTCCAGCACAACATCAGATGACTTCATTGTCGCTGAGATCTTAGGTAAGCTACTTGTACCAATGTCCTATGTACCCTGTGTTGATGATCGCCGTAGGCTTGTGTTGTGTGTGTGGCGTGCAGCATGTAACACAAAGGGACAGAACACTTTGCCTACATATCATTGCATGCAAACATGACACACGTGTATTTAAATATTCATAAGTTGTAGTTACCTGCCTCCACGCCCTCATGATCCTCACTCCGTCAGGACTCCGCTGTCAGGGCACTGCCAGGATAACGAGAATATCTAAATCGGCTCTTTACAATCCTACTGTAGACAGAGTACTATGAGCCAGCAGAGAAGACCGTTGCCACAGAAGAATTTTCCTTTAGTTAATCTGAATATTTCACTGCATTGAAAATCATTTAATAAATATGACAGTTTTTAAATATGAACTTAGAAACAGTCATGCCTCCTGCCATAATAACTATCCAATTAGTGAACTAAGAGGTAAGTCAGTTGTCATGTACACCCTATATATGGCCTAAATTCATATAGCAACTTTATAGTCAATTAAATCAAACACAAGATATGTTTTCTATGACACACAGCCTCACCTTGCATATTCCAAGATGCTCTTATATGCAATAGTGAAGAAAAAGGAGGCACACAGGTAAATAAAAAATTTGCCTAAGATAACACAATTTCGTCAAGCAGGGAAGCCAAGATTGGTCCCAGGTTTTTTCACCCTGCAGTTCTGGCACTAAATGGGTATTTTATTCTAACTCATGCTATACGTGAAGGGGTAATGGTTGTCATCAGTTCTTGGCGCAGGAGCTTAAAGTGTGGGTAGCAAGCAGTAGTCACATGAAAGTTCTGCTTGTTTGAGCCTCAAGATTCCAAGAGGACCTCAAAGTGAGCCAGAGCCAGGCATGTAGCTCGTGGCTCCAATGGTTTGCTCATCTTTATGAAGTGCTGACAGTGCCAAAGGGGAAAAACAGAGAGAGTGAAAGCATGATCCTTTGAGGGACAAAGAAAACATGTAATGGGAGAGGACATGTCCTGGAAGGGTGTGCACTGATAGACACTCTGAAGGAACCAATGTTCCATAGTGATGGACAGCTAATGATATAAGGGAAATGGCATTCCCCTCCCCCTTACACGCCACATGTGTTCCCTCAAGGGCAATCTAAAGTGGTTTTGCAGTTCTGGAGAGGAGGACTGTACCAGAAATAGCGCTCGGTCTGTATTGTTAGCATACCGCACAAAAGAATCTAAGTGCATGTTGAGCACCACCCTAAAACTCTTGTGGGAGACAACTAATACTTTCCTGAAAAATGTTTATGACAACATTGACTGGGTTTAAAAGAAATCCTATGCATAAGAATAAAAATACCTAATTTGCATACCACTTAGCAATATCCTGGTGATTATGGTGATATTGGTCCTAGTGTATGGTTGGTTGGAATGCTTGTGGTCAGTAAAGCTGCAGATTGAGTGTCAGGTTTGACTTGCACGCAAAGGGAAATCCCTTACTTGACTAACTGTAATTCCGATGCCTGTCCCTTTAGGGTGAGGGGGCCCCTCTCTAACTCTTTTAAGTTTTCAAAAGAGAGCAAGGGATTCAAAGTAGAGGAGATCGACTGCATAATCTCTGTGTGGTTAGCTATGTTTTCATCTACAGGCAGAGGCATTCACAAATCCTCAGCAATCTAAGGTAGTACAGCCATGAAGGATACAACCTCCTCTCTTGAAAGTGTTGATGGACTCTCCATATCTACCTCAAGGAAAGTACCCATGCCACTTGCTTTTTGCAGTGTCAACCTGTCCCTACTATCTGTGCTAATAAGGGGAAAAAGAGTACTCACTTCTGTTAAGATGCAGAGTCTTGAGGTATGCAGCGTATCTTTATCAAGTCAACAGGACAGAGGGAAACAGCTCCTCTCCAAGAGTCCCACTAACCGTCTTTCCCCGATCCCACAACCCGCTACCCCCAAGGTTCTTTGCATTCTTCCAGCATGCGGAGGTTCCACACACCCAGAGAAAATGCAGAGGACCTAACACATCTTTCCCTTTTACACAAAAATAAATATCGAACATTGAAAAATCAGATGGCAGAAGGCCTAAAACACATGAAATAAAAGAAAATCATAGCACCTTCGAAAGAACAGAAAACGCATAAACATTAACATCACAAAAGATAATCTTGGAATTTAGATGGCAACTTAATGGCTCCAGAGGACAGGGAACGAGCCGTGGAATTTGCTCCTTATAATCCTCAGCCTGAATAGAGTTCTTTGATTGAACATTCAGACCCATCTTAGATACGGCAATCCTCCCTTTATTCCACCACCTGCCATCATCCAATTTAACTGCTCGTTTGTTGATTTTTTACAACCTTCCTCAGAACCAAGATAAGATTCCCCTTTGGGTAAGATCCTGGAACAATTCACTCTCGCCATATCCCCCACACTGACACTCAGCTGTTTAGGACCTGGTTCGCCCTGGTTCGCCCTGGTTCGCCCTCGTTAGATTGTATTTGTTTTGTGCCTCTAGTCTCCTTTTGCCAACCACATTAATTTTTTTTCTAGGTAATACAAACCCACTATCCCCCAGCCATCGAACGAATGGGGACACAGCTGTGTTGGAATTGGCAGTTGTGCGAACTGCCCACAGTAATTTATCTAGTTCAGCCTTACAATTTAGACCACTCGCTCTCGTTAACTGCACATTCTGGTTAATGACCCTGTTTAAGCGCTCAACAAGGCCATTGCTCGTAGGAGAGAAGTTCTAAAATACTTAATACCCAAGGAATGGAAGAATTCCTTAAATTGCATAGAAACAAATTGGGGTCCATTGTCAGTAAGTAGTTCTTCATGCATGCCCTCCTCACAAATAAAGACTCAAGGTTTGTCGGGAACCTTAATGGCTTCTATGGGACAACGAGTAGTTACATGTGACGTCACTAATCGCACATTCCATACAATCCCTTACAAAATGCTCTACCTGCTTGTCCAAAGCTGCCCACCAAAACTTTTCCGTTAACCTCCTTTAAATGGCACTCATGCCTATGTAGCCCTCATGTGCTAGGGTAAGCACCTCATAGTTTCAGGCACCACTAACAAAGATGACCTATACAGCAAACCATTCGCCACTGAATTAGTCAAAGGGATGCTTGTACTTACTGACACTACTCTGCTCGTTGATTTCGTGTGACCATCCTTTGCCTAATGTGTTTAAAAATTCCTTAGATTCATGATCACTCAAAAGCTTTTCTCCACTCTTGTTCAGATATGGCATCCTCAGAATGACCCAATCACTGCATACCAGTTCAAAGTCATCACACTTATCTTTCGCTTCCACAACGTCACTGCAACAGAGACAAACAATCTGCCAAAAGATTTCTTTTACCTGGCACATACTCAACGCTGAAGTTATGTTCCATGAATCTATACTGCCATCTCGCGATTCTGGGGATCGCTTTTCCTCCACCCCTTGTGGTGAATAACTCTACCAAGTGTTTGTGGTCAACATGTACCTCAAATTTTGATCCATACAGATAGTGTTTAAAATAAGGGATGCCCCACCAACAAGCAAGAGCCTCACGCTCAATCACAGAATACGATGCCTCAGCGCCACTCAAACCCCTAGAAGTGAATGCAATATCGCAATCTCTACGCTGCATGAGCACAGCACCCAACCCTTTTGACTGGCATCAGTCATTATTATGGTTTGATTTTCTGCACTGAAAGCCTTAAGGGGAATGGCATGAGGTACTTCTTGTTTGATCAATTCAAACTCCTTAGTACATACGTCACCCCAAAAAATCTAGCATTTTTCTTGAGAAGACACATGATATTGTAAGTCTTGGACGCGCCGTTTGGTATGATTCGGTCATAAAACTCAATGAGCCCCATAAATTATCTTAACTGATCCTTGTCAGTAGCAGTGCTGAAATCCTCAATAGCCCTCAAAAGACTGTGTTTAGGCTGCACCCGTTCAGAAGACAACATGTACCCCAAATAGTCTACAGTGGTCACACTCAATCTACATTTGTCTATACCTAGACTTGCAACTTTTAGTCTTAACAAGGACAATTCGCAGCACAATCTTTGTGTTGAGTGGGATCCTTCCCATACACCAAAATGTTATCTTGGAAGGCCATAACCCCGGGCATATCTTTGAACATGCTCTCCACCACTCTCTGAAAAACAGCAGAGCCGAGGCTAAAAGGTATGCGTTTAAATTGGAAAAGACCCTCCGGAGTGATGAAAGCAGTAAGATGCCTTGACTCCGTGTGCAATTCGATGTGATGATATGCAGAAGACATATCAAACAAACTGAACCACCTGGCTCCCTTGATGGTGGATGTCATCTGAGTAATGATGGGTTGGGGATGCTTTTCTATCTATATGTTCTAGTTAAGATCACGCAAGTCCACACACATACGCAGACTACCTTTGGCCTTCTTGGCCAGAACCACCGGGGACACCCAATCAGAAGACTCAATAGGCTCAAATACACAACATGAACACAATTTGCCTACTTCCTTTTCAAAATCTGATTGCAATGCCAGGGGCACCCTTCTGACTCTGTACACTACAGCCCGAGCCCCTTCAGTTAATTTGATCATATCCTTAACACCTTTAGAAAGTCCTAATTCCTTTTTAAATACTTCTGGGTACAACAATTCCCATAAATTTCACTTGACGGTCTGCACTTGTAAGAAATCTTTCTTTAGCATTACTTGTTTAGCATTATTGGGATCAGGTGTAATATCAAGGTTGCCTTGATGTCTCCATCCAAGAAGGCACAACTCACCCCTCAGTACATACATGATGCCTTTAGATCTTCTGCCTGTGAATGCAAAATCAGTGTTGAATTCAATGACAACATCAATGACCTTCCCACCATAACCAATGAGATGTATATTAGATTGCTTTAAAATTTGCTTAGGAAATAACTCCTTCCAGACAGATTCACTTATCAGATTGAAAGGAGATCCAGAATCGGCTAACACCTTGACACATACATTATTCACATTTATAGGACATAGGGGTCTTCTCAGTCCTTCTGAATTAACGCCCAAATGCCATTATAACAATCTATGTCCAAAATGGTGAGAATTTGATCTTCCTCACTGGATGTAGATCCTTCTTCAGCTGTTGATTCTACATTGTGCACTTTTCTAGATGATCCGCCTCCACTGGACTTGCAAACCTTGGTGAAAAGCCCTTTCTTTGAAAACTTAGCGCATATTTTGCTTGCCGCTTGGCACAATTTGGCATGAGCTAGATGACTGGTACTACCACATCAGTAGCACTCTAGTTTTTTTCCTGTTGTATAGTTAGTGTTTCTTTTATCTGACTTTTCCTTGAACTCTTTTGTTGTCTTATATTTGGATTTGACAGCTAAGGCACTCTGCCATTTGCTATTGGTTAAAGACATTTGCTCCTTGTACGAACTAGTGCTTTCTATCCTTGTGACAATGTCTAATACTTTTTGCAAGGTGAGATCTGGTTTGGATAAAAGTACTTCTTGAACTTTTTTGCTGTTTATTTTTTCAACTAGCTGATCCTTTATCATTTCCTCTTCGAATGCCTTATAGTCACAGGAGGCAGCGTGAATGCGCAAAGCGCCAACTTATCTTGAGGCTGATTCACCTTGCAATTGTATTCTCGTGCAGAACTTGTGTCTTTCCAAGGTTACACTTTTACAGGCTTTGAAACGAGTGTTCAGAGCCCTGATGGCTGTGGCATACTTGTCTTCTACACCATCACCTTCACCATTGCCTATAATGTTTGGTTCTTTAGGAATGTGTTTAAGTATGTTGCAGCCTTCAGTCTCTAACCAATGTCTAAGGATGTCATTTTTTAGGTCTCACTGGCAAGATTATAGTAAGGCTTTCAAAAGTCTACCCAAACTGCGGATTAGATACAGTTCATGTGAGCCAGGCGCGTGCACAACCCCAGCCACATCGCACACCATTTGTCTGAGCCTCAGCATCAGACTTCAAATGAATCCGCTCCCTCGCCCCCCCGCCACGCAATGCTGAGAGCTTGTTTGTGAAAGGCTACAGTGGTCTTAAGTGTTTTGCACTTTCTATACAATCCTAATGTGCCCATTGTATGAGTACGGATTGTGAAACAAAGAACTGCCATCATTTCAGTGCAATCACACTTGCACAGATATCTGGATAGATGCACCTTTGTGCCTCCATGCTGAATTACACTTTACTTTCTTTAGTTTCTCAGTTTATAATCCAAACCGTGATGGCATTTTCTGTATATACTGAGATGTTTTTGAGTTGACAAAGCTTTGGCTAAACACACTCCTCACTGCTCCCACACTCGCTCACCTTCCCTTCCCCACACACTGAGTGTCTGACACCCTAAACTTTACCAAGGAAACTGACATACTCGTTGACCTAACCACACAATTGTTTTTTTCGAGTCCAGTGAGTTTTGGAGTGTTTTCATGTTATTTTGGAACCTTGGTGCCATCTATTGGGTGTATTCCATACAACTTTCTTTGAAAATTCTTTAACACGATATTCAGCACGATGCCCGCGTTTAAAAACATTTATTTTATGATGCACACAACTTGTATACGGGCACCGCACTTTATATTTAGCACAGTGCTCACTTGTAGGGGCAGTCAGAATGGAGATTAAGATAAGGCCAGGCGTGTCCGTTCTGTAGCTAAGTACAGACGACTTCGCAAATGCTGGAGGCTATGTCCCTCACTTCCTGGCACTGCATATTTGCAAGCAGTAACTTTCTCCAAATTCGTTTTTATGGGTTATGTATTAATTAGTGAAACAGGTTCAGTTTCTGAACGTTTGCCTTTTTTTTCAGTTCAAACATTAATAACAATATAGTATGTCACCCTGGAACTACTCAGCACTCTGACGCCGTTAACAAGCTCACAGACCAGACGGGATTAATGCCAATCTGAAGGCAGTCGGCAGGAACATTCTTTCACAATGATAAACTTACAGAATGGGTCTGTGTAGAAAGAGAGTGAAGGGTACAGCGCGACACAACATGGTGCAGGCTACCAACATCTCACAAGCCCCTCACGGAGGGAAGAAAACAGTACCTGGGTGGTAGCCCTGAAAACTATAGCTCTAGTTTTACTTTTCATAGTTTCGCTACTAATTATACATTTATTTGGTTACTTTATTTCGAACTCACATGAAGTGTTTCGTCCACTTAAAAGCAGAACACAGAAGGCGAAACTGGGGGTTAATCTAATTAAGTCAGTTGAAAGAATAAATATCCCAAAATCTTAACAGGCTAATAGGATTTTATCTAACACTTGTCCATGCCTCTACACGTAAATGGTTCAGTTGCACTAAAAAAAAAAAGACAAGCTTTTCATAATATGTTTTTTCAAACCACCTTTATTTGGTTTTTGCAACAGCCTTATGATGTGTACTCAAATGCAATGTGCATGCTATCAGAGAGCCATACATTCACTGGAGGATACCAAGTACATAGGGACTTATTTATGATGCCTTCTGCCGCAAGGATCCTCACTCAGCCCCACCCTCTTCAATGTCTACATGAGCCCCCTCGCAGCCATCGCACGCAAACACAACCTCAACATCATCTCCCACGCCAACGACACCCAGCTGATCCTCTCCCTCACCAACGACCCGGACACCGCCAGAGCCGGCCTCCAGGAAGGAATGAATGACGTCGTGGAATGGATGAAGCTCAGCCGTCTGAAACTGAACTCAGACAAGACGGAAGTCCTCATCCTGGGACCATCCCCCTCTGCCTGGGACGACTACTGGTGGCCACCTGCCCTGGGCACCGCCCCCAAACCCACAGACCACGCACGCAACCTGGGCTTCATCCTGGACTCTTCCCTCATGATGACCAAGCAAGTCAACGCCGTCTTATCATTGTGTTTCTTTTTTTAAAAAGTTTTTTTTATTGACAAACTGATGAGGAAAACTTACCAGTGTACATATAGTAAGAAAACCATTTTTTACAGAATAAATGTAGCTCGTTCCCAAACGAGAACTTGTTTCAATTTTCACTTGGAACACGTTGCAGCATAATTCATTTCGTTCATGCAGAAAACAAAACAGCAAGAATATAATTGAATACAAAATCAAAGTATCTACCGAGTAGACAATGTTACGGTAACCACTAAGCCTTCATATAAAGTTACCCCAAATTTTCTCCAATTTTTTTAGTGAGCGAACTCCTCTGAGTTTTGCCAGAGCTAACTCCATAGAGTGAATTTTAATAATTAGTGACCACCATTCCCAGATGTTAGGGAGTTTGGGACAGATCCAAGCTCTAGCCAGTATGAGTTTAGCACAAGATATGAGAATCGTCACCAGAGCAGGCCGGGGAAGGGAAACAGGATGTATATCAAGTAATACTATTGAAGCAGTTAGAGAGGGTAGAAAGACCTTCTTGATTTCCAAAACTTTATGTACTTCCCCCCCAGAAATCCTTCAGAATTGGGCAAGAGAACAACATGTGTTCCAAATCTGCTGCGCCAGCAAAGCATTTCGGACATTTGGTACGATCGCCTTGGATGTTATTAAGGGACCACTTGGAAATCCTTTCCGGTGTATAATATAACATACAAGTTGTTCGAAACTGTTGCAACCTTAGGCTAGGTGATCGTACGGACTTGTTGATATTGGATAGGGAGCATGTTATCTGTTTGGGTGTTATACTTAGGCCCATTTTACTGCTCCATTTTTCAGCTAGTTTTAGGCAGTCGTCGGTTTTGTCAGCACAAAAATGCCTGTAAGCCTCACTTATAACAGATTTATTTTTGGTAGAGTATAAACAATTCCAAATATCACAGTCTAAAATATTATATATTTGATTTTTCCTTATCAGAAAGTCATTTATTTGTAAATATTTGAATCTCATAGTTTCCGGCAAGTCATCTAGGATTTGAAGTGTGTGAAAGTCTAAAAACCCTGTACGCCGTATAAGTCTCCCAAAACCTTAATTCCCTGAGCAGACTATCTAAGGGCCATGCCATCGTTGAAGATCCCCGGAAGGCCCAGGTTGCCCCAGAGCTGCAATTTCGGATGGTAAAAAGAAGTATTACAATAAGCTAGTATATTAACCCATATCCTAACAATTTATTTATTTATTTATTTATTTATGGAGCTTATAGAGCGCGCAGCTACCTCCGAAGGAGGTGTCCCGGCGCTAAGATTACATAACTGTCCCCATGAGGAGTAACCAAGATCATATCTCACAGAAAAAATGGGAAACGGTGAGGAGTTGACAGTTCCAAGTCCTACCGCCTAGTGAACAGCCAGGTCTTGAGTTTGCGGCGAAAGGCTGGCTCAGATTCGCAGAACCTGAGGTCAAGGGGGAGGCTATTCCAGAGCTTGGCGGCAGTGACGGTGAAAGATCTGCCGCCAGTCCGAGAAAGCCTGAATCTAGGAACCAACAGAAGACGAAGGTTATTGGATCTGAGATGTCTGGCTGAAACAGAGATCTTGAGACGCTTTTTCAGATAAAGTGGGCCAGTACCATGGATAGCTCGAAATGTCAGGATCAGAATTTTAAAGTCTATGCGTCGTGAAATGGGAAGCCAATGAAGTTCTTCACGGTAGGCTCTGACTGAAGTACGGGCAGGGATGTTACCGATGAGCCGGGCTGCCGCATTTTGGACTATTTGCAGGCGGTCAATAAGATAGTGCGGGGCGCCTGCATATAGACTATTAGCATAGTCTAGATGGGTGATGATAAGGGCCTGGACTACAGTTTTGCGTGAGGATAGAGGAAGGAAGGGGAAGATTTTTCTGATCATGCGAAGTTTAGAGAAACAGGCCCCTACCACTTTGTTAACTTGGGCATTTCCGGACAAAGAGTTGTCAAAAATGAAGCCCAGGTTACGAGCTGCCTTCACGGGAGAGGGTGGGGGATTCAGAATGGTAGGCCACCAGAGGGTTGCAGGGGGGGGGGATTTTTTACTGAAAAAGAGAACCTCGGTTTTGTCGGTGTTAAGGGCAAGGTGATTGGCTGACATCCAGGAGCATATGTTACCAAGGCAGTTCCTAAAGTTGGAGAAGAGGGAGTCAGAATGGTCTCGAAAGGAAAAGATAAGCTGAGTATCGTCAGCGTAGGAGACCACCCTGACGCCCCAGGATTCAACTACCTTGGCCAGAGGAGCCACATAAGCATTAAACAGTAGAGGGCTCAAGGCAGAGCCCTGGGGCACTCCACACAGGAGGGGTTTGTCTTCGGATTCAAAAGGGTGCATCGTAACCCTTTGGGAACGGCTAGACAGGAAAGAAATAATCCAGGCCAGCACTGTCCCACCGACCCCTAGCTGCTGTAGGCGGGAGGTAAGTATTTTGTGGGAGACAGTATCAAAAGCAGCGGATAGGTCGAGGAGGACCAACATGGCCTCCTCGCCCCTATCCACTGATTCCCTGATAATTTCAGAGACTTCAAGCAGCGCAGTCTCGGTGCTATAGCCGGATCTAAAACCGGACTGAGAGTCGTGTAGCAGCTGATTTGACTCTAAGTACAGTGCCACTTGTTTCTGTACCACCTTCTCCAGTATCTTGGCAGGTTTAGGCAGGAGAGAAATAGGTCGATAGTTGCTAAAAAGCAGAGGGTCTGCACCAGGTTTTTTCAGTATGGGGACCAGCCTGGCCTGTTTCCAAACTGAGGGGAATAGACCTTGCGACAAAGAGGCATTCCAGATGGAAAGAAACGGGTTCACCAGGATAGGGGCGAGATTACCCATGATTTTGGCAGGAACTGGGTCCAGGGGGGAACCAGACTTAACGTTGCGTAATAAAGCTAACGCGAGATCAGGAGTTAGCTCGCTAAAAGAATTGAAAGAACAAGAGGGGAGGCCAGGGCAATCATCAGAGAAATCCGGAGCCATTGCTGCAAAGGAGGAGGAGAGTTTAACTATCTTCTCTTGAAAAAAATCAGACAATCCATTGCAGAGATCTTGAGTGGGAGTAAAGAGGGATTTCAAAGCAGGAGGATTTACGAAGTCATTCACTATGGAAAAAAGAGTTTTGGAGGAATTCTGCGCCTGTTGAATCAAATTAGAAAAGTAAGCTCTCATGGACGAGCGTGTAAGTTTGTGGAACTTACTCAGGGCAGATTTGTAGGCCAATTTGGCTACAGGATCATAGTTCAATCTCCATTTACGTTCCAACTGCTTACACTTGCTCTTTTCCTCACGCAACAGAGGGGAGAACCAAGGGGCAGAAGGACGGGATCTGGAGGAGGTGACGGGGACCAGAGGGGAAACCGAGTCAAGTGCATCCGAGAGGGCCGAATTGAATCTCAATGTTTCTAAATTGAGGTCATTTAGCTGGTTAAAATGAAAATGTAGATGAGCTTCCAGGGAGTTACATGTAACTTTGGTCCATTTACGACCTTTAACTCGATTAAGGGGGATAGGGGGAGGAGGAGAGGGGGCCGTGAAAGAAAAAGGGATAAGATAATGATCGGTCCATGTCAAAGGAGTGGGGGGGAGAGTGGAGAGGGAAGGAAGATTGGAAAAAATGAGGTCAAGGGTATGGCCTGCTATATGAGTAGGACCTGTCACTAGTTGAGGCAAGGTGAGTCCTTGTAAGGTTTCTAACAGAGAGGAGGCTAATGTGCAGGAGGGATTATCAATATGAATATTAAAATCTCCTAAAACAGTAAAATGGGGGTGTTTGAGAGAAAAATCGGCGATGGAGTGAATCAGAGTGATAAGGGAGGAAGAGGTGACGGCCGGGGGATTATAGACCAGTATGCCTGCACAGATGGAACAAGCAGGGTCCATAATTGAAAAGTGAGCGGCTTCAATGATGCCAAGGTTGGGAATTTTCGTGAGGTTTAATTTGAGATGGGATTTAGCAATGATCGCAAGACCTCCTCCGGTCTTAGAGTTGTCTCGATTAATGCCAATGAAATGATAACCAGGGGGAGTAGCAAGAGTGATGTCCGGTTTGGAGGAGTCTTTTAACCAAGTTTCAGTAAGAAACAATAGGTCCCAATTAACCAAGTTTCAGTAAGAAACAATAGGTCCCAATTATGGGTTTCAAAAGATAGCCATATGTCATGAGCATGGGCTGGGAGAGATCTGCAATTGACTAATGCGGCCTTTAAGATGGTGGATGGCTGATCATTGATTTTAGAGGATAGACGCCGAGGTCTAGGTACTATGGGAAGAGAAAAGTTACAGTGAGGGCAGGAATAAACAGTAGTATCTAGGCTAGCAATGTTACAGCAAGTAAAGGGGGCACAGGTATCAGGACGGAGGTGAAGAAGTTGTTCAGAGGACCAACGAATTTTTGGAGCAAGTGGAACAATATCTTTGGCAGTCTTAAATTTCACCCTCTTATAGTAGTTAGGATCGTTAACTCAGAGTAAAAACATGTTTGAGTCAGATTTTAGCATAAATAAACAAAAGAAGAATGTGTCTTCGTTATTTAACAAGGACCGGAGGCGCCTAACAAATGAGGACCAAAAGTACAGCTTAACATCGGGAAAAGTTAGACCACCCTTACCCGTGCTATTTCTAAGGAGTTTCAGCGATCTTCTAGCTTTTTTGTACCCCCATATAAAGCTACTAAATATTCCATCTAATTGCTTGAAAAAAGAGTTATTTAGTGCTAAGGGGATGGAGCAAAAGAGATATAAGAATTTAGGTAGTACCTTCATTTTAATTAGATTAATTCTGCCAATTAGGTTCAGAGGCAATCTTTGCCACTTTTTTAACAATAAGGTAGTAGATTTAACTAATTCGTATAGTTGATATTATTTATTTCTCGTATTTTAGATGTAATTTTGACACCTAGATATGTAGCGATTTTGCCAATCTCAGGGACCTTTGCCACTGGTACATGGTTAGCTATAATTTGTGTTTTGTTTATATTCAGCTTGTAGCCAGATACTTTGCCAAACTTACAGGCCTCAGTGGTAATCCCTTGTAATGCCTTAATAATATCAGGAAGAGTAGATGGCAATATCATCGGCATATGCCATGATTTTCAATACCTATACATTAGACCTGAAAGGTACAATTCGGGGTTGTGCCTGAAGAGCATGTAGAAATGGTTCGAGTGAGTGGGCAAATATTAAGGGTGATAGGGGACAGCCTTGACTGGTGCCCCGGGAAATCATAAAATCTGAAGAGGTCTGTCCCCCATAGCTAATGCGGGCTGAGGGATTATCATATAATGCCTGTATCCACTTTAAAAAATGCCCACTGAACGCCATTTTTGTCATAACGTGCCAGAGATAGCCCCACCCCACTCGGTCAAAAGCCTTCTCGGCATCCAGCAAGATCATGCCGAGTGGGTTGGACTCCGTCTCAGCCACGTCGAATGCCGTTATGGCCATATTAACGTGAGCGGTAGTGTCTCTCCCAGTCACAAATCCGTGTTGCTGCGGGTTAACTATTTTGGACATAAGGGGAGCCAACCTAGTTGCTAAAGTTTTCGCAAATATTTTGCGTCTGTGTTAATCAGAGAGATGGGTCTATATGACCCCCTTTCCTCCTTTGGTTTATCCCTATTCCACGAGTTGGGGACCCTTCTAGTTACCCCGACAGATTGTATAACCTGTAGTTGTAAGGGTACTACTTCCTCTAAACAGATTTTATTGATCTCCAGAGGAATGGTATCTTCCCCTGCGGCTTTCCCTGCAGGCAGTGTAGCAATAGCCTGGCGTAGTTCTTGCCCTGTGATATCTTCAGACAGTAGATCTATTTCTGAGGTGTCAACTAAGGTTGTTGAGTTCTCATCTAAATAATTCTGTATTGTAGCTTTCTTCGGGGTAGATTCCGGAGTGTACAAGGACCTATAAAAATCCACAAATTGTTCCAATATATCGTGCGGATGGTCATATAGCTTGTTATCAGAGCCTCGGATATTAGCGATCATGACGCTAGCTCTATCTTCCGCCACTTCCATCCTGTTTCAACACCCTAAGCATGCTACGAAAAATCTTCGGATGGATCCCCACAAGCAACCAAGAAGACGGTCACCCAGGCCCTTGTCACCAGCCGCCTGGACTACGGAAACACCCTTTACGCCAGAACCACAGCCAAGCTCCGGAACAGATTATAGCGCATACAGAACGCCTCAGCAAGACTTATCCTGGACATCCCCCGCCACAGCCACATCTCTGCCCATCTGAAAGATCTGCACTGGCTCCCTGTCAACAAGAGAATCACATTCCGACTCCTCACCCACGCACACAAGGCTCTCCACGACGCGGGCCCCATGTACCTCAACAACTGCCTCGCATTCTACACACCAACCCGCCAACTCCCCTCCGCCAGCCTCGCCCTTGCCACCGTCCAACGAATTCGCAAAGCCACCGCCGGAGGAAGATCCTTTTCCTACCTGGCAGCCAAGACATGGAACTCCCTCCCCACCCACCTCCGGCTGACCCAGGACTATCTCGCCTTCAGGAAACAACTCAAGACCTGGCTGTTTGAGCAGTAGCGACCCCCCCCCCCAGCGCCTTGAGCGCGGGTGATTAGCGCGCTTTACAAATTCCTGATTGATTGATTGATAGTGAATAGTCACTAGACTGCCCAGTCTTATTCCACACTGCTGATTCTTTAACTCATTCATGCAAGTTAGATTTCATCTGTTTTCTCTTTGCGTTTCAGTTTTTCTGACTTTCTCTTTCTCCTTCTTCACTCCTTTTATAACTTTTTATCTCACTTACTGTAGGTCACAGTCCGATGTTGAAAAATATGTCCTAGTTCCCAAAAACGAGTGCACTTATAATTGGGTCAGATCACTAAAAAGAAAGCATTTAAAACAAGCATTTGCAATTCAGCCAGGCCGCCGACAACCTCACTAAGTGGATCAGCAACTGCGCGGACGAACTCGCCCCTCTGAGGACCCCGCCCAGCAGACCCGGCAGCAAGAAAGCCCCATGGTTCACCGACGAACTCAAGAGCTCCAAGAAGAACTGCCGAGCCCTCGAGAAAGTCTGGAGAAAGGAACCTACACCGGACAACATGACCACCCTCAAACTCGCCACCCGGAAGCACCACCAACTGATCCGCGCCGCCAAGAAAACTGCATTCAAGGACCGGCTGGACAACAACGCACACAACTGCAAGGAACTCTTCAACATCGTGAAAGAGCTCTCCAACCCCAACGCCGGAAACAACGACATCACCCCTTTGCAAGACCTCTGCAACTCCCTCGCCTCCTACTTCCACAACAAGATCGCGGACATACACAACAGCTTCAGCACCCAACCGACGCACGCCACGACCACAGCAACACCGCCCACCACCACCCTCCTAGCCCGGACTCCGATCAGCACCGAAGACACCGTCCGCATGATGAACTCCGTCCACTCCGGATCTCCGACCGACCCCTGCCCTCACCACGTCTTCAACAAGGCCGACGCTGTCATCGCACCCCACCTACGGGACATTATCAACACCTCCTTCGACACCGCCACCTTCCCCGAGAGCTGGAAGCACGCCGAACTCAGTGCTCTTCTCAAGAAACCTACAGCAGACCCCACCGAACTCAAGAATTACCGCCCAATCTCGCTACTCCCGTTTCCAGCCAAAGTCATCGAGAAGACCGTCAACAAACAGCTGGCCGCCTTCCTCGAGAGGAACGGATCCCTCGATCCCTCGCAGTCCGGCTTCTGAGCCAACCACAGCACCGAGACCGCCCTCATCGCCGCCACCGACGACATCCGAGCCCTGATGGACAACGGAGAAACAGCGGCCCTCATCCTCCTAGACCTCTCCGTGGCCTTCGACACTGTCTGCCACCGCACCCTAGTGCAATGCCTCAGCAACGTCGGAATCCAGGAGAAGGCACTGGAATGGATCGTCTCCTTCCTCGACGGGAGAACACAGAGAGTCCGCCTACCACCGTACAAGTCAGAGGCCACCGAAGTCATCTGCGGCGTCCCTCAAGGATCCTCGCTGAGCCCTACCCTCTTCAACGTCTACATGAGCCCCCTCGCGGCCATCGCACGCCAACACAACCTCAACATAATCTCCTACGCCAACGACACCCAGCTGATCCTCTCCCTGACCAACGACCCCGCCGCCGCCAGAGCCAACCTGCTCGAAGGGATGAAGGAGGTAGCCGAGTGGATGACGACCAGCCGCCTGAAACTGAACTCAGACAAGACGGAGGTCCTCATCCTGGGCTCCACGCCCACCGCCTGGGACGACTCCTGGTGGCCCCCCGCCCTGGGCACCGCACCCAAACCGACGAACCACGCACGCAACCTGGGCTTCATCCTGGACTCCTCCCTCTCCATGACCAGACAAGTCAACGCCGTCTCCTCGGCGTGCTTCAACATCCTGCGCATGCTACGGAAGATCTTCTGGTGGATCCCCACGGAGACCAGGAAGACCGTCACCCAGGCCCTCGTCACCAGCCGACTGGACTACGGCAACGCCCTCTACGCCGGAACCACCGCCAAGCTCCAGAAGAGACTTCAGCGGACCCAGAACGCCTCAGCCAGACTCATCCTCGACATCCCACGAAACAGCCACATCTCCGGACACCTGAGAGACCTGCATTGGCTCCCCGTCAACAAAAGAATCACCTTCCGTCTCCTCACCCACGCACACAAAGCCCTACACGATCAAGGCCCGAGCTACCTCAACAACCCAATCAACTTCTACGCTCCCAAACGCCACCTCCGATCAGCCAGCCACGCCCTCGCCGCCGTCCCACGCATCCGAAGAGCGACAACAGGAGGAAGGTCCTTCTCCTACCTGGCCGCCAAGACCTGGAACTCCCTCCCGACCGACCTGCGCCTGACCCAAGACCACCTCTCCTTCAGGAAGAAGCTCAAGACCTGGCTGTTCGAGCAGTAACGGCACCCCCCCCCCCTAAGCGCCTTGAGACCCTACGGGTAAGTAGTGCGCTCTATAAATGTCTTGATTGATTGATTGATTGATTGATTGAACTCTCGAATTTCAGTTTGTGCAATTGGCATTGTAAATGACAATGCCTTTTATTTTTGTGTTTTGAAAACCTGCAAGCAGTGCATAAACACTCAGTTAGTACGGTTAATCCTTGCTTACGAGAAGCAAGGCTGGCAGTAAAAGAGGCGCAGTTACTGCCAGCCTTACTTCTCGTACACAAGGACAATAATTACAAAGTACGTGTTTAAGCACAGGTTGCAGGTTTTCAAAATACAAAAATAAAACTCATTGTCATTAACCCTTTCGATGCTCATGACGAGCTCAGCTCGTCATGATGCACAGTTGAGCTGTGCTGATGACGAGCTGAGCTCGTCATGAACAATGGGAGTGATAAAATATCAGCACAGGAGGGGGAAAACGCCTAGCAGCCAAGGTGTTAACAATGCCAATAGCTCAAACTCTCGCAAAGGCGAGACCTATTGCATTGCAAATGCTTGTTTTTGTTGCTATTTAACGACTCTCCGTCAAGAGCTTCCAGATTTGCTTCAAACCCTTGCTTCCATTTTTCCCAATAAATTTCTGGAGAGGCTGTATTAGGCACAAAATGTGTAGGTGGTGCAATCACTTGGTGCATGATGGTGGTGATCAATATGAAAACTTTGAAGAGAAAACAAAGCACGCAGTGCACAATAAATAGATACAACTGTGGTAAGATGAGCAATAAAGTGAACATGGCGTGAAGATGATGTGCGTGTCACAGCGAAGGATGCACGCAAGTATAATTTACTATATGCCAGGTGTGCATGTCGCTGTAGAAGTGCGCTTTGAATAGATATGTGAGAAGAAAACACAGAATACACATTAAGTATGGTGTGCGAATCACAGCGATCAACACTTGCAATGTAATCAGACACTTGCACTGAATATAGTATGTAACTTGTAGCTGTGTACAGGTCTCCGAGATCGGCACTGTCTAGAGAGATAGCCTGTCTCCAAAATGGCTGCCACGTTATGGAAGTCGAATAGATATGTGTAAGGAAAACGCAGAATAATTGCATGTTAAATATGGTGTGCGGTTCACTGGGATCAACACTTTTATTATAGGTTAGGCACTTGTAATGTTCAAGTTCAAGTTTATTTGGTTTAGTTCTCTACTAAGAACAACACATTTTCTGATAAAACATAAAATATCAAGTATGAAATACATTTTTCAATATATTTAAAAAAAAAATGTAAACAGATTGTGACAAACAACACTTGTAATGTATAGGCACATGAATGCAGATTACCGAGATTGGCACAGTTAAAGCAGGTGGAAGTGCCTGGTTCCAAGATGGCCACTACGCTCAAGCGTGGTGACATCAGAGAATGCGGACTGCATGTCACCGTGAGCCACGCCGACGAAGAACAGGCAGTATCCAGGGCAACGATAGAATGACAAAGGAGGAGCGGGAGGAAGCTTGTGCAGCAATGATGGAGGTGGCTCAAGGGCACGAAAGCCACCAGACAATTAAAACAAAGTACCTTAGTGGTGGTGCCGGAGTAGCACTGATACTTTTGCTGTGTTTCGGTGAGCTCTTGGCAGTAGACACGTCGGGAAGACCTGAAGGCTATCTAGGCGGGGAACATCACAGAGAAGATCACAGGGAAGTCACACATGTGAAGGTCCTGTTGACTGGCACCTTATCGCCAATGTAAAGATGCGGAGTCTTGAGATATGAAGAATATCTTTATAAAGTCAACAGGACGTGGGAAAACAGTTATTCTCCATGAGTCCCACCAACCATCTCTCCCCGATCCTGAACCCCCTACCTCCAATGTTCTGTGCATTTTCCCGGTGCGTGGAGTTTCCACGCGCCCAGAAAAAATGCAGAGGACCCAACAACTTCATTACCATGGCTGAAGATATTGGCCATCTGAATGTGGTCTGAGTAAGAGCCAAATATCCCTTCAATCCTGCCAAAGTACTTATCACAAGGTGAAGGCTTGCCAGGAACTATTTATCCATCAGATTTTTGGCATCCTTGTAGGAGAGTAGGGTCTCAAATCCTATGATCACCCCAGATTTTTGCTTTTTGCTTCACTGGTTTACGACTTTTCTGGCTGTGGGCCTGCTAATCAGACCCACAGCCTTGCTGTTCTCTCACTAAATTGACACATGTACCTTAGGTGCATTTACCAATTGGTACTGGGCCACCTTATCAGACCCTGTAACTCAGGGCATAGGTGTACCCAGGGCCTACCAGGGGCTGCAGCATGTATTATGCCACCCCTGGCTGGCCATCTAAATCTGACACAACTGGCTGCATGACAGTTGGGGCAAGGTGGTGTAATCACCCTTTGCTTTAGATATAGTATACCTATATCTAACCCTAAAATGGACACACAGATTCCTATCAGTCACTCCTATGGCAGGCCTTGACAATCCTGAAGGCAGAGTGCTCGGAATCGTGTGAGATGGTGCTCTGGCATGAGCTGAGCCCGTTTGCAGCTTGTGGAACCAAGTCCTAATAGCTGTTCCATGATAACGCATACCATATACTCTTAAGTGCTTTATAATCCTCGCGGTTATATGCTATCTTTGGTATTGCTTTATCAAAACATGTCGAGTAAGGTGTCATACGAATTGGAATACTAACCCCTCGCCAATTCTGGCAAAGGGGTTAGCATTCCACCCTTCTAGAGGGACACGACATGCATGTAACTGTGAACCCCTGTTAAAGTTAACTCAAGCCTCAGCATCACAAAATGGATGCTGCCACCACAGACACAAGTCTGACCTCCTGCTGCTGGGAGTCCTTCCAGCGAGGGAGGCTTGGACAAAGGGTTTCCTGTCCGGGGCGGTGCTAGCACCATCCCAGACAGGGTTTTGTGTATCCTGGGTAGGCAGGGCTTTAGAGGAAGGTGACTGCAAGTGGCACCCCGGTGCTCACTATGCATCTGCTGGCTAGAACCAGTTCCAGGGGCACACCAGCCCCTGAGCTGGGGAAAGTCTGGCATGGGAGAGGGGTGTAACCACCCCCCTTCCTGGTCCCACCCATGGGCAGGACCTAGTTGCGTGCCAGCCCCTTTTCCTAGTATAAAGATAGGAGCGGGCCCCCTTCCAAATTAGATCATCTTTAAATTCTGAAACTACTTTCTACGAAAGGAACTCTCAACTTCTTCTCAAGATTTCTCCATTGTGGCTAAGGAGTAGTCACCCTACACCCGCAGGCACCATCCAAGAACACTGCGGTTTGCTGCACGTCCTTCCTCCGGAATCCGACTGACCAGCATGACGAGACCCAGCTTCTCTGGCACCTCTGACCTCTACCCACATTGTCAGCTCAGCTGAGATCCGTGGGTGCGACGAGACCTCGAGGGACCAGCCATCTTCAAGACTGCACGACTCTTGCCCAGCACGACCGCCGAGGGGACCTGGAGTGAGTGCTTTGGGGTCCGAGAAGCCCCAGCCATGAGCAGCTCCAGCACCGAAGTTCAGCCCTCCAGCATCCACCAGATCTGCGTGGTGCCCTTCTGCTCTTTGCTGCTCACCGCTTTGTCTGGCTACTAGCCCGCTGGCTTGTGGCCTTCCCCACGACGAACGACGACATCAACACTGCTGGTCTGGTTGCTCCAGACTGGCCCTTGCTCCCCTCCAAAAGAGGAGCACCCCGGACCCTCCTGGTCCACTCCAGACGCCATTTTAAGTCCACCGCGTGGACTTGCATTTGCCAAGACTTGTTGCCCCAATCCTGGGTCCAGCGACGTCGACAGCAGATACCATCGTGGGACAGCTTGTTGCGTGTTTATCTAGGTTCCTGATCGATACTGTGACCTTATGCCCCTATTCGGCTATAAATCCATTTATTCCCTATATTGGCATAACCGTTCAAGTGCGATTTTCTGAAAAGTCATCTCTGGCCTCACACGAACAGAGCCACATTCCAGCATGACTCTCTGCTACTTCCTTTGTGACCAATTAGTGCAATGACAGTGCAGCAGTCCCTATCTGATATTCCTAGATAACACTCCGAGTTCTTCAACAAGATAAAAACTTAGCAAACCTGGAAATCCCCGCTTGCTATGTTTTGATTAGTAATGAAACTCTAATGAGCAACTGATAACTATCACTTCCTAGTGACATCTTTAATTGACGTCTTATGTCCAGCAAACTTGCGTCAAACCCGGCACCTGTCAGGTATAAATATTACCAACGTTGCCTTAAGCAATGTTCGTTGCCTGTTGCTGATGCCAGCTGCCTGCATGACCATGTGTTGGTAAATCTAGCACTCTGTCGCTGCAGCCTGCTATCCAGTGGTGGTGAAGCTGCTGATTACCATTATCGCCGCTACAGCGCGAACTATGGTGCAGTACTTTTAAGGAGCTGAACAGCCGTCCTCTGCGAAGACATCCAGCAGATTCCAGCTGCCCGCGGACGCTGTCCCCCCTCCTTCCTCGACGCGCTGAAGAGAAGCCGCTGCCTTTCTCGTGCAGAGAAATCCAGTCCCGGCGCTTCCGGTTTACCCTCGCGGGTGACTGGGATATCGAGAGAGACCCCTGAAGGAGATACCAATCCTCCATCATTCTATTCAGAGGTATGGTGTTGACTAAACCCTTAGACGAGAATTCTTGAAACAAACCTTGGCAAAACCAACTTAACTTAAAGCTACTTACTTACTCCCCTTTCACGTGTTAGGCTTAGGTCAGGCACACTGGGGTAGGCTTAGTTAGAAGCACCAGTTGAGTATGTTAGCCTAATGTATATATGACTGTATATATGTTTTATTACTTTTAAACCATTGTATGGCTAAGAAACCATATCAATGCTTTTACAGTTCTATTTCGCAATACTTATCTTACTGTACGTACTTTTTATAATAACAATTATTGCAATTGTGGCAATACATTTCTCTTGTACGAGAAGAAAGACTGTTCAATAAATGTTAACCCTTTATTGATACACGCCCGTCTCTCTATTCTCTACATCTTGTGAAAGTAAACTGCACTAGACTGACTGAGTGAAATACATGTCTATTGTTTCACACGACCCTAGAGATTGACTCTTGATCTGAGGAGCAAAGTTGTCATGTTGCACGGTTGTTGGAAAACTGAATCCCTTCTTGTCTGTGCCAAGGAAGCTGATCACTTCCTATGCAGAGAAGAAAGTTTCCAGTGACCTCTGAGCTAGTTGGTAACACAACCCAATTAAGTTTAGCATAGTCAGTGGAGGCCTGGAATATCCGCAGTTCCACGTCGATACTACTGTTTATGTTATTCCAATGCGCAGGGCCTAGTGGGAAACTAGGAACTACACTACATGGCGCCCAAACGTTTGGTAAGGCGATAAACTAACGCAAGACTTATAGAGTAACTCAGTCGTGCATATTTCACACCCCTTTCTCCCGTAAATACTCCAATAGACGTCTGGAGTGGGTGAAAGGTTAAAATCCGCCCGACCTTAGTAGGAAGAGATTCCTATGTAAAGCTCTGGTTTATTCAACGTTGAAGGATACAGTGTTCCAAAATATTGTGCACCTAATCTTTGTCTCCTTGGAGACCTACTCTGCAAAGCCTGCATTTCTAGAAAATGACAGACAGTGAAGAAGAAAGGGAAGCAGTTAGACTGGCAGCCCAACTAATAGAGGAAGACTTGAGTCTCCTACAGATTGACCCGGATGCTATCGACATCCCGGTCCACTTAAGAAGATCTATAACTTTAAAACTTATAGAAAACGGACTGACACCTCAAGGTGGTACAGTAATTTTCGTGATAGAGGCTCACGAGTATCGGCAGACAGAGGTATTCTATTCATGGATAAACTTTCCAGCGGTAAACGCTATAACAAAAGAGTTTCACTATTACAAGATAGAGGAACCTCCGGAAGAGTACGCTCCTTTCGAGGAGATTGAAATTCCTCTTAAATTTCAAGAGCACCTGCTCTGGTTTAATGGCGCCCTAAAACACAATGATCACATAACTAGGCTCGGTCCACTAGGTAGACCAGGAGCCACGTGGCCGGTTCTAGCCAGCTACACACCACATCCTGACATTGCAAAAATGTCTAGAGAAGAGCTGCTAGTACAGCTAAACACATTAATAAAAATACATAGGCAATTAGTCCAATATGTAATGCGGACTGCAACAGTCCAGCCAGCTGTTAATACACCACAGCTGACCCCTCATCAGGGGAACACAAATAAAATTACACCACAGAACATACAGTCATGTCTTGGTAAAACACCCGTAAAACGGGAACAAATTCCTTTCTGGTTAGCCCAGAAAATCACTCAAATAGAGGCAGTATTTCCTGATACTACCCCTATTGAGAAACACAGAATCTTGACCATCTGCCTTCCTATGGGAATCGCACCACACGTGGAAGACTGTGACACTTGGGGTACAGTCTTTGCTTCCATTTACACAAAAACACACGGTGTTCCGTCTATGGCGGTAATACCAGAAGTGCTAAAACAGATTCAAAATGAATTCGGTCCAGAGCCCGCTTTAAATCTAGGTATGAAATTACTGAAAGACTTCAAGCAGGTCACGGCTATATTATTAGCCAACGTAAAGGGAGAAGCAGCATCTGTGGCGATTCGCCAGAAGTTGAAGGAAACAGATATAAAAGATCCTGTTGAGCTTGCAAAAATCATAGAAAAATGCTATGAAGAATTAGGTAGAGACAGCTTGGGTGGAAAACCAGCTAAGCCCCAACTGCTCGAAAATCCTGAAAAATTATTTATCAAAAATAATTTAAATACTCCTAAAAAGAGCTGGGATGGAAATAAACAATCCACTCCCAAGGAAAAAGTTTTCCAGTCCAGAGGAAGGTCTCCTCGACGAAGGGAAAGAACTCCGACTCGAGAACGCCAGTCTCCCCAACGGGAGCCCTCTGAGAAAAGATATAACCTTAGAAATAGGGATAATCTGAAAAAACCTGATAGATATCAAAGTATTGATACACGTCCCTCTCGATCTTTTCCACAGAATTCGGAAAGAAGAGGACGGTCAGACCCAGGAGAGCACACCAAGTCCAAAGACAAGGAACCTGCTCAAATTAAGAAATCTCAATTTCAGAAAAAGAAGGTAGCCAGTATTAGAGTAATCAACCATGCCGAGAATACTGAGGACACAGTTGAAAAACGGGGAGTGGGCATTGACAATGTTGGACAGTGCAGCAGAAATCAGTATAGCGCGCAAGATCTTGATGAGTCATCTGGAGACAGTGGACACGAATGAATACATTCATGTTGAAACTGCCGACGCCAGGCTTAGCGAGCCCCATAAAATATACGAAATAACATTGCGTATAGAGGGTGATAAGACTAGGAAAATTAAGGGTCTATTTTGGGATAAGCTCTCAAAAGGCTATGATATTCTGTTAGCTGAAAAAGATTGGCCCCCGGAGTTTGTCAGGGAGTGCCCTCGTGGCGAAGAAGTGATTATGCCTGCCTTCTCGAATCACATACCGATTCACAAAAAATACACATATGCAAGGAAATGGGCAGTAGCCCAGGCACCTGCATTATATAAAAATCATGTAGGATGGGATGAGGATTCACCTCCTCACAAAATCCAGCTAAAAAGTGAACCAACTGCCCAACGGCAGTATCCCATAAAGCAAGAAGCTAAAAAACAAGTCAGGGAGATCTTAGATCAACTTGAGTACCAGGGGGTGATTGAAACATGCACCTCTCAAATGAACAATCCTTTGTTTCCTGTCTCCAAGCCAGACAATTCATATCGTCTAGTTTTGGACTACAGACACCTTAATACATGTTGCAAAACTTTTGCAGTGCAAAACTCGCATAGTGCAGCCCTAATGAATAACATAGTTAGGAAAAAATACAAAACGACATTAGACATATCTAATGGTTTCTTTTGTCAAAACATTGCACCAGAAAGCAGATATTTGACCGCTTTCTCTGCATTTGGGTCACAGAAAAAATTCTGTCGACTCCCACAGGGGTTCAAGAACAGCCCAGGACTATTCTCAGCTAGGGTAACAGAGTTACTACAAATCTATGATGATGAAGCATTATCTTACGTAGATGATATTTATCTCACAGACGACGACTTGGATACTCACTTGAAAAGAGTGAACACCATTATACTTGGGTTCGCAGCAGAGGGTTACAAATTCAACTTTAAAAAGTCCCGAATTGCCCATCTGACAGTACTATTTTTAGGGTACGAATTATCAAGTGAAGGGAAAAGCCTAGCGGACAACTTCTTAGAGAAGTGCGCTGTACTCCAAGCTCCAAAAACGCTGAAGAATTTACAATCAATACTAGGTTTTCTGAATTTCGGAAGAACTTACATACTAAATTACGCAGAGAGGGTTAAACCTCTCTACGAACTAATAAAACCTGATTTTAAACAAATCAATTGGACTCAAAAACACACAGAAATTTTGAGATCACTGCAAACAGACATGTTAGCAAAAACTAAATTAGATACACGTGACAACACACGTGATCGTGTAATCCGAGTCATCCCAGGAAGATGCGGATTCACATACCTAACCTCTAATGAGGGAGAAAAGGTACCAATAGCTTACAAATCACATTTGTACACAAAGGCTGAAATAAAATTCAGTTCAACGGAGAAAATTCTAACTGCGGTTCAGACTGCTGTAGCGAAAGAAAGGCCCCTAGCACAAGGTAAACGAATAATAATCGTAACACCCATACCGGCTTTAGAAGCGGTAACTAAAGCAAGCATTCCTAATGCTAAAGCTTTGCATCCGAGATGGATTCAGTGGGTTAATTCTCTTGCTGCAACAGACGTAGTTTACGAATTTGATCCTAACTTAAAAACACAGGAATTTTTACAATATGAATATGAATGTCCTCTGCCAATTGAAATCCTGCCTCTCGAAGAATACGGAAGTATTATATATACTGACGGATCAGCACAACCCGCAGTTGGGGGTAAGCAAGCTTACAGTGCTGCGTGCGCGATTGTCAAAGGTCGTTGGCACAAAGGAAAATTTAGACCAATGGTCACTAAAACACAATCTCTAGGAGATTGCTCGGCTCAACGAGCTGAATTAGTAGCATTTAAGATGGCGCTAGAAAATACCGATCGCGAATTTCCCACACTAATAGTGTGCGATTCTTTTTATTGCGTACAATCTTATAATGAATACTTGCAGAATTGGGTGGAAAATGGTTTCAAAGATGCAAAAGGTGGCACAATAAAGCATAAAATGCTTTGGGAACAGGTAGTTCTTTTACAGAAAGAACTACAAAAGACTCACGTGATACATACACTGAGTCATCAACGTGATGGCGTTCACGTTGCAGGGAATTCATTGGCTGATGAAGCCGCGAAGGCAGCTGTGCAAACGGCTTCCGTAGCTGCGATAACTCGGTCACAAACAAAAATAGACAGCGATATTCTACAAGCTGTCAGTACGTCAGTAAAAAATGATAAGAAAACACTCCCAAAAGGCTTTCCTGAAAAGTACTTGTACTTAACGGATAAAAATAATGTTCCTTTTGCTCGAATCCCTGGAGTGGGGGATAGAGTAATTCCAAACAGGGAACACAGACTAGGACTAATCAAAGCGGCACACGAAGGGCTTGCTTCTGCACCCGCTGGCGTTTCCGCAACAATATCACTATTAAAACAAAGATATTGGTGGCCTCGCTTGAGAATACAAACTAAAAAGTATGTATTAGAATGCGACATATGCCAAAGGATAAAAGTATCAACAGTGAAACGACCAGCGCAGACACCCCTTCTCATCTCGGATAAACCATTTGCATGCGTTTACCTGGACCACTGTGGTCCCCTACAAAGGGACGGCAACTATAGATATATCATGGTAGCAGTGGATTCCTGTACGAGGTTCATATGGATGTGGCCCCAGCGCTCGGCTGACGCTAGAACGGTTATAAAAGATTTGCGAGTCTTTATCGGCACATACGCAATTACCACGTTCCATTCTGACCAGGGTCCTGCTTTCAGCTCTCGAGCCTATAAGGAGGCCATGGCTAGCATGGGAATTGGGTTGCGGTATTCTTGTCCGTCGCACCCCGAAGGGAATAGTGTGGTAGAAAGAAAAAACCGTGACATAAAGCAATCTATAACAGCGAAGGTATTAGGTTCAGGCGCTGGGTGGGTCAAACATTTAATAAGTGTCCAGACTAGTCTTAACAACATGCCAAGAAATTCTCTAAAAGGTTTCAGCCCATACGAACTATTGTTCGGAATTAGAATGCGAGTTCAGGACCTCGATAGTCAGATGTCAGTGGTACAAGAAAAAACAACAGACTTTGATGTAAAGGATCGTTTGGCTGTTTTACAGGAACTGAATGAAACAAGAAAATCATTAAGCAACATAAAGTTAAAGCAACAGCCAAGTACCACTGACGAGGCACCACCCGCAACAGCCCCAGCAAGGCCTGTCTGGATTCCAAAGATTGGGGATCTAGTCAGAGAAAAGATCGCGGTTAAGAAGGAATTTGGGCCTTCTTACAGAAAAGCAGTACCTGTCTTAGCAGTCACCGTAACAAGATCAGTTGTGCTACCGCCCCTTGCTGGTAAAAAGGAGAACAGAGTCGTGTCTATCGATCTGGTAAAACCACAAGCATGTGGCCTATAATCAACAGTAGGCCCAGTGGACTCCCAAGAAACAACAGAATGCCCAAACTTGCAACAATCCAAGAGGTTCAAACTGAAAGACTAATCACATTCGATCAGCCTGCAGTGCACAATGAAGGACTATGCAATAATGCCATGGAACTCGTGCCTCTTGAAACACAGATTGAAACAGTTCGTCAAGAAACAACACCAATCTACAATGATGTGGCATCAGAAAGTGCTACCGAGAGACAGATTGAAAGAACAATCCCATCAATTGACAGAACTGCCTCTGGTTATTTCATCAACTTCGACAACTTCTCTGAAGATTTTAATGACCCCGAAGTGATGCCAGAAACAAAAAAGTCTTTTAAAGAAAAAGCAACGGAACTCTTTCATCAACTGAAGGAAATCTACCTAATTTCCCCTTGGCTAGAGTTCTGGTTCGGTCTAGGTGCATTTTTCCTCCTGCTTTGGCTCATCATGGTACTGTGTTTGGGAAAATTCATTGAAGGAAAATATATTACAATGGACACAGCAAGTCAGAACATCAACCTAGTCCTGAAATCACACAGATCATCCCACGTGAAGAAAAGAGAACTGTCAACAGTAAATGTCACAGCAATTCCAATACCTGGTGGGGTAGTATGGGAGAAAACAGACTATGAGATCTATGGTCCGGTCGAAATCCTGAAGTATCCTCATCAACTAAAGGTTTCCTTAAGTGACTTTGTGACACCTAGTACATTCTCTGATGATTGGGACTTTAACAGTATTAATGACATGATGTCTGATTTAGTAATGTCAGCTAGATTCACAGATCATGATTATTTACAAGGTTCATCTAGTTATGAGCAATTATTCTGTTACACCCACTATGGGGATCATTACTTGCATAAATCTGCACAGCCTAGAAATGTTTTTATGTATAATCAATGGGAACATTGTTCTACACCACCTAAAAGCAGTTCTAAAGCATTTTTTGAGAAATTCAAATACTTCTCAGGATTTAACACCAGTGATGCAGAAACGTTTTATTATAAACTGTTAGATAAAACAGGAATGAAAACAATGCTGACAAATTCTAAATTGATATATTCAGAAGCATTTTATGACAAAATGATGACATTTGGTTTTGATTATTGGAAAAATAATATTGAAACGAAAACAATTTGGGGTATAAAAGATTGGCAGGTGCAAGGCATTGAAGCACTATTTAGAACCTGCATGATACCAGAACAAATGTTATTTTTAAATGACACAATACACCAAACATCTTGTCTTGGCCTAGCTAAGATCAAAGACCTTAAAACACCGTCTATTCCAAAGCCAATACCTGCGAATACAACCACAGATATTGAGTTAGACGTGTCACACATTTTACATTTCAACAGAACACATCCTGATTGGAAAAAGTGGTTAATCTGGCCTACAGACACAAATAGCTGTCAAGATAGGTTCCTGAATAGAACACAGGGGTTAAAAATGACTAGATTAGACCCTAGATACTCCCAGAGACAACATCCAGGGATTATAACAACATACAGTGTAGGGAAACTCTGCCTAGAATGGCTAACTACATCTACACTGGCTGAAATTAAGCAACACTTGTCTTTATTAAAAGATGGTGCTGATTTGCGCGATTTCATTCTTGGACCACGCGAACAGCGTCAAAAGCGTTTCATAGCGACCAGTATCTATGCTGCTTACAACGAGGCTTGGAAAGTAAAGCAAATTAAAACTGCTGAAAAAATACGAGAAATTGATCGTATTAATTTGGAGAAATCACTTTCTGTGGTAGACAATGGGTTAACGACTCTGTCTTCCAGAATATATTCTTTGGACAATATTGTATCCTCTGCCTTTGATGTGATAGACAGAGATTTGCTAATGTTACAACATGGCCAGTCTCAATTACGCTCTATTATAGAATTAGGCTGGACGCTGCAAAATCTTCGTTCAGGCTATGTGCCTTGGCGTTTAATCAACACAACGTCATTATTTTTCAGTTTTAACCTTACTGATAAACAGATCAGTTTGGCACAGAAAGGAGCAGACTATACAATCCTGAGCATCGAAAAATTCGAGAGATTACCATTGACAATGTCAGAGAGTCCTGTCATTGAATGGATAATACACGGAATTATCACAATTCCGATAACAACTTTCCGATTTAAAAAGTGCCTTGAGTACATACCTGCTGGCCAGTATGAACAATTGGGTAAAGGATATGTGAAATCCGAATGGAAATTACCATACACTCATTCTTGCTATAGTGACGGTGACAAAAATGTATTTCTTAGTGGTGAGAACTGTAAACATTCACTAAGCGGTATACTTTTGTGTCAGGGTATTAATTTACACGGAGCATGTGATGGAAATTCAAACAACCTTTCATGCCACCAGCTAGTCACACCTGCAACTCAGATAGAGCCCTTCTTTATGCAACTCGCAAACTGGAGTTACATTCTTAGAACGGATCACAGATGTTGAGGCCTGACGCCAGGGAAAAGTTATCTAGTACAAGTTACGTCCATGGTCAAATGTTGTATGCAAGCATTGTTCCCGAGCGGGCCTCCAGACATAGTGACTCCCCTCTGGCCTCGTCTGAATCTCTATTCTATACGAATTGATACATTAAGCAAAATGAAATCTGTACTTTTACAGACAACAGTGCCTATAACGTCATCTAAAGAGACGTATGATCTTCTAGTCGCAAGGACGGCTACTGAGGTTCATGACCTTTTATCAACAAATTGCCCCGTGCATTTCGTAGAAATGTTCAGCCAACTCCTTAACATGTCTAGTGCTACAAGCATCCCAGGCATATTTAAGACAGTCTTTACGTGACTGCTAACACCCTTCCAGGCAATTTTGGGAATCTTTCCTAATTTTGTGCACTCCATTTTTGGCGGCATACCATTATTTTTGGGACTCGTTGCAGGGATTCTATTTTTGACCCTCCTGCTACGTTATGGCAAGCCTCGGCTCAGACATAGCTCCCATGGGAATGGAAGAGACAATCCTAGCAATGCGCTACCGGGACAGGATAACTAACGTCCTCGGATTGGCCAGGCTGAGAGATCTAAACATGACCTGGTTCCTTTCATTCAGACCGATATGGCAAAATTGCATTTTACCTGTGCTACGGTGTATGCTTTGCGGCGATGAATGCGTGTTGGACATCTGTCTTTCACTTCCATCAGCAGTACCAATGGACGTCGATACTTTGCTCAGTCCAATAACGGCTCACGCATTGTGTTGTCCCCAGCGGCTACCAATCCAGATGACGGCATTCGTGGAGACTCCTGTACTACAGCCAAGTGGTAACAGTGGAGCGAGTGACAAAAGCAACATCATCCAGGTACAACGTTCTGTGAGCATTGCTGGTCCTGCCTTCGATGACAGCAATCATTCTCACACCTGCCAAGTTACAGCGCTATCTAATTTGGTTGAACTATCACCTGAATTTGTAGACCAATTCTTTGAGAGCCTGTCTGATACGATGTTCTCACCCACAGAGAAACAATAACTTTTGAAAAGCTTTCCGACACACAGCGTTCCCATGAACTCTGAATTCGGCCTTCAGTTTTGATCAACAAAAACTGCCAAGAGCTTTGGAAATCTATTTTCTTTGAATTGGACAATTTTTCTAATATTGACCTTTTTTGGCACGAACAATTCTTTGCTTAACGTAAAAACTATTCTTAGAGAACAGAAGCTTTACACTTCTATTTCTAAACACATCTAGAGACATAACAACATTACACCAGCCTCTAGCACACATGTTATTACAATGCATTTTTATGTGATGATTTATCTCGCCTTTCTTCTGTCAGAGATACTTCATGTGTAATTCCTTTTGCATAATCGTTCATTGATTTCATATGCAATAATTTTTTGAATGATTACTATGCTTTAAAAAAACGTACAGTACCTAAATTCATGTATTACAAGTACGCCTATTTCGAATGCATTTATGTATTTTGGGGTGGGCAATGTTACACATGCATCTAATTGCTTAGTTTTAGTAATTTTGATGGACATTAACCCGTGGAGTGGGTGTTGCGTGTTTATCTAGGTTCCTGATCGATACTGTGACCTTATGCCCCTATTCGGCTATAAATCCATTTATTCCCTATATTGGCATAACCGTTCAAGTGCGATTTTCTGAAAAGTCATCTCTGGCCTCACACGAACAGAGCCACATTCCAGCATGACTCTCTGCTACTTCCTTTGCGACCAATTAGTGCAATGACAGTGCAGCAGTCCCTATCTGATATTCCTAGATAACACTCCGAGTTCTTCAACAAGATAAAAACTTAGCAAACCTGGAAATCCCCGCTTGCTATGTTTTGATTAGTAATGAAACTCTAATGAGCAACTGATAACTATCACTTCCTAGTGACATCTTTAATTGACGTCTTATGTCCAGCAAACTTGCGTCAAACCCGGCACCTGTCAGGTATAAATATTACCAACGTTGCCTTAAGCAATGTTCGTTGCCTGTTGCTGATGCCAGCTGCCTGCATGACCCTGTGTTGGTAAATCTAGCACTCTGTCGCTACAGCCTGCTATCCAGTGGTGGTGAAGCTGCTGATTACCATTATCGCCGCTACAGCGCGAACTATGGTGCAGTACGCTTAAGGAGCTGAACAGCCGTCCTCTGCGAAGACATCCAGCAGATTCCAGCTGCCCGCGGACGCTGTCCCCCCTCCTTCCTCGACGCGCTGAAGAGAAGCCGCTGCCTTTCTCGTGCAGAGAAATCCAGTCCCGGCGCTTCCGGTTTACCCTCGCGGGTGACTGGGATATCGAGAGAGACCCCTGAAGGAGATACCAATCCTCCATCATTCTATTCAGAGGTATGGTGTTGACTAAACCCTTAGACGAGAATTCTTGAAACAAACCTTGGCAAAACCAACTTAACTTAAAGCTACTTACTTACTCCCCTTTCACGTGTTAGGCTTAGGTCAGGCACACTGGGGTAGGCTTAGTTAGAAGCACCAGTTGAGTATGTTAGCCTAATGTATATATGACTGTATATATGTTTTATTACTTTTAAACCATTGTATGGCTAAGAAACCATATCAATGCTTTTACAGTTCTATTTCGCAATACTTATCTTACTGTACGTACTTTTTATAATAACAATTATTGCAATTGTGGCAATACATTTCTCTTGTACGAGAAGAAAGACTGTTCAATAAATGTTAACCCTTTATTGATACACGCCCGTCTCTCTATTCTCTACATCTTGTGAAAGTAAACTGCACTAGACTGACTGAGTGAAATACATGTCTATTGTTTCACACGACCCTAGAGATTGACTCTTGATCTGAGGAGCAAAGTTGTCATGTTGCACGGTTGTTGGAAAACTGAATCCCTTCTTGTCTGTGCCAAGGAAGCTGATCACTTCCTATGCAGAGAAGAAAGTTTCCAGTGACCTCTGAGCTAGTTGGTAACACAACCCAATTAAGTTTAGCATAGTCAGTGGAGGCCTGGAATATCCGCAGTTCCACGTCGATACTACTGTTTATGTTATTCCAATGCGCAGGGCCTAGTGGGAAACTAGGAACTACACTACAAGCTCGCACCTCCATCCTGGTCGCCGACAACGCCTCCTGGTCCATGAGACTGCAGAGCCCAGCGTCGCCCACTCACCTGGTCGAGGTGACTCCATCCGGTGCCATCCTGGTGCCCATCTAATCACTGGCTAGTGATTCAGAACTTGGTCCCCTCTGTTTACAGGTGTCTTCCATCTCCGATCCAGGCTTGTATCCATCCGAATCTCTTCACTGGTCGCCTGCCAGCAACTTCTTCTTTCAGGCTCCTGGTTCGTCAACGAGGGTTTCCGACGACACTTGAACCCTATGCAGCCGCAGCCCCTGGGCTAGGTAAACCGAGTACCCCGGTGCTCCAGCGTAGAACAACTCTCTAAGTGCCTAGATCCACTTTCGTTTTTGACCTCAAGTGCATCCTGCTCAACACCCGCTCCGTCCACAGACACGCCATCGAACTCTGGAACCTTCTAGACGCCACAGCCCCTGACGTTGCCTTCCTCACAGAGACCTGGATGAACGCCTCTTCAGCTCCCGACATCGCCATCGCTATCCCAGAGGGCTACAAGATCGTCCGGAGGGACCGAAACGCCAACCAGATGGGAGGAGGCATCGCCATCATCCACAGGAACACCATCCGTCTCACGACCAGCACCGACAACACCCTGACCAGCGCCGAACACCTGCATTTCCAGATCCACACCAACCCGAACACCACCCTCAGAGGCACCCTGATCTACCGACCCCCTGGACCACGCACACAATTCAGCGAGGACATCGCCGACTTCGTCAGCCCGCATGCCCTCCCCTCCGCCGACTACATCCTCCTGGGAGACCTCAACTTCCATCTGGAGAACAACAACGACCACAACACCAGCACCCTGCTCGACAACCTCGCCAACCTGGGACTGAAGCAACTGGTGTCCACCCCCACCCACCTCGCCGGACACACACTCGACGCAGTCTTCTCTTCCAGCACAGACATCGACTTCAGCCACGCCACAGAGCTTCAATGGACGGACCACAGCTGCGTCCACTTCACCTTCAAGAGAACGACGACCCACCACCACCAGCAACAGGCCGCCCGCAGAAGCTGGAGCAAGATCACAGCAGACCAGCTCGCCACCTCCCTGAGCCAGCACCCTCCTGCCAGCTCAGCGGACCCCAGCCAGGCCGCTGACAACCTCACAAAGTGGATCAGAAACTGCGCGGACGAACTCGCCCCACTGAGGACCCCGCCTAGCAGACCCAGCAGCAAGAAGGCTCCATGGTTCACCGACGAACTCAAGAGCTCCAAGAAGAACTGCCGAGCCCTCGAGAAAGTCTGGAGAAGGGAACCGACACCGGACAACAGGACCTCCTTCAAGCTGGCCACCCGGAAACACCACCAGCTGATCCGCGCCGCCAAGAAAACAGCATTCAAGGACAGGTTGGACAACAACGCACACAACTGCAAGGAACTCTTCAACATCGTGAAAGAGCTTTCCAACCCCAGCGCAGGAAACAACGACATCACCCCATCGCAAGACCTCTGCAACTCCCTGGCTTCATACTTCCACAACAAGATCGCGGACATACACAACAGCTTCAACAACCAACCAACGCACACCATGACCGAACAACCACCCCCCACCACCACCCTCCACGCCTGGACCCCGATCAGCACCGAAAACACCATCCGCACGATGAACTCCATCCACTCCGGATCACCGACCGACCCCTGCCCGCACCACGTCTTCAACAAGGCCGACGCAAGTCATCGAGAAGACCGTCAACAAGCAGATGGCCGCCTTCCTCGAGACGAACGGATCCCTCGACCCCTCACAGTCCGGCTTCCGAGCCAATCACAGCACCGAGACCGCCCTCATCGCCGCCACCGATGACATCCGAGCCCTGATGGACAATGGAGAAACAGCGGCCCTCATCCTCCTAGACCTCTCCGCGGCATTCGACACGGTCTGCCACCGCACCCTAGTACGGCGCCTCAGCAACATCGGAATCCAGGACAAGGCGCTGGAATGGATCATCTCCTTCCTCGACGGAAGAACACAAAGAGTCCGCCTACCACCGTACAAGTCAGAGGCCTCCGAAGTCATCTGTGGCGTCCCTCAAGGATCATCTCTGAGCCCCACCCTCTTCAACGTCTACATGAGCCCCCTCGCGGCCATCGTACGCAAACACAACCTCAGCATAATCTCCTACGCCGACGACACCCAGCTGATCCTCTCCCTGACCAACGACCCCACCGCCGCCAGAGCCAACCTGCACGAAGGGATGAAAGAGGTAGCCGAGTGGATGACGACCAGCCGCCTGAAACTGAACTCGGACAAGACGGAGGTCCTCATCCTGGGCCCCTCACCCTCCGCCTGGGATGACTCCTGGTGGCCTCCCGCCCTGGGCACCGCACCCAAACCGACAGACCATGCACGCAACCTGGGCTTCATCCTGGACTCCTCCCTCTCCATGACCAGGCAAGTCAACAACGTCTCCTCGGCGTGCTTCAACATCCTACGCATGCTACGGAAGATCTTCTGGTGGATCCCCACCGAGACCAGGAAGATCGTCACCCAGGCCCTCGTCACCAGCCGACTGGACTACGGCAACGCCCTCTACGCCGGTACCACCGCCAAGCTCCAGAAGAGACTCCAGCGGATCCAGAACGCCTCAGCCAGACTCATCCTCGACATCCCACGAACCAGTCACATCTCCGGACATCTGAGAGACCTTCACTGGCTCCCCGTCAACAAAAGAATCACCTTCCGCCTCCTCACCCACGCACACAAAGCCCTACACGACCAAGGCCCGAGCTACCTCAACAGCCGAGTCAACTTCTACGCTCCCAAACGCCACCTCCGATCAGCCAACCACGCCCTCGCCGCCGTCCCCCGCATCCGAAGAGCGACTACAGGAGGAAGGTCCTTCTCCTACCTGGCTGCCAAGACCTGGAACTCCCTGCCGACCGACCTGCGCCTGACCCAAGACCACCTCTCCTTCAGGAAGAAGCTGAAGACCTGGCTGTTCGAGCAGTAGCGGCAGCCCCCCCCCCCCCCCCCCCCCCCCCCCAGCGCCTTGAGACCCTACGGGTATGTAGCACGCTTTACAAGTGTCATTGATTGATTGATTGATTGACCTACCTAGTCGGGTTCGCCCGAGAACACTAACTTTGCATTTACTAGTATCATAGACTTTGTCCCGCATCCGCGTGAGAGTGCACACTCTGCACCCGAGTCCCCTAGGCCTCCTGCTAGTAATCTGAAGGTTCAGTAGTCCAGTCCTAGCGATTCCAAACCCTTTGAGATTAGTACTTACCTGCTAGTAATTTTGCATTCCACTTTTAGAGTATATGGTTTTTCGTGCCCCTCGGGCATTTGTGTAAATTGTGCAACTTAAAGTATTTTCGTAAGAGTTTTGTTGTGTGCTTAGTACCCTGTCCTCATAAAGAGTACAGGGTTGTTGTGATCTAAATAAATACACTGTTTATTTTCATAACACTTGTGTGGTGTCCTTTCACTTGGTGTTCAAGGGGTATATGTGATGGTATAACAGCTGGCTTAACACGCCCTCTAGAGTTTAGCCCGAAGACTGCTCGTATCCATGCTACTAGGATAGCTGGTCTATAAGGTTGACTTACAACCAATCATTAATAAGGGTTGTTTGGACTGATACAAAGTGCTCACTAGAATAGTGAACATTATATATCAGGCCAACTTCTCACATTGGTGAGCAGCGGTTGGGATTTGAGCTTGCTGTTGTTTTACCACACGTATCCTAAGAATATCATTGTGAAAGATCACATAAGTATTTAGGTACATATAACTTAGCTTAGAATACTCTGAGTTCTACTGAACCAGCTGTTGTAGTTCAACAGGGCCTAGCACACCCTGACTACAACTCTTAGCAAGGGATCAGTAGGCAAACATATAGTGTAGGTAGGTGCATCACTTACACCACACTAGAAAAGCATGTCAGACAAAGGAGGAAACTCCGAGTCTCCCCTTGTGTCAGTTGACCCTCCACAGGTCATGTCCAGATATGCAGCTCTTAGCTTCCAGGAGATGAGACAATTGTGTACCTCCAGGAAGCTAAAACAGGGTTCTAACCCTACCATTCCCTTTCTGATTGGTCTCTTAGAGATTTATGATGCCAGGAGAACTGCTAACCCAGATTCTTCTAATCCAGATGGGAATATGCCCCCCTTAGAGGGAACCACTGCTGACCCTGACCGCCACCTCCAGGCAGCAGATGATGCTGAGGAGGAGGAGGAAGAGGAGTTATCAGAGGATGAGACAGACAAAGGTCAGGTAGAAGTCAGTAGACTCACTAGGACCAACGTAAGTAGGCACGAGAATGGACTTGGGGGACCCCCAGGGCCACTCTCAGGCAGACTTAACATTGGGAATGGACGAGTTAGGTCTCTATCCAGAGGCTCTAACAGATCCATTCAAACCAATGGCTCTCAGACCTCTTCTCATAGATGGATGTCATCCCCTAAGAGAAGGGAGCATGAAGCTAAGATGAGGGAAGCCAATCTGAGGATTGAAAGGGAAGAACTTGCCCTGGTCAAAGAGAGGCTTGCCTTTGCTAGAGAGCAAAAGTTAAGTGGGTTAGATCTCACTGGTGGCAGCATTCTTCCAAAAGAAAAAGACAGGAGTTTAGACAGTAAGATAGTGCCCCCCTTTAAGCGAGGGGATGATATCCACGAATGGATAACTGCTTTGGAGAGGGCCTGCACTGTCCAGTGCGTCCCCCAGAGTCAGTGGACAGCTGTCTTGTGGCTCTCCTTTGAAGGCAAAGGTAGAGATAAGCTCCTCACTACTAGAGCTGAGGATGCTAACAATTACCAAGTCCTGAAAAGTACACTTATAGATGGGTTTGGCCTAACTACTGAGCAGTACAGGTTGCTGTTCAGGGATACCCAGAAAAATCAGTCTCAGGATTGGTCTGATTTTGTAGATTGTGCCACTAAGGCTTTGGAGGGCTGGTTGCTGGGCAGTAAGGTTACTGATTATACAGGATTGTACAATCTGATCATGAGGCAACAGATTTTAAACAATTGTCAGAACCAGTTGTTGGATCAGCACCTTGTTGACTCATATCTGACCTCTTCCCAAGAATTGGGAAAGAAGGCAGACAGATGGGTCAGAACAAGGGTTAAGCAGAACCAGGGCCAGAACCAGGGCCGTCAGAAGAAAGCAGACCAGAAGGGTAATAATACAAAAGGTGAACAAAATGACCAGAAGTCTTCAACAGGTCCCCAACAAACCAAAGAGGGTGGGGGCCAGGCTTCCCAGAAGAAGAAGTCTCAAGAAGGCCAGTCTAAAAGGTGGTGCCAATACTGTATAAGTAAAACTCACTGGTTTAGTGAGTGCACCAAGAAAGGAGGGCAACCTCCTGCCACTGCAGCCCCTAAGGCACCTGCACCCCCTAGTACAGTCAGCAGTGGTAGTGTACCTCCCAAGGGATTAGTTGGGTTAACCTTGGGTTCTGAGGGGTATGAGAACTTAGTTGGCACACTCACTCAGGCTGTCCTTGTCTGTACACGGGATGTGGATATATCCCCTGATGCCAGTCCCAATACTTTGGGCAAATACAGACAGACACCTTTTATCAATGGCAAGATGGCTCAGGCCTACAGGGACACTTGTGCCTGTGTCACAATGGTGACACCTAACTTTGTGGACCCTGGACAGATCATGCTAGGCCTAGAGTACCTAGTGACCAATGCCAGCAATGTCACTACCCACCATAGTATGGCAATTGTTGATTTCTCCTGGGGAGGGGTAAGTGGCCAAAAGAAGGTTGTTGTTAGTTCAGACCTCCCAGTTGAATGTTTGTTGGGCAATGATTTGGAGTCATCCCTATGGTCAGAAGTGGAGCAGAGGACTCACATGGAAATGTTAGGCTTGCCAGCACATGTGCTTGCTGTGACTAGGTCACAGGCCAGAAGATGCCCCACTGAACAGGTGCTGGATCCTGGAACAATGGACCAGACACCTTCCAAGAAGAAGAGCAGGAGGGTTAAGGCATTGCCTTCCCCCTTGCCCCAGGTTGTGGATCAAGTCTCAGAGGAGGCTGACCTCAAAGAGCTGAGGGAAACTGAGCCTAAAGAACTTGAACCTGATCAGGTTGAGTTTCTGGGTTCAGGGGGACCCTCCAGAGAAGACCTGGGGAAGGAACAGTTAGCCTGCCCTTCTCTTGAACCCCTCAGACAGCAGGCTGCTGCTGAGGCTGCAGGGAACGGCACAGGTGCCCACAAGGTATACTGGGAAGATGGACTCCTGTACTCTGAGTCAAGAGACCCCAAGCCTGGTGCAACCAGGAGGCTGGTCATCCCCTTGTCTCTGAAAGGTTTCCTTCTCACCTTGGCCCATGAGATTCCCCTTGCAGGACACTTAGGCCAGAACAAGATTTGGGACAGAATTGTCTCACACTTTCACTGGCCTCACATGAATGAAGATACCAAGGAGTTTTGTCGCTCCTGTGTCACTTGCCAAGCCAGTGGTAAGCCAGGTGGCACAACAAAGGCCCCCTTTATACCAATGCCTGTGGTGGGGGTGCCCTTTGAAAGAGTGGGGATTTACATTGTTGGTCCAATGGAACCCCAGACAGCATCAGGGCAGAAGTTTATACTGGTGGTGGTGGACCATGCCACCAGGTATCCTGAAGCTATTCCCCTTAGGACCACTACAGCACCTGTTGTGGCAAGAGCCCTAGTTGGAGTGTTCTCCAGAGTGGGCTTCCCTAAGGAGGTTGTCTCTGACAGAGGTGCAAACTTCATGTCAGGATACTTGATTGCTATGTGGAAGGAATGTGGTGTCAACTACAAGTTCACTACACCCTATCATCCACAATGCAATGGGCTTGTTGAAAGGTTCAACAGGACCCTAAAAGGGATGATTCATGGACTACCTGAAAAGCTCAGGCGTAGATGGGATGTCCTGATACCCTGCCTTTTGTTTGCTTACAGAGAGGTCCCACAGAAGGGGGTTGGCTTCAACCCTTTTGAACTTCTGTATGGGCATCCTGTGAGAGGACCCCTGTGTTTGGTGAAGGAAGGATGGGAGAGACCTCTCAAAAAGCCTGCAACCAACATAGTGGACTATGTACTTGGTCTCCGCTCCAGGATGGCTGAGTATATGGAAAAGGCTTCTAAAAACCTTGAGGCAAGCCAAGAACTCCAAAAAGCTTGGCATTACCAAATGGCTGTCCTGACTGTGTGCAAGCCTGGACAGAAGGTGTGGGTGTTGGAGCCAGTGGCCCCAGCAGCACTCAAAGACAAATGGTCTGGGCCCCACACAATCCTTGACCAAAAGGGAGAGGTCACCTACCTGGTGGACCTTGGAACTCCCAGGAGCCCCCACAGGGTGCTCCATGTGAACAGGCTCAAAGCATATGTTGACAGGAAGGACATGAGCTTGCTCATGGCCACAGATGAGGGACAGGAGGAGGAGAGTGACCCTCTCCCAGACCTGCTCACTCAGAATCCTGATGATGGATCAGTAGATGGTGTTGTCTTTTGTGGCAGCCTCTCTGACCATCAACAGAAGGATTGCAAACAAGTTCTTCAATCCTTCAGACATATGTTCTCTCTGACACCCAGTCAAACCAATTGGTGTACCCATGAGGTTGACACTGGTGACAGCCTGCCAGTCAAGAGTAAAATCTACAGGCAGCCTGATCATGTTAGAGACTGCATCAAAACAGAAGTGCAGAAAATGTTGGAGCTGGGAGTCATTGAGCCCTCAGATAGCCTTTGGGCTAGTCCAGTAGTTCTAGTGCCAAAGCCTCACACCCAGGGTGGTAAGAAAGAGATGAGGTTTTGCGTAGACTACAGAGGCCTCAATGCAGTCACTAAGACTGATGCCCACCCAATACCAAGGGCACATGAACTTATAGATAGATTGGCTTCTGCCAACTACTTAAGTACATTTGACCTGACAGCTGGGTATTGGCAAATCAGGTTAGCTGAGGAGGCCAAGCCCAAGACAGCATTTTCAACCCCTGGTGGGCATTATCAATTTGTGGTAATGCCCTTTGGTCTGAAAAATGCACCTGCCACCTTCCAAACGCTGGCGAATCAAGTTCTCACTGGGCTGGATGACTTCTGTGCAGCATATCGTGATGATATAGCTGTCTTTAGTTCCACCTGGGAGGATCACCTGGTCCACCTGAGGAAAGTGTTAGAGGCACTGCAAGCAGCAGGTCTCAGTATCAAGGCCACAAAGTGCCAGTAAGGGCAGACACAGGTTCTATACCTGGGCCACCTTGTAGGTGGAGGCCAGGTTCAGCCACTGGAGAGCAAGATACAATCCATCAAGGATTGGGCTCCTCCAACCACCCAGACTCAGGTTCGAGCTTTCTTGGGCCTGACGGGTTATTACAGAAAGTTTGTCAGGAATTATGGATCAATTGTGACTCCACTTAATGGACTGACAAGTAAAAAGATGCCAAAGAAAGTTCAGTGGACAGCAAGCTGTCAAAAAGCATTCGATGACCTAAAGCAGGCCATGTGCACAGCACCTATCCTAAAGAGTCCAGACTACTCCAAACCATTCATTGTCCAAACAGATGCTTCTGAGTTGGGTGTGGGAGCTGTTCTATCTCAACTGAATTTTGATGGTCATGACCAGCCCATTGCTTTTATAAGCAGAAGGCTGACCCCCAGAGAGAAAAATTGGTCAGCTATTGAGAGGGAGGCCTTTGCTGTGGTTTGGGCCCTGAAGAAACTGAGGCCATACTTGTTTGGCACTCATTTCAAGATTCAGACCGACCATAAGCCCCTCTTGTGGATAAATCAGATGAAGGGTGAAAACCCCAAACTGCTTAGGTGGTCCATTTCCCTACAGGGGATGGATTTTACAGTGGAGCATAGACCTGGCACTGATCATGGCAATGCAGATGGGGTCTCCAGGTATTTCCACTTAGAGCAAGAAGACTCACCTGGTCAAGGTTAGTTTATTGTCCCAAAGTTGGAGGGGGGGGTCATGTAGGAGAGTAGGGTCTGCAATCCTATGATCACCCCAGATTTTTGCTTTTTGCTTCACTGGTTTATGACTTCTCTGGCTGTGGGCCTGCTAATCAGACCCACAGCCTTGCTGTTCTCTCACTAAATTGACACGTGTACCTTAGGTGCATTTACCAATTGGTACTGGGCCACCTTATCAGACCCTGTAACTCAGGGCATAGGTGTACCCAGGGACTACCAGGGGCTGCAGCATGTATTATGCCACCCCTGGCTGGCCATCTAAATCTGACACAACTGGCTGCACGATAGCTGTGGCAAGGTGGTGTAATCACCCTTTGCTTTAGATATAGTATACCTATATCTAACCCTAAAATGGACACACAGATTCCTATCAGTCACTCCTATGGCAGGCCTTGACAATCCTGAAGGCAGAGTGCTCGGAATCGTGTGAGATGGTGCTCTGGCATGAGCTGAGCCCGTTTGCAGCTTGCGGAACCAAGTCCTAACAGCTGTTCCATGATAACGCATACCATATACTCTTAAGTGCATTATAATCCTCGCGGTTATATGCTATCTTTGGTATTGCTTTATCAAAACATGTCGAGTAAGGTGTCATACGAATTGGAATACTAACCCCTCGCCAATTCTGGCAACGGGGTTAGCATTCCACCCTTCTAGAGGGACACGACATGCATGTAACTGTGAACCCCGGTTAAAGTTAACTCAAGCCTCAGCATCACAAAATGGATGCTGCCACCACAGACACAAGTCTGACCTCCTGCTGCTGGGAGTCCTTCCAGCGAGGGAGGCTTGGACAAAGGGTTTCCTGTCCGGGGCGGTGCTAGCACCATCCCAGACAGGGTTTTGTGTATCCTGGGTAGGCAGGGCTTTAGAGGAAGGTGACTGCAAGTGGCACCCCGTTGCTCACTATGCATCTGCCGGCTAGAACCAGTTCCAGGGGCACACCAGCCCCTGAGCTGGGGAAAGTCCAGCATGGGAGAGGGGTGTAACCACCCCCCTTCCTGGTCTCACCCATGGGCAGGACGTAGTCGCGTGCCAGCCCCTTTTCCTAGTATAAAGATAGGAGCGGGCCCCCTTCCAAATTAGATCATCTTTGAATCCTGAAACTACTTTCTACGAAAGGAACTCTCGACTTCTTCTCAAGATTTCTCCCTCGTGGCTAAGGAGTAGTCACCCTGCACCCGCAGGCACCATCCAAGAACACTGCGGTTTGCTGCACGTCCTTCCTCCGGAATCCGACTGACCAGCACGACGAGACCCGGCTTCCCTCGCACCTCTGACCTCTACCCACATCGTCAGCTCAGCTGAGATCCGTGGGTGCGACTAGACCTCGAGGGACCGGCAAGACTGCACAACTCTTGCCCAGCACGACCACCGAGGGGACCTCGAGTGAGTGCTTTGGGGTCCGAGAAGCCCCAACCCTGAGCAGCTCCAGCACCGAAGTTCAGCCCTCCAGCATCCACCAGATCTGCGTGGGGCCCTTCTGCTCTTTGCTGCTCACCGCGTTGTCTGGCTACTAGCCCGCTGGCTTGTGGCCTTCCTGACGACGAACAACGACATCAACACCGCTGGTCTGGTTGCTCCAGACTGGCCCTTGCTCCCCTACAAAAGAGGAGCACCCCGGACCCTCCTGGTCCACTCCAGACGCCATTTTAAGTCCACCGCGTGGACTTGCATTTGCCAAGACTTGTTGCCCCAATCCTGGGTCCAGCGACGTCGACAGCAGATACCATCGTGGGACAGCTCGCACCTCCATCCTGGTCGCCGACAACGCCTCCTGGTCCATGAGACTGCAGAGCCCAGCGTCGCCCACTCACCTGGTCGAGGTGACTCCATCCGGTGCCATCCTGGTGCCCATCTAATCACTGGCTAGTGATTCAGAACTTGGTCCCCTCTGCTTACAGGTGTCTTCCATCTCCGATCCAGGCTTGGATCCATCCGAATCTCTTCACTGGTCGCCTGCCAGCAACTTCTTCTTTCAGGCTCCTGGTTCGTCAACGAGGGTTTCCGACGACACTTGAACCCTATGCAGCCGCAGCCCCTGGGCTAGGTAAACCGAGTACCCCGGTGCTCCAGCGTAGAACAACTCTCTAAGTGCCTAGATCCACTTTCGTTTTTGACCTACCTAGTCGGGTTCGCCCGAGAACACTAACTTTGCATTTACTAGTATCCATAGACTTTGTCCCGCATCCCGCGTGAGAGTGCACACTCTGCACCCGAGTCCCCTAGGCCTCCTGCTAGTAATCTGAAGGTTCAGTAGTCCAGTCCTAGCGATTCCGAACCCTATGAGATTAGTACTTACCTGCTAGTAATTTCGCATTCCACTTTTAGAGTATATGGTTTTTCGTGCCCCTCGGGCATTTGTGTAAATTGTGCAACTTAAAGTATTTTCGTAAGAGTTTTGTTGTGTGCTTAGTATCCTGTCCTCATAAAGAATACAGGGCTGTTGTGATCTAAATAAATACACTGTTTATTTTCATAACACTTGTGTGGTGTCCTTTCACTTGGTGTTCAAGGGGTATATGTGATGGTATAACAGCTGGCTTAACACGCCCTCTAGAGTTTAGCCCGAAGACTGCTCATATCCATGCTACTAGGATAGCTGGTCTATAAGGTTGACTTACAACCAATCATCAATAAGGGTTGTTTGGACTGATACAAAGTGCTCACTAGAATAGTGAACATTATATATCAGGCCAACTTCTCACAATGCTGAACAATTCAAACATTCTCCCAAGTCACAAAGATCCGGGTTTAATCCATCATTCTTTTGCTCACCACCCCACCCCAGTATGCACTCAGCCATATGCAAATCAGTATTGACCATGTGCCTCATGGGAACAGTCTAGCCCGAGCTGCCAAGTCAGGTCCTCCCTGGACTGGAAACAAGCATCCTGGGACCGGTTTCAGAGCATCACTCCTAATCAGCTAGGATACCTTGAATCCGGTGGCGCAATGAGCATGGAACCCACGTCTGGGCATACCCTTCCCACTTAGGGCGACAAATGCAAAAGGAACGATTGATGGATGGAATGCTGAACAATGCAAACATTCACCCCCAGTCACAAAGATCTATGTTTAATCCATCATTCGTTTGCTCACCACACCACCCCAGTTTGGGCCCAGCCATATGCAAATCAGTCTTGACCCTGTGTCTCATTGGAACAGTCCAGCCCAAACTGCCAAGCCAGGTCCTCCCTGGAGCAAAACAAGCAACGAATGTCAGGGCATGCCTAGCTTATCTAGTACTGGCCTACGTAAGGCATAGCTAGCTCATCCAATCCTTTTTTCCACTTTGCATTCTACCGCATGTAAACTTGTTTTTATAATGTGGTGGAAAAAAAGAGACGCGCGAGCGCGTCAACCAAGATGGCCGCCGCCACCGGAGCTCCTTGATCCTCGGAGCCTTTAAGCTAATTTTACGACGATTTCCTGTCAGGATTTCAGCGAAAATACCGGCACGCGCCTCCTGATGCCTCTCCTTACCTGTGGTGTTCTTTTTTGACTAATTTCTCAGTCGGAAGTGTTTTTTCCAGCCTCCATGGTTACTGCTCCCTGCTGCTCCTCAAGGTATTGCCGGAATTGAGAGCCTGGGGGCGGAGTGTTATTTATGACAGTGGCTGGCTTGGGCCTAGCTCTGCCTACTGTCCTGTTTAGCTGCTGCACCTGGGGTTTCACAGAGTTTTCTGACGTTTTTGCCCTTATTCAATACATTTTTCTTACATTTTGAGGCTATTTTGTCCTATTCTATATTTTCTACGTATTAAGGAATTCTTTTCTCCTCAAAATGGATTCTAAGAACTCCTCCACTAATAAAAGGAAGCAGCAGGTTTCCCCTCCTCCAACCAAATCTAAGGTGGTGGAATCCTCAGAACCTTCTTTGGCCCTAATTTTGGAGGAAATTAAAGCCTTACGTCTGAATACTGACACCATTGCCTCAGAAGTAAAAAATGTTCGTAAAGATATGGCTTCTATAACGATGAAGGTGTCAGATAATACCATTAAAATTCAAGATAACAAAAATAAGTTGGACGCTTTTACACCTTTAATGGCCAGAATTATTCCAATGCACAATCAGCTGCTGGACTTGGAAAATCGCAATAGGCAATATAATCTTCGCATTTTTAATTTGCCTGAAGAAATTGAAGGGACCAATTGTCGGCTCTATCTTGAATCTCTTTTGCCTGGTCTCTTGAATATTAAGTTCACAGAAAAATTTGAGATTGATAAAGCCCATAGAGTCCTGTCACATCGCAATCCTCGTCATACCAATCCAAGGCAGATGATATTTAAGGTCCTGCGTCATCATCATTTGGTTCTTATTCGAAAAGCTGTGAGATAAATCCCGTCATTGCTGGTGAATGGAACTAAAATCTTCATCTATCAGGACTTTGCTAAAGAAACTGTGGCTATTCGTAAAGAATTCTCTTCCCTTCGTCCACAGCTGAGGAGCCTTGGTTTCAAATATGGACTATTTGATCCTTCTACAATGCGGGTCTGGAAAGACAATGTCTCTAAATCTTTTCAGCGTCCAGAAGATCTTCGTCTTTTCCTTGAACAGCAGGCTCCTACATCAATGGGTATACAAGATCCTAATTCTTGACTTGAGTTCGCTGATCTCTTGTGGCACGTTTATGCATATATTTCTTCATGGGCTCCAACGGTAACTGGCCATGCTTGAGGAACGGGTGTGCGTTTCCTTGTCTTTATTCATGTTGCTTGTTTGTTCCTTATTCTCTCTTTTTTGTTTCTCCCTCTCCTATTTTTCGCTTAGAGTTACTCTTTTAACCTGTCTTTCTCTGCCCTCTTCTTGTTCTCATTCTTTTCTCTTCTTTCTCTTATATTCTAATGGCTAACGTTCATAATATTAAAATTGTTTCTCTTAATGTAAAAGGTTTAAGACATCCAGTAAAACGTTTGAAAATTTTAGATTATTTAGGTAATTCTAAGGCTGATATTTGTTTTGTCCAAGAGACACACGTTGATGATAAAGTTTTAAATTATATGAACAAAAAGTGGGTTGACTCTATTGTCTCCTCACCTGCTAAAGGTAAAAAGAATGGGGTCGCTATTTTCTTTGCCAAAAGATTACATTGTCAAGTTTTACATAAGATTTCAGATTCTGAAGGTAGATATATTATAGCCAAAGTTAAAATTCATGACTCTATTTTCTTTTTGATTAATGTGTATGGCCCTACAGCTGAGGATCCTGTTTTCTGGGCTACGGTTACGATTGAAGTTCTAAAGTTGGGGAATGTTCCATTGATTTTTGGTGGCGATTTCAATGTTTTTGTGGACCCCTTGTTAGATAGATTATCTACCTCTCGATTTAAACCATCCAAGACTTTTCACGCTTTTAAGACTTTTCTTCATACCACCAAGTTAGCGGATATTTGGAGATTGCACTATCCAACTGGTAAAGAGTTTTCCTTTTTCTCCAATCCTCATAATTCCCATTCCAGAATTGACTATTTTTTACTTTCCCCTTCCCTCATTCAATTTGCAAATAATCCTACCATTGGTACAATTGACATATCAGACCACGCAATAATTTCATTTGTTTTAAATGTTTCGTCTTCGTATGAATACTGATATTGTCCTTAATGACACTCATAAACCCAAAATGTTCCAAGCAATTCAGGATTATTTTACATTCAATCCGGAAGGCTCTACCTCTATTACTAATCGATGGGATGCATTTAAAGCCTATGTCAGAGGTACTACAATTTCTATTATGGCTCATGAAAATAAGAAATTTAATTCTAATGTTAAATCTTTAGAGAAACAAACAGCTCATTTTGAACGTCTATTTATTACGTCTAGTGATCCTCAATATAAACTAAAGCTACAAAAGCTAAGATATGAATTTATTGCTATTCTTAGTACAAGAGCTGGGATTCAACTTTCTAAATCCAATGCTAAATTCCGTTTTAACACCAATAGTGTAGTGTAGTTCCTATTTTCCCAATAGGGCCTGCGCATTGGAATAACATAAACAGTAGTATCGACGTAGAAGTGCGGATCTTCCAGGCCTCCACTGACTATGATAAACTTAATTGGGTTTGTTACCAACTAGCTCAGAGGTCACTGGAAACTTTCTTGACTGAATAGGAAGTGATCAGCTTCCCTGGCACAGCCAAGAAGGGATTCAGTTTTCCAACAACCGTGCAACATGACAACTTTTCTCCTCAGATCAAGAGTCAATCTCTAGGGTCGTGTGAAACAATAGACAGTTATTTTACTCAGTCAGTGGTTGTGCAGTTTACTTTCACAATATGTAGAGAATAGAGAGACGGGCGTTGTCAATAAAGGGTAACATTTATTGAACAGTGTTTCTTCTCGTACAAGAGAAATGAATTGCCACAATTGCAAGACTTATTATTATAAAAAGTACGTACAGTAAGATAAGTATTACGAAATAATACTGTAAAAGCATTGATATGGTTTCTTAGCCATACAATGGTTTAAAAGAATAAAACATATATACATTCATATATACATTAGGCTAAAATACTCAACTGGTGCTTCTAACTACGCCTACCCCAGTGTACCTGACCTAAGCCTAATACTTGGGAGGGGAGTAAGTAAGTAGCTCTAAGTTAAGTTGGTTTTGCCAAGGTTTGCTTCAAGAATTCTCTCCAAGGGTTTAGTCAACACCATACCTCTGGAATAGAATGATGGAGGTCTGGTATCTCTCTCAGGACTCGATATCCCAGTCACCCGCAAGGGTAGACCAGAAACGCCGGAGCTGGATTTCTCTGCAGGAGAAAGACAGCGTCTCTTCTCAGCGCGTCAAGGAGGAGGAGGAGAGGCAGCGTCCGCGGGCAGCTTGCATCTGCTGGGCTCTTGCAGGGGACGGCTGTTCAGCTCCTAAGTTCACCACACCATCGTTCGCTAGTTAGCAGCGATAGCAGTAGCGATAGCAGCTATGGTGTCATCAGCATGACAGCTTCTCCAGCAGCAGCGAGATAGCTGGCAGCATCAGCTTCAGCGAAACAGCAACATCAGTGAGACAGCGTTTGCTTAAGGCAACGTTGGTAATATTTATACCTGAAAGGTGCCTTGTTTGACGTAAGTTTTTGGACATAAGACGTCAATAAAGATGTCACTAGGAAGTGATCGTCTATCAGTGCTCATTAGAGTTCTATTACTAATCAAAACACAGCAAGCGGGGATTTCCAGGTTGCTGAGTTGAAGAACTCGGAGTGTTAATCTAGGAATCTCAGATAGTAACTTCTGCTATGTCATTGCACTAATTGGTTGCAAAGGAAGTGGCAGAGAAAGCTATTCTGAAATGTGGCTCTGTTCGTGTGAGGCCAGAGACGAGTTTCTGAATATTACACTTGAACGGTTATGCCAATACAGGGAATACATGGATTTATAGCCGAATAGGGGCATAAGGTCACAGTATCGATCAGGGTCCTAGATTAGAACGCTACACCCACTCCACAAATTCATGTCCATCAAATTACTAAAACTAGAGCAATAAGATGCATGTGTAACATTGCCCACCCCAAAATACATATATGCATTTGAAATAGGCGTATTAGTAATACGTGAAAATTTAGGTACTGTACGTTTTTGAAGCATAGAAATCATTCAAAAATTATAGCATATGAAATCAATGAACGGTTATGCAAAAAGAATTACACATGAAATATCTCTGAAACAGAAGAAGGGCGAGATAATTTCATCACATAGAAATGCATTGCAATAAAATGTGCTAGAGGCTGGTGTAAAGTTATTATGTCTCTAGATGTATTTAGAAATAGAAGTTGAAGCTTCTGTTCTCTAAGAATAGTTTTTACTTTAAGCAAAGAATTTTTTCGTGCCAAAAAGGGTGAATATTAAAAAGTGTTCAATTCAAAAGAATTATTGCTTGAACGGGGAAAATAGAGTTCCAACGCTTTTGGCAGTTTTTGTTGTTCAAAACTGAAGGCCGAATTCAGAGTTCATGAGAACGCTGTGTGTTGGAATGCTTCTCTAAAGTTATTGTTTCTGTTCAGGTGAGAACATCATATCAGACAGGCTCTCAAAGAATTGGTCTACAAAATCAGGTGACAGTTCAACCAAATCCGATAGTGCTGTAACTTGGCAGGTGTGAGAATGATTGCTGTCATCAAAGTCGGGATCAGCAATGCTCACAGAAGGTCGTACCTGGGTGATGTTGCTTTTGTCACTCGCTCCACTGTTACCACCTAGTCGTAGCACAGGAGTCTCAACGAATGCCGTCATCAGGATTGGTAGCCGCTGGGGACAACACAATGCGTGAGCCATTATCGGACTTAGCAAAGTATCGACATCCATTGGTACTGCTGATGGAAGTGAAAGACAGATGTCCAACACACACTCATCTCCGCATAGCATACATCGTAGTACAGGTAAGATGCAATTTTGCTATATCGGTCTGAATGAAAGGAACCAGGTCATGTTTAGATCTCTCAGCCTGGCCAATCCAAGGACTCTAGTTATTCTGTCCCGGTAGCGCATTGCTAGGATTGTTTCTTCCATTCCCATAGGAGACATGTCTGAGCTGTGGCTTGCCATAACGAAGCAGGAGGGTCAAAAATAAAATCCCTGCTACAAGTCCCAAAAATAGGGGTATGCCTCCAAAAACAGAGTGGACAAAATTTGGAACGATTCCCAGAATTGCTTGAAATGGCGTTAGCAGTCCCGTAAAAATCGTCTTAAATATGCCTGGGATGCCTGTGGCACTAGACATGTTAAGGAGTTGGCTCAACATTTCTACGAAATGCACGGGGCAATTTGTTGATAAAAGGTCATGAACCTCCGTAGCTGTCCTTGCAACTAGGAGATCATACGTCTCTTTTGATGACGTTATGGGCACTGTTGTCTGCAAAAGCACAGACTTCATTTTGCTTAAAGTATCAATTCGTATAGAATAGAGATTCAGACGAGGCCAAATGGGAGTCTCTATGTCTCCAGGCCCGCTCAGGAACAATGCTTGCATACAGCATTTGACCATGGAAGTCACGCTTACGAGATAACTTTTCCCTGGCACAAGGCCACAACATCTGTGATCTGTTCTAAGAATGTAACTCACATTCGCAAGTTGCATAAAGAAAGGTTCTATCTGCGTTGCAGGTGTGACAAGCTGGTGGCATGAAAGGTTGTTAGAATTACCTTCACAGGCTCCGTGTAAATTAATACCCTGACACAAAAGTATACCGCTTAGTGAATGTTTACAGTTTTCACCACTAAGAAATACATGTTTGTCGCTGTCACTATAGCATGAATGTGTGTATGGTAATTTCCATGCTGATTTAACATAACCTTTACCCAATCGTTCATACTGGCCAGTAGGTATGTATTCAAGGCACTTTTTAAATCGGAAAGTTGTTATCGGAATAGTGATAATTCCGTGTATTATCCATTCAATGACAGGACTCTCTGACATTGTCAATGGTAATCTCTCAAGTTTTTGATGCTCAGGATTGTATAGTCTGCTCCTTTCTGTGCCAAACTGATTTGTTTATCAGTAAGGTTAAAAATGGAAAATAATGACGTTGTGTTGATTAAACGCCAAGGCACATAGCCTGAACGAAGATTTTGCAGCGTCCAGCCTAATTGTACAATAGAACGTAATTGAGATTGGCCATGCTGTAACATTAGCAAGTCTCTGTCTATTATGTCAAAGGCAGAAGATACAATATTGTCCAACGAATATATTCTGGAGGACAGAGTTATTAACCCATTGTCCACTACAGAAAGTGAATTTTCCAAATTAATACGATCAATTTCTCGTATTTTTTCAGCTGTTTCAATTTGTGTGACTTTCCAAGCCTCGTTGTACGCAGCAAAGATACTGGTCGCTATGAAACGCTTTTGACGCTGTTTGCGTGCTCCAAGAATGAAATCGCGCAAATCAGCACCATCTTTTAGTAAAGACAAGTGTTGCTTAATTTCAGCCAGTGTGGATGATCCTAGCCATTCGAGGCAGAGTTTCCCTACACTGTATGTTGTTAGTATCCCTGGATGTTGTCTCTGGGAGTATCTAGGGTCTTGACTGGTCAATTTTAACCCCTGTGTTTTGTTCAGGAATCTATCTTGACAGTTGTTTGTGTCAGTAGGCCAGATTAACCACTTTTTCCAATCAGGATGTGTTCTGTTAAAATGTAAAATTTTAGTTACGTCTATCTCTAAATCTGTTGTTGCATTTCCAGGTATTGGCTTCGGAATAGACGGTTTGTTTAGGTCTCTGATCTTAGCTAGGCCAAGACAGGATGTTTGGTGAATTGTGTCATTTAAAAACATCATTTGTTCTGGTATCATGCAGGTTCTGAATAGTGCTTCAAGGCCTTGTACCTGCCACTCTTTCGTACCCCAAATGGTTTTTGTTTCAATGTTATTTTTCCAATAATCAAAACCAAATGTCATCATTTTTTCATAAAATGCTTCTGAATATATTAATTTAGTGTTTGTCAGCATTGTTTTCATTCCTGTTTTATCTAACAGTTTATAATAAAACGTTTCTGCTTCACTGGTGTTAAACCCTGAGAAGTACTTGAATTTCTCAAAGAATGTTTTAGAACTGCTTTTAGGTGGTGTAGCACAATGTTCCCTTTTTTTTTTTTATTGAGAATTGACAGTATATAAAAAACAGACATACAAATATGATACACCGACACAAAATTACAAAAATTCATTTACCAGAACATCCCGTTGATACATCAATACAGCCTTTAGATTTAATATTGTTATTGCCTAGCTTTATAAAGGTATATAAAATAATTAATCCATATAAAAAGATAAAAAGATCAATTTATACCTATTTACATATATATATACCACTATTTAAAAAGGTTGGCAAAATTCAGACTAAATAGTAAAAAAAAGTTACATAAAAGCACCGTTAGTAGACATACCCTCCCTCCATACCTTCACCGGTGCCCACATTTCAAGACCAAAATCCCGCAATTTTTTACCTTTATAAGAATACAGAGACGATTCTATGTTATGTATAGTGAGGAATCTGGCCATCCACATCGAGAAAGTGGGGGGGAGAGGGATCCTTCCAAGCAGCTGATATCAAGATTCTTAAAACGGCTGCTGCTAAGAAGATTAACGGTGTTGGATCTAGCCCTGATCTCTTGACTGGGTGAGAGTATTCTGTTTAATTCAGAGACTCTGTCCCTCACCACCCCTTGTTGTAAATATGCTAAGAAGATTAAAGCCTCTGCCTCTCTCCTTCCACTCAGCCCTAGTCTGCCATCGATCCCAAGTATCATAACTGTTAGGGATAGGCTGATCTTCGAGCCTAGCAGCCCCTCCAGAAATTTCTCTATCTCTGTTTTAATTGTGGCAAGTTTTTCACAGAGAGACAACATATGAACCAGATCAGCCGAATCCTGTTGACATCTAGGACCTTTACTGTCTTCTCTTATCCCCACTCATGTAGCTTAGCTGGTGTATAGTATAGGTTGAAGACAGTCATGAAATGTTGCGCCTTCAAATTGGAGGACCTAAGTACCTGCCTATCTAAGGATAGGGCTCTATCAAGGTCTGCATCTGGGTCCTGTAGTTTCGTTGCCCAAGCTGCCTCATGTTTCTCAGGGTCATTAGGCAACCTACCCAACAGCTCCTGATATACTACCCTTATCCTATCACCATTGTTCACTACATAATCAAGGATGGGCTCTAAGAGTTCGTGCGATTTGGATATACTTAAAGCTATGACCTATAGATAGATCGTACTTCTGTTGAATAGCTTCGAATGACATCAGCTTACCACTGCACATAATATCACCTATCGTCTGAATGCCGTGTTGCTCCCAGTATTTCCATGCCCCATCCATACTAAGGTTCGGAAAGAAACCTGATTTCCAAAGTGGTGAATGTCTATTAATTCTGGAAATCTGCAGATATTTCTGAGCTCTTTTCCATAGGTCCCAAGCTCCCAGTATAGTCTTGAGCCTAGTTTTCTTAAAAAATCTGCGACTCTTTTTTCTCAATAAGGCACCCACGGCTTCCTGCCCCATGAGAAGCTCGTATATTGAGGGAGGAATATACATATTATCAGTTGGATTCCTGGTATGATTCCCCCCCACCCACCACCAGCTTGGAATAAGATAGACATCTGGGTTATTAAACATGCCCAATGGTAGAATCTTATATTTGGGGCACCCAGGCCTCCCAGCTCCTGGGGAAGAGACATATACTTATCTGCTCTTCTAATCTTGCCATATTGCCAGAGAAAGCTGTTAAATATGGATTCAGTCTTTTTTAACATTTGTTCCTCAATCAAAAAGGGTATAGATCTATATAGATACAACAGTTTGGGCAGCATTGTCATTTTCAAAACATTTGTTCTTCCAATGATAGATAGATGTAATGCATCCATACGTTTTAAGTCTGTTTCTGTTTTTTTAAGCAGTGGGTTGAAATTATCCTGTATAATTAGCCCTGTCTCTGCTCTGATAATAACCCCCAGGTACGTAGCAGAATCGACATACCGTTGATCCATTTTTATTATATTCTTTGAGCAGATCACCTGTGTTTTCTCCTCGTTTAACCTGTATCCAGAATAATATCCAAATTGTTTAGTAATCTCTACTAATGTTCGCATGGTCTCTGCCGGATCAGGTGTCATAACCGCTAGGTCGTCTGCATATGCTAGGATTTTGCTCTCGAACCCATTGGTTATGACTGGTTTTATGTTGTTACTTACCAATATCTGCCTAATCAATGGATCAATATACAGGGCAAATAAGATTGGTGAGCAGGGACAACCCTGACGGGTGCCCCTTTCTATCCTGATCCCAGCCGAACTCAGACCCATCAACTGTATGTGCGCCATCGGGTCGCGATACATGGCCCTGATAGCTATCAATATCTTTGGACCAAAGCCTCTCCCCTGTAATACATCCCAAAGATATTGCCATCTAACGCGGTCAAATGCCTTCTCGGCATCGAGGAGGATCATAGCGACCCCCTCAACCCCAGCATGGGCCTCAAATATAGATATAGCTCTTCTCACATGGTCCGTTGTGCCACGACCAGGAATGAACCCATGCTGCCAAGGAGAGACGAGGCCACCAATGACCCTCCCCAAGCTTGTGGCTATGATTTTTGCATATAATTTATTATCGGAATTAATAAGAGAAATTGGTCTATAAGAACCAGTATTCTCTTTTGGCTTACCTTTCTTGTGAAATACCACAATATTGGTATCTCTCCAAGTTTCTGGTATTATACCAGTACATATAATCCCGTTAAAAAGATCTAGCAAGTATGGTGTTATCTCGATCTTCAGATATTTATATATCTCTAAGGGTATACTGTCAGAGCCAGCAGCTTTACCTCCAGCTAACTGAGACAATGCTTCTAGTATTTCTTCCTTAGTTATATCACACTCGAGGCTTGCCATTTCGTCTTGATTTAACTTGGGGCCTAAATCTAGGTAATGCCTCCCTATAATATCTGGGGGGATGTCCCCTGCATCTTCCCTATATAGGTTCTCGTAGTATTTTTCAAATACAGATACAATATCTTGGGGTTCAGTATAATCTCGACCCTCATCCTGTATGCATGTTATGGCATTTTTAACACTGTCTTGCCTAATTCTTAAGGCTAGTGCCCTCCCGGCCTGCTCCCCTGTCTCGTATATTTTCTTCCTATAGGTCCAGTAATCTATAGATGCCCTATCAGCCAATTGCTTCTGTATCTCGGCTTTAAACAGACAAATTTTAGTTTGACACTGAGCGCTCTCCTTCCCCAAAGTTAATGCCAGACAATGCTGTTCCTCTGCTTTAGCCAAATCACCCAGAAGTCTGTTCTTATAATCCTGTTGTTTTTTCCTTAGCTGGGCTGAGTAGCTGATTACTTCCCCTCTTAATATTGCTTTAAATGAATCCCAGACCGAGTTTCTCGAAGCACTGTATTGATTTGCGTCAAAAAACTCGCGTGTCCGGTTTCGCAAATGTTCTATAAATGCAGCATCAGCTAATAGTTTACGGTTAAATGTCCAAGATCTTCTTTTCTTAGTTGGGCCTAAACCGTTGTGACTAATAACTAACGGGTTATGATCCGATAGGATTTTGGGGAGCTTTTTAATGTTAACTTTCCCAATCTCTTCTGAGGAGATTAAAGCATAGTCAAGTTTACAATACTTCTGGTGGGGACAGGAAAAATAAGTGAAACCTGGGTCATCAGGATATTTTGAGCTCCATATGTCAACCAGACCATGTGATGTCATCATAGATAGGAGCGCCCTTGAAACTCTAGGTTTCCTTCCACTATAGGGGATATTGCTGGAGAAATCAATTGTAATGTTGAAATCACCACATACCAAAATTGGTGCGGGCCAGCTTGACAACTCACTTTCCACTACTTCAAATACTGTGGGGTCATCATGGTTTGATCCATAGATTCCACAGACCGTTAACCCACATCCTAATTCTGCTATGGCCCATCTCCCTGCTGGATCTGATTTAGCCCGTTTAACCCCTTCCAGAGTTGTTTTTCCCACAATTGCCACACCTCTGATAGTTGAGGTCTGGGAAGAGCATGTAAGCATCTCAAAACCACCAAATTTAACAACTTTCTTTTAGCCCACGAGAGATGCGTTTCCTGCAAGCACAAGATATCTATAGGTTCAGTTTTAACAAATTCTGTGAGTCTGGCTCTTTTTCGCCAATCATTCAGCCCCCCTATATTAATTGAGTAGATAGTAAGGCTAAGCATTATCGATTTTTATGCATCTCCTTATTTTTAAATCCGGGATTTGATTACTGATATTAGTCATATTAGTCATTCTGTACAAAAAAAAACATACAGGTCTGATTTCTATAGCGTCAATTCTCCGTTTTTTCTTTGTTTCTTTGCTTCCCCCCCCCCTCTCCCTCCACCACCCTTAAGTGCATGACCCTCCCTTGGGTCACCCTTCCCCCCCCTTCCATCCCACCCTTTCCCCCTAGAAGCGCTCAGACCGGGGTCTGTGCGTTGATGGATGGATGCAGCAGTGTGGTGTGTGGATGCACTTGTGAAACACCAAAAATCATACATTGAACAAAAACATCTCCCCCCCCCCCTAGACGCCTCCCCTCCTAACTCCATATCCTCTTAAAAGAAGGAGAGAACAGAGGAGAATTAAACATAACACCCTAGGGTAAACATCAACATTAATTTGTTTAGCCTACTGTATATCTTTTTCTGGGCTCCTTTCAAGCCACTTCCCCTTATTACCGGGTTATTTATAGTTATTTAGAGTGAGTCCAGAAACTCTTTTGCCTTCATCTCGGATGAAAAAAATTGAGTCTTGCCCTCTCCCACAACTTTAAGCTGTGCAGGATTCACCAGATAGACCTGCATATGTTTTTCCTGGAAAGGCTTAATCAATTGACGGAGCCTCCAGCGCCTCTCGACCGTTGCATGACAAAAATCCGGTCTTACAAAGAAAGATATGCCCTCGCTTGTTCTTTTGGCATCAGGTCTGGCTTTATCAGATATAATTTGTCTGAGGATGAAGTTTCCTAAAAATATAGGCACTGCCCTTGGTCTGTCCGGAGTAGCACCAGCTCGGATTTTAAATGGAGTTCGTTGGGCTCTCTGAATCTCAGAAGACCAGTTCCAATCTGCCAGTTCAGAAAATGCATTCTTAAAAAGGGTGATGATGAAGGCGCTCATGTCCGACCCCTCAATCCCCTCTATTTAGGAGGAACAAGGGCACCCAAGGCGCAATAAGCTAAGGACCATGGGTAGGTACTATATTGTAAAAAACAAGGGTCCTTAGAGCAAACAACAGATGAAAAGAAACAATAAATATATACCAAATGGAAATATATTGTTAGGGGAAATGTCCAGCCGGACAGTTTTATTTCCCTGATATAAAGGTAATTATAAACCAATAGAACACTGAGTGTGATAGAAGCGGGACACCGGCCGGTGTCTGGCTAACACACTAAGAAGACATACAACATACAAATACACAGGCAATAACAGGACATCTGAGTAGAATAAAACATAAACCAGACAATCTAAAATATACACATATGCAAGAGAAAAGTAACAATTTATGCATTTAGTGTAATTTTGTCGACGACGTTTCGAACCATACTTAATAAAGGTTCATCCTCAGGACAGAGGATCATTGCCTTGAAGTTACACATTCGCAAAAATATCGCAATTGTGTAGCACTCAGTTGAGAAAGGTCTGTTTTATTAATAATTTAAATTTGCTTGGAAGCAAAAACCATAATGAATCTTTAAGAGTGCCCTCAGTAGTAAGGTCCGAAAGACGATGCTATCGGTATCCTGGTCTGGTAATACAGTCTGCAAGACCTCAATGGGGATTCTTGCTGGCACCGGGAATCTGCGCCTGCAACTGACTCCTGAGCGATAACCGGTTATGTCCCAATATCCTAAAAAAAACAGTAAATGCATTGTACCAGTATTCAACTCAGACGATGATACACATATCATTTTTTGCAATATGCTTCCCTAGCAGTTAATATCTATTGACCGTTCCAGAATTTCCCCGCCTTAGCGGGATCAGACCCCTCAAAATTCACACTATGAACCAAAGAGACCTGTCTGAAAGAGGTTTTGCTCACTACGAACTATGTATTCACCTTTCCACTCCTTCTCTGCCAAAACGAGATAAGAAGGGACTAGTCGTAGTGAACTTGTTATCTGTGCGAGAAATTAAGGCATAACACAGATTTCGTTACACTTAGTGTTATTGTTTACAATGATCGAGTTACGACACTTGCGTACCCTCCATCTTTAAAGTAGCTATTTCCAACAAGTTGTCCATTTTCTGTGTTTATGCCCCCTATTTAGAATGGGGAAACAGAGTAACGCCCATAGCCGGGGGCAGAGTCAGCACAAGGGTTGAGAATTGGACCGCATGGGTAAGAATGGTGGTTCCCTAGGTTCCAGCTTAACGGGTAAGCAGAGTAACGGTTTTAACCAGTGGTCCCCTCTTTTTCTAATAGTATAATACCAGAAGCGACTCTGGGGTCCCCTGTTGAAGTACGAACTTAACAACCAAAAGGTAATTTTTGATTTTGCATGGGTTACGATAATCGGTACCTTTTTAAGCAAGTAGCACTCTACGCTGCACGCGCTTTTGAAACTCTACAAATATGTAACGTATCATTCACTATTCCCCGCTTCAACCCAAAAAACATTAAATAAACGCGCTGTAATAGACCTATGTGCATGGGGTATAACTGTGTTTTTGCCTTCTTCTCTCGTAAACAATAGAAGAACATTGCGCCAAGTGAATATTTGGGTCTTAAATACCAAGAGGTTATCTGGGCGTATTCGCTTCTTTAAAATCTCCTTTTTTGAAAACTTCCTTCCTCAGACATCAAATGTTTCTCCTACCTCCCTCTCCCTTTGTTGCGAGCCCACAAGAGAGGTCCCCTCGAATTTTTGTAGCACACAATAATGCTCATAGATTCTGTTTGCCGTCTCATCCGGTAATAAAACCAACCTATGTAACAATTTATGTTGGTTCTTTCCACAGCATGGGAATTCCGAATGACATTTTGAACCACACACAAATGGTGTGAGTGAGAACTTTTCATTATTTTTATGTTTGTTTGTCTACTTGTCACCTGTCCTGACGAAAGCTCCTCAGACCCCTGTGGGCCCAGCGAGCTGAAACATGTCGACACACTTTTTATAAAAAAAGATATGGTAGTTCAATAACTCGACTACCTATATATCACAACCTTGCTTTTAAACAATAGTGCCTAGCTCTTCACATTAAAATTTCACTTTTTTGATTAGACACTATTTTTTAGTTCACTGTTTTGATCTCTGGACACTTCTACAATTACCAGAGGTAGCCTCGGGTGAGGCAGGCATCCAGCACGTCAATCGATCACCCAATGACTATGCCATGACTCCTGATGGGGCGGATAAAAGATATACCGCATCGATAATACCAGGAAGTCTATAAGGGGTTTTCGACAAAAAAACTAATGGTTTTGTAGATACCAGTGTCCATTCTCCTTTGATTGATAGTGACTTTCTGTATACCCTGAATGGCAGTGGAATCCTCGAGTTCGACAGCCGTCAACTCCTCCATATGCGGGGGTGCAACTAGAACACCTATGTTTGCAGTCCCGTCTATATCTTCCCCCTTTGCTCCCCCGTCGCTTAATTTAAGCTCCTGATCGAGTAGCTCCACGCGGGCTGATCCTGGAGTCAGCTGGGTCACTCCTTCATTCTCTCCTTCTCCTCCTCCTTCCCCCCTTATGTTGGCTGAATCTGTATTGATTCCTGTTACAGATGAAGATGGAGATGTTTGTGACACACTCACCGTGGCCGCCATTAGGGCTGCATTTGCATCTGAGTCAGACTCCAGTACGCCCTCCAATACCCCCTCCTTATCTGCAATGGAGGGAGTTGTGTTTGCTGTATTTTTAGAACTTTGGCCACTGCGAGCAAAAAGTTCGGGGATTGACGTGGTCGGCTTGAGTTTCGCCCCCGGCTCCTGCACTGCTCCTGCTCCAGCTACCTCCGCTTTTCGTGCCGAGTTCACCATCTCAGCTGAAGCGGCAGCTGCCGTGTGAGAGGCAGCCCGCGCAGCCTGTGCCTTCTTCTTTGCAGCCGCCGCCTTGGCTGCTATACCGGAGGCTATTTTCGGGGCCATTCTCGAGCTTGAATACCCTCGAAGCAGTCCACACCAACAGGGATTATTCAAAAACCTCGCCCTCCGCTGACTCACAGGAGCTGCCGGATAGCGGGAGACAAGCTTTGCGGTCTGAACGCACCGCAGCCAGGAAGCGAGTGCCGCTGTGAGCAACCGGAGCGCACCTGTAATCGCTGCCTTCGGCTGTTGATACCTTCGGGATGCCGCAGAGCACACTCTCACGCGGCTGAACACACCGCCTTGCATCAGGAGTGAAGTCGGAGATTACGGGCTCCTACCGCGACATGTTAGGAGTTAACAGTCCTTCGTTTCACCGGCATACGGTAGGAGTAGGAGTTCGGGGCATCTAGGGGTTTGTTGCACCACCGCCACACACTACTGCTCCGCGGCTCCTCTCACACTGCCGCCATCATGCCTCTTCCCCATCATGCCCAATGTTCCCATTGATTATACTTAAAATCATTTCTAGGCTGTGCAGATTTATGCAAATAATGATCGCCATAATGTGTGTAACAGAATAACTGTTCATAACTAGACGAACCTTGTAAATAATCATGTTCTGTGAATCTAGCTGACATTACTAAATCAGACATCATGTCATTAATACTGTTAAAGTCCCAATCATCAGAGAATGTACTAGGTTTTACAAAGTCACTTAAGGAAACCTTCAGTTGATGAGGATACTTCAGGATCTCTACCGGACCATAGATCTCATAGTCAGTTTTCTCCCATACTACCCCACCGGGTATTGGAATGGCTGTGACATTCACTGTTGACAATTCTCTTTTCTTCACGTGGGATGATCTGTGTGGTTTGAGGACTAAGTTGATGTTCTGACTTGCTGTGTCCATTCAATTGTAATAAACTTTCCTAAAATTAAAACTAAAATTAGGCATAGTAGGAGTATGAATACCCCTGAAATAATTCAATGCTCAATCAACGGTGAATCCAGATATAATTCTTTGATTTGTTGAAAGAGTTCCGTTGTATTTTCTTTTGAAATCTTTTTTGTTTCTGGCATCACTTCGGGGTTACTTTGATCCTCGGAAAAGTTGTCGAAGTCGATGAAATAACCAGAGGCAGTTCTGTCAATTGTTGGGATTGTTCTTTCAATCTGTCTTTCGGTAGCACTTTCTGATGCCACATTATTGTAGACTGGTGTTTCTTGACGAACTGTTTCAATCTGTGTTTCAAGAGGCACGAATTCCATGGCATTATTGCATAGTCCCTCTCTGTGCACTGTAGGCTGATCGAATGTGATTAGTCTTTCAGTTTGAACCTCTTGGATTGTTGCAAGTTTGGGTATTCTGTTGTTTCTCGGGAGTCCACTGGGCCTACTGTTGATTATAGGCCACATGCTTGTGGTTTTACCAGGTCGATAGATACAACTCTGTTCTCCTTTTTACCAGCAAGGGGCGGTAGTACTACTGATCTTGTTCCGGTGACTGCCAAGACAGGTACTGCTTTTCTGTAAGAAGGCCCAAATTCCTTCTTCACCTCGATTTTTTCTCTGACTATATCCCCAATCTTTGGAATCCAGACAGGCCTTGCTGGGGCTGTTGCTTGTGGTACCTCGTCAGTGGTATCTGGCTGTTGCTTTAACTTTATGTTGCTTAAGGATTTTCTTGTTTCATTCAGTTCCTTTAAAACAGCCAAACGATCTTTGATGTCAAAGTCTGTTTTATTATCTTGTACCACTGATACCTGGCTATCTAAGTCCTGAATTCTCATTCTAATTCCGAACAATAGTTCGTATGGGCTGAAACCTTTTAGAGAATTTCTTGGCAAATTGTTAAGACTGGTCTGGACACTTATTAAATGTTTGACCCACCCAGCGCCTGAACCTAATACCTTCGCTGTTTTTTCTTTCTACCACACTATTCCCTTCGGGGTGCGACGGACAAGAATACCGCAACCCAATTCCCATGCTGGCCATGGCTTCCTTATAAGCTCGAGAGCTAAAAACAGGACCCTGGTCAGAATGGAACGTGGCAATTGCGTATGTGCCGATAAAGACTCGCAGATCTTTTATAACCGTTCTAGCGTCAGCCGAACGCTGGTGGCCACATTTTTTAAGTGTGTTTAGCCTTAACGATTAATAGGACGCAGGGTGGGGTGTAGGCAGCGTTACACTGTTTCTGATTGGTAGCCGGTAGCATGGTTCACTACTGCGATCCCTGTTGCAGTTTTCACAGTTGTTTGCATATATTTGGTGTTGTACACTCATTCCCGGCCACCAGTATACTGATTGTAATTCAGTCAGGGATTCCTTGATCTTTCTGTGCCTAGGACCCAAACCCATGTGTGCGTCTGCTATTAAAAATATTCTCCTGTTCATGTTTGGAATTACCCTATCCCCCACTCCAGGGATTCGAGCAAAAGGAACGGAGTTTGCATTGATTACGTATGCATAATTGAGTGGATAGTTCACGGGCAGTGCTGCACAGTCGCCTTTTACGGTCGTTTTTACTGCCAGCATGGTTTTCCCGTCTATGTTTTTTTCTGCACGCTTTTTTGTGGCTACGGAAGCCGGTTTAGTTGCTTCCGCTGTGGCTGTGTTAGCCAATGAATTCCCTGCAACGTTAACGCCATCACGTTGAAGACTCTGTGCGTGTATCACGTGAGTCTTTTGTAGTTCTTTCTGTAAAAGAGCTACCTGTTTCCAGAGCAATTTATGCTTTATTGTGGCACCTGTGTCATCTTTGTAATCGTTTTCAATCCAGCTCTGCAGTTTATTATTGTAAGAGTTGACGCATAAATGAGAATCGCACACGATTAGTGTCGGGAATTCACGTTCTGCATTTTCGAGCGCCATCTTTAAAGATCTGATTTCAGCTCTCTGAGCCGAACAGTTTCTTACTGATTCAGTTTTTGTTACTCTCGGTCTGAATTTACCGCACAGCCAACGACCTTTAACAATCGCACAGGCTGCATCGTAGGATTTGCTCTCTACATTGAAATGCTGTACAAATCTATCTGTATAGATTATACAGGCGTACTGTGGGAGAAGCAGAAGTTCGATTGGCAGAGGATATTCTTCTTCATATTCTAAATCATTCAGTTCTTCGAATTGCGGGGCGAAGTAGTATTTCACATCTTCCGCTCCTAGAGAATCTACACACTGTATCCATTTCGGATCCAGTGACACTGTAGGCAGGTATACTGGGCTGAATTGCGCCTCGAAGGCGGATTTCGCTGTGAGGATATTAATCCTTTTACCATGTGCTAATTCTCGTTCATTTGCTAATGCAATTTGCACTGCTTTCACAGTTCTTTCTGTGTGACTGAATGTTTTTTCTACTTGTGTGTACAAGTGAGATTTAATTGAAATTGGTACCTTTTCTCCCTCATTAGAGGTCAGGTACGTGAATCCGCATCTTCCTGGGATGACTCGGATTACAAGATCGCGTGTGTTGTCACGTGTGTCTAATTTTGTTTTTGCTAACATGTCTGTTTGCAGTGATCTCAAAATTTCTGTGTTTTTGAGTCCAATTGATTTGTTTAAAATCAGGTTTAATTAGTTCGTAGAGAGGTTTAACCCTCTCTGCGTAATTTAGAATGTAAGTTCTTCCGAAATTCAGAAAACCTAGTATGGATTGTAAATTCTTCAGCGTTTTTGGAGCTTGGAGTACAGCGCACTTCTCTAAGAAGTTGTCCGCTAGGCTTTTTCCTTCACTTGATAATTCGTACCCTAAGAATAGTACTGTCAGATGGGCAATTCAAGACTTTTTAAAGTTGAATTTGTAACCCTCTGCTGCGAACCCAAGTATAATGGTGTTCACTCTTTTCAAGTGAGTCTCCAAGTCGTCATTTGTGAGATAGATATCATCTACGTAAGATAATGCCTCATCATCATATTGTAGTGTAGTTCCTAGTTTCCCACTAGGCCCTGCGCATTGGAATAACATAAACAGTAGTATCGACGTGGAACTGCTTATATTCCAGGCCTCCACTGACTATGCTAAACTTAATTGGGTTGTGTTACCAACTAGCTCAGAGGTCACTGGAAACTTTCTTCTCTGCATAGGAAGTGATCAGCTTCCTTGGCACAGACAAGAAGGGATTCAGCTTTCCAACAACCGTGCAACATGACAACTTTGCTCCTCAGATCAAGAGTCGATCTCTAGGGTCGTGTGAAACAATAGACATAGATTTCACTCAGTCAGTCTAGTGCAGTTTACTTTCACAGTATGTAGAGAATAGAGAGACGGGCGTGTATCAATAAAGGGTTAACATTTATTGAACAGTCTTTCTTCTCATACAAGAGAAATGTATTGCCACAATTGCAATAACTGTTATTATAAAAAGTACGTACAGTAAGATAAGAATAGCGAAATAGAACTGTAAAAGCATTGATATGGTTTCTTAGCCATACAATGGTTTAAAAGTAATAAAACATATATACAGTCATATATACATTAGGCTAACATACTCAACTGGTGCTTCTAACTACGCCTACCCCAGTGTGCCTGACCTAAGCCTAACACGTGAGAAGGGGAGTAAGTAAGTAGCTTAAGTTAAGTTGGTTTTGCCAAGGTTTGTTTCAAGAATTCTCGTCTAAGGGTTTAGTCAACACCATACCTCTGAATAGAATGATGGAGGATTGGTATCTCCTTCAGGGGTCTCTCTCGATATCCCAGTCACCTGCGAGGGTAAACCGGAAGCGCCGGGACTGGATTTCTCTGCACGAGAAAGGCAGCGGCTTCTCTCAGCGCGTCTGGAGGAAGGAGGGGTGACAGCGTCCGCGGGCAGCTGGGCTGGATGTCTTCGCAGAGGACGGCTGCACGGCTCCTCAAGCGTACTGCACCATAGGTCGCGCTGTAGCGGCGATAATGGTAATCAGTAGCTTCACCACCACAGGATAGCAGGCTGCAGTGACAGGCAACGCTCAACAGCAGTTAGCTTCGCTCTCACAGCTCACAGCTTCGTATTGCTTAAGGCAACGTTGGTAATATTTATACCTGACAGGTGCCGGGTTTGACGCAAGTTTGCTGGACATAAGACGTCAATGAAAGATGTCACTAGGAAGTGGCAGCTATCAGTTGCTCATTAGAGTTCCATTACTAATCAAAACATAGCAAGCGGGGATTTCCAGGTTTGCTAAGTTTTTATCTTGTTGAAGAACTCGGAGTGTTATCTAGGAATATCAGATAGTGACTGCTGCTCTGTCATTGCACTAATTGGTCGCAAAGGAAGTAGCAGAGAGTCATGCTGGAATGTGGCTCTGTGGCTCTGCTCGTGTGAGGCCAGAGATGACTTTACAGAAAATCGCACTTGAACGGTTATGCCAATATAGGGAATAAATGGATTTATAGCCGAATAGGGGCATAAGGTCACAGTATCGATCAGGAACCTAGATAAGCACATGACACCCACTCCACGAATTCATGTCCATCAAAATTACTAAAACTAAGCAATTTTAGATGTATGTGTAACATTGTGTAACATAGCCCACCCCAAAATACATAAATGCATTCGAAATAGGCGTACTTGTAATACATGGAATTTAGGTACTGTACGTTTTTTAAAGCATAGTAATCATTCAAAAGGTATTGCATATGAAGTCAATGAACGATTATGCAAAAGAATTACACATGAAGTACCTCTGACAGAAGAAATGCGAGATAAATCATCACATAAAAATGCATTGTAATAATATGTGTGCTAGAGGCTGGTGTTATGTTATTATGTCTCTAGATGTGTTTTTTAGAAATAGAAGTGTGAAGCTTCTGTTCTCTAAGAATAGTTTTTACTTTAAGCAAAGAATTGTTCGTGCCAAAAAGAGAGGGTCAATATTTTTTAAAAAAATTGTCCAATTCAAAGAAAAATCAGTTTACCAAAGCTCCTGGCAGTTTTATGTTGATCAAAACTGAAGGCCGAATACAGAGTTCATGGGAACGCTGTGTGTCGGAAAGCTTCTCAAAAGTTATTGTTTCTCTGTGGGTGAGAACATCGTATCAGACAGGCTCGCAAAGAATTGGTCTACAAAATCAGGTGATAGTTCAACCAAATTAGATAGCGCTGTAACTTGGCAGGTGTGAGAATGATTGCTGTCATCGAAGGCAGGATCAGCAATGCTCACAGAACGTTGTACCTGGATGATGTTGCTTTTGTCACTCGCTCCACTGTTACCACTTGGCTGTAGTACAGGAGTCTCCACGAATGCCGTCATCAGGATTGGTAGCCGCTGGGGACAACACAATGCATGAGCCGTTATTGGACTTAGCAAAGTATCGACGTCCATTGGTACTGCTGATGGAAGTGAAAGACAGATGTCCAACACGCATTCATCGCCGCAAAGCATACACCGTAGCACAGGTAAAATGCAATTTTGCCATATCGGTCTGAATGAAAGGAACCAGGTCATGTTTAGATCTCTCAGCCTGGCCAATCCGAGGACGTTAGTTATCCTGTCCCTGTAGCGCATTGCTAGGATTGTTTCTTCCATTCCCATGGGAGCTATGTCTGAGCCGAGGCTTGCCATAACGTAGCAGAAGGGTCAAAAATAGAATCCCTGCGATGAGTCCAAAAAATAGTGGAATACCACCAAAGATGGAGTGCACAAAATTAGGAAAGATTCCCAAAATTGCCTGGAAGGGTGTTAGCAGTCCCGTAAAGACTGTCTTAAATATGCCTGGGATGCTTGTAGCACTAGACATGTTAAGGAGTTGGTCGAGCATTTGTACGAAATGCACGGGGCAATTTGTTGATAAAAGGTCATGGACTTCAGTAGCCGTCCTTGCGACTAGAAGATCATACGTCTCTTTAGATGACGTTATAGGCACTGTTGTCTGTAAAAGCACAGATTTCATTTTGCTTAATGTATCAATTCGTATAGAATAGAGATTCAGACGAGGCCAGAGGGGAGTCACTGTGTCTGGAGGCCCGCTCGGGAACAATGCTTGCATACAACATTTGACCATGGACGTTACTTCTACTAGATAACTTAGTCCGGGCGCGAGGCCACAGCACCTGTGATCCGTTCTTAGAATGTAACTCCCGTTTGCGAGTTGCATAAAGAAGGGCTCTATCTGAGTTGCAGGTGTGACTAGCTGGTGGCATGAAAGGTTGTTTGAATTGCCATCACATGCTCCGTGTAAATTAATACCCTGACACAAAAGTATACCGCTTAGTGAGTGTTTACAGTTGTCACCACTAAGAAATACATTTTTGTCGCTGTCACTATAGCAAGAATGAGTGTATGGTAATTTCCATTCGGATTTAACATATCCCTTACCCAATTGTTCATACTGGCCAGCAGGTATGTATTCAAGGCATTTTTTAAAGCGGAAAGTTGTTATCGGAATTGTGATAATTCCGTGAATTATCCATTCAATGACAGGGCTCTCTGACATTGTCAATGATAATCTCTCGAGTTTCTCGATGCTCAAGATTGTATAGTCTGCTCCTTTCTGTGCCAAACTGATCTGTTTATCAGTAAGGTTAAAAATGGAAAATAATGACGTTGTGTTTATCAGACGCCAAGGCACATAGCCTGAACGAAGATTTTGCAGCGTCCAGCCTAGTTCTATAATAGAGCGTAATTGAGACTGGCCATGTTGTAACATTAGCAAATCTCTGTCTATCACATCAAAGGCAGAGGATACAATATTGTCCAAAGAATATATTCTGGAAGACAGAGTCATTAACCCATTGTCTACCACAGAAAGTGATTTTTCCAAATTAATACGATCAATTTCTCGTATCTTTTCAGCAGTTTCAATTTGCTTTACTTTCCAAGCCTCGTTGTAAGCAGCATAGATACTGGTCGCTATGAAACGCTTTTGACGCTGTTTGCGTGGTCCAAGAATGAAATCGCGCAAATCAGCACCATCTTTTAACAAAGACAAGTGTTGCTTAATTTCAGCCAGTGTGGATGAAGTTAGCCATTCTAGGCAGAGTTTACCTACACTGTATGTGGTTATAATTCCTGGATGTTGTCTCTGGGAATATCTAGGGTCTAATCTGGTCATTTTTAAACCCTGTGTTTTGTTCAGGAATCTATCTTGACAGCTATTTGTGTCTGTAGGCCAGATTAACCACTTTTTCCAATCCGGATGTGTTCTGTTGAAATGTAAAATGTGTGACACGTCTAACTCATTATCTGCAGTTGTATTCTCAGCTATTGGCTTTGGTATAGACGGTGTTTTCATTTCTTTGTTCTTAGCTAGGCCAAGACAAGATGTTTGGTGTACAGTGTCATTTAAAAATAACATTTGTTCTGGTATCATGCAGGTTCTAAACAGTGCTTCTATGCCTTGCACCTGCCAATCTTTTGTACCCCAAATTGATTTTGTTTCAATATTATTTTTCCAATAATCAAAACCAAATGTCATCATTTTGTCATAAAATGCTTCTGAATATATCAATTTAGAATTTGTCAGCATTGTTTTCATGCCTGTTTTATCTAACAGTTTATAATAAAACGTTTCTGCATCACTGGTGTTAAACCCTGAAAAATATTTGAATTTCTCAAAAAATGCTTTAGAACTGCTTTTAGGTGGTGTAGAACAATGTTCCCATTGATTATACATAAAAACATTTCTAGGCTGTGCAGATTTATGCAAGTAATGATCCCCATAGTGGGTATAACAGAATAACTGCTCATAACTAGATGAACCTTGTAAATAATCATGATCTGTGAATCTAGCTGACATTACTAAATCAGACATCATGTCATTAATACTGTTAAAGTCCCAATCATCAGAGAATGTACTAGGTGTAACAAAGTCACTTAAGGAAACCTTTAGTTGATGAGGATACTTCAGGATTTCAACCGGACCATAGATCTCATAGTCTGTTTTCTCCCATACTACCCCACCAGGTATTGGAATTGCTGTGACATTTACTGTTGACAGTTCTCTTTTCTTCACGTGGGATGATCTGTGTGGTTTCAGGACTAGGTTGATGTTCTGACTTGCTGTGTCCATTGTAATATATTTTCCTTCAATGAATTTTCCCAAACACAGTACCATGATGAGCCAAAGCAGGAGGAAAAATACACCTAGACCGAACCAGAACTCTAGCCAAGGGGAAATTAGGTAGATTTCCTTCAGTTGATGAAAGAGTTCCGTTGCTTTTTCTTTAAAAGACTTTTTTGTTTCTGGCATCCCTTCGGGCTCATTTTCATCTTCAGAGAAGTTGTCGAAGTTGATGAAATAACCAGAGGCAGTTCTGTCAATTGATGGGATTGTTCTTTCAATCTGTCTCTCGGTAGCACTTTCTGATGCCACATTATTGTAGACTGGTGTTGTTTCTTGACGAACTGTTTCAATCTGTGTTTCAAGAGGCACGAGTTCCATGGCATTATTGCATAGTCCTTCATTGTGCACTGCAGGCTGATCGAATGTGATTAGTCTTTCAGTTTGAACCTCTTGGATTGTTGCAAGTTTGGGTATTCTGTTGTTTCTTGGGAGTCCACTGGGCCTACTGTTGATTATAGGCCACATGCTTGTGGTTTTACCAGGTCGATGGACACGACTCTGTTCTCCTTTTTACCAGCAAGGGGCGGTAGCACAACTGATCTTGTTCCGGTGACTGCTAAGACAGGTACTGCTTTTCTGTAAGAAGGCCCAAATTCCTTCTTAACCGCGATCTTTTCTCTGACTAGATCCCCAATCTTTGGAATCCAGACAGGCCTTGCTGGGGCTGTTGCGGGTGGTGCCTCGTCAGTGGTATTTGGCTGTTGCTTTAACTTTATGTTGCTTAATGATTTTCTTGTTTCATTCAGTTCCTGTAAAACAGCCACACGGTCTTTTACTTCAAACTGCGTTGTTTCTTTTTGTACCACTGACATCTGACTATCGAGGTCCTGAACGCTCATTCTAATTCCGAACAATAGTTCGTATGGGCTGAAACCTTTTAGAGAATTTCTTGGCATGTTGTTAAGACTAGTCTGGACACTTATTAAATGTTTGACCCACCCAGCGCCTGAACCTAATACCTTCGCTGTTATAGATTGCTTTATGTCACGGTTTTTTCTTTCTACCACACTATTCCCTTCGGGATGCGACGGACAAGAATACCGCAACCCAATTCCCATGCTGGCCATGGCCTCCTTATAGGCTCGAGAGCTGAAAGCAGGACCCTGGTCAGAATGGAACGTGGTAATTGCGTATGTGCCGATAAAGACTCGCAAATCTTTTATAACCGTTCTAGCGTCAGCCGAGCGCTGGGGCCATATCCATATGAACCTCGTACAGGAATCCACTGCTACCATGATATATCTATAGTTACCGTCCCTTTGTAGGGGACCACAGTGGTCCAGGTAAACGCATGCAAATGGTTTATCCGAGATGAGAAGGGGTGTCTGCGCTGGTCGTTTCACTGTTGAAACTTTTATCCTTTGGCATATGTCGCATTCCAATACATACTTTTTAGTTTGTATTCTCAAGCGAGGCCACCAATATCTATGTTTTAATAGTGATACTGTTGCGGAAATGCCAGCGTGTGCAGAAGCAAGCCCTTCGTGTGCCGCTTTTATTAGTCCTAGTCTGTGTTCCTTGTTTGGAATTACTCTATCCCCCACTCCAGGGATTCGAGCAAAAGGAACATTATTTGTATCCGTTAAGTACAAGTACTTTTCAGGAAAGCCTTTTGGGAGTGTTTTCTTATCATTCTTTACTGACGCACTGACAGCTTGTAGAATATCGCTGTCTATTTTTGTTTGTGACCGAGTTATCGCGGCTACGGAAGCCGTTTGTACAGCTGCCTTCGCGGCTTCATCAGCCAATGAATTCCCTGCAACGTGAACGCCATCACGTTGATGACTCAGTGTATGTATCACGTGAGTCTTTTGTAGTTCTTTTTGTAAAAGAACTACCTGTTCCCAAAGCATTTTATGCTTTATTGTGCCACCTTTTGCATCTTTGAAACCATTTTCCACCCAATTCTGCAAGTATTCATTATAAGATTGTACGCAATAAAAAGAATCGCACACTATTAGTGTGGGGAATTCGCGATCAGTATTTTCTAGCGCCATCTTAAATGCTACTAATTCAGCTCGCTGAGCCGAGCAATCTCCTAGAGATTGTGTTTTAGTGACCAATGGTCTAAATTTTCCTTTGTGCCAGCGACCTTTAACAATCGCGCACGCAGCACTGTAAGCTTGCTTACCCCCAACTGCGGGTTGTGCTGATCCGTCAGTATATATAATACTTCCGTATTCTTCGAGAGGCAGGATTTCAATTGGCAGAGGACATTCGTATTCATATTGTAAAAATTCCTGTGTTTTTAAGTTAGGATCAAATTCGTAAACTACGTCTGTTGCAGCAAGAGAATTAACCCACTGAATCCATCTAGGATGCAAAGCTTTAGCATTAGGAATGCTAGCTTTAGTTACCGCTTCTAAAGCCGGTATAGGAGTTACGATTAATATTCGTTTACCTTGTGCTAGGGGCCTTTCTTTCGCTACAGCAGTCTGAACCGCAGTTAGAATTTTCTCCGTTGAACTGAATTTTATTTCAGCCCTTGTGTACAAATGTGATTTGTAAGCTATTGGTACTTTTTCTCCCTCATTAGAGGTTAGGTATGTGAATCCGCATCTTCCTGGGATGACTCGGATTACAAGATCACGTGTGTTGTCACGTGTATCTAATTTTGTTTTTGCTAACATGTCTGTTTGCAGTGATCTCAAAATTTCTGTGTGTTTTTGAGTCCAATTGATTTGTTTTAAATCAGGTTTAATTAGTTCGTAGAGAGGTTTAACCCTTTCTGCGTAATTTAGAATGTAAGTTCTTCCGAAATTCAGAAAACCTAGTATTGATTGTAAATTCTTCAGCGTTTTTGGAGCTTGGAGTACAGCGCACTTCTCTAAGAAGTTGTCCGCTAGGCTTTTTCCTTCACTTGATAATTCGTACCCTAAAAATAGTACTGTCAGATGGGCAATTCGGGACTTTTTAAAGTTGAATTTGTAACCCTCTGCTGCGAACCCAAGTATAATGGTGTTCACTCTTTTTAAGTGAGTATCCAAGTCGTCGTCTGTGAGATAAATATCATCTACGTAAGACAATGCTTCATCATCATAGATTTGTAGTAACTCTGTTACCCTAGCTGAGAATAGTCCTGGGCTGTTCTTGAACCCCTGTGGGAGTCGACAGAATTTTTTCTGTGACCCAAATGCGGAGAAAGCGGTCAAGTATCTGCTTTCTGGTGCAATGTTTTGACAAAAGAAACCATTAGAAATGTCTAATGTCGTTTTGTATTTTTTCCTAACTATGTTATTCATTAGGGCTGCACTATGCGAGTTTTGTACTGCAAAAGTTTTGCAACATGTATTAAGGTGTCTGTAGTCCAAAACTAGACGATATGAATTGTCTGGCTTGGAGACAGGAAACAAAGGATTGTTCATTTGAGAGGTGCATGTTTCAATCACCCCCTGGTACTCAAGTTGATCTAAGATCTCCCTGACCTGTTTTTTAGCTTCTTGCTTTATGGGATACTGCCGTTGGGCAGTTGGTTCACTTTTTAGTTGGATTTTGTGAGGTGTAGAATCCTCATCCCATCCTACATGATTTTTATACAATGCAGGTGCCTGGGCTACAGCCCATTTCCTTGCATATGTGTATTTTTTGTGAATCGGTATGTGATTCGAGAAGGCAGGCATAATCACTTCTTCGCCACGAGGGCACTCCCTGACAAACTCCGGGGGCCAATCTTTTTTCAGCTAACAGAATATCATAGCCTTTTGAGAGCTTATCCCAAAATAGACCCTTAATTTTCCTAGTCTTATCACCCTCTATACGTAATGTTATTTCGTATATTTTATGGGGCTCGCTAAGTCTGGCGTCGGCAGTTTCAACCTGAATGTATTCATTCGTGTCCACTGTCTCCAGATGACTCATCAAGATCTTGCGCGCTATACTGATCTCTGCTGCACTGTCCAACATTGTCAATGCCCACTCCCCGTTTTTCAACTGTGTCCTCAGTATTCTCGGCATGGTTGATTACTCTAATACTGGCTACCTTCTTTTTCTGAAATTGAGATTTCTTATTTTGAGCAGGTTCCTTGTCTTTGGACTTGGTGTGCTCTCCTGGGTCTGACCGTCCTCTTCTTTCCGAATTCTGTGGAAGAGATCGAGAGGGACGTATATCAATACTTTGATATCTATCAGGTTTTTTTATATTATCCCTATTTCTAAGGTTATATCTTTTCTCAGAGGGCTCCCGTTGGGGAGACTGGCGTTCTCGAGTCGGAGTTCTCTCCCTCCGTCGAGGAGACCTTCCTCTGGACTGGAAAACTTTTTCCTTGGGACTGGATTGTTTATTTCCATCCCAGCTCTTTTTAGGAGTATTTGAATTATTTTTAATAAATAATTTTTCAGGATTTTCGAGCAGTTGGGGCTTAACTGGTTTCCCACCCAAGCTGTCTCTACCTAATTCTTCATAGCATTTTTCTATGATTTTTGCAAGCTCAACAGGATCTTTTATATCTGTTTCCCTCAACTTCTGGCGAATCGCCACAGATGCTGCTTCTCCCTTTACATTGGCTAATAGTATAGCCGTGACCTGCTTGAAGTCTTTCAGTAATTTCATACCTAGATTTAAAGCTGGTTCTGGACCGAATTCATTTTGAATCTGTTTTAGCACGTCTGGTATTACCGCCATAGACGGAACACCGTGTGTTTTTGTGTAAATGGAAGCAAAGACTGTACCCCAAGTGTCACAGTCCTCCACGTGTGGTGCGATTCCCATAGGAAGGCAGATGGTCAAGATTCTGTGTTTCTCAATAGGGGTAGTATCAGGAAATACTGCCTCTATTTGAGTGATTTTCTGGGCTAACCAGAAAGGAATTTGTTCCCGTTTTACGGGTGTTTTACCAAGACATGACTGTATGTTCTGTGGTGTAATTTTATTTGTGTTCCCCTGATGAGGGGTCAGCTGTGGTGTATTAACAGCTGGCTGGACTGTAGCAGTCCGTATTACATATTGGACTAATTGCCTATGTATTTTTATTAATGTGTTTAGCTGTGCTAACAGCTCTTCTCTAGACATTCTTATAATGTCAGGATGTGGTGTGTAGCTGGCTAGAACCGGCCACGTGGCTCCTGGTCTACCTAGTGGACCGAGCCTGGTTATGTGATCATTGTGTTTTAGGGCGCCATTAAACCAGAGCAGGTGCTCTTGAAATTTAAGTGGAATTTCAACCTCCTCGAAAGGAGCGTACTCTTCCGGAGGTTCCTCTATTTTGTAATAGTGAAACTCTTGTGTTATAGCGTTTACCGCTGGAAAGTTTATCCATGAATAGAATACCTCTGTCTGCCGATACTCGTGAGCCTCTATCACGAAAATTACTGTACCACCTTGAGGTGGCAGTCCGTTTTCTATAAGTTTTAAAGTTATAGATCTTCTTAACTGGACCGGGATGATAATAGCATCCGGGTCTGCCTGTAGGAGACTCGAGTCCTCCTCTATTAGTATGGAAGCCAGCCTAGCTGCTTCCCTTTCTTCTTCATTGTCTGACATTTAAAAAAAAATGCAGGCTTTGCAGAGTAGGTCTCCAAGGAGACAAAGATTAGATGCACAATATTTTGGAACACTGTATCCTTCAACGTTGAATAAACCAGAGCTTTACATAGGAATCTCTTCCTACTAAGGTCGGGCGGATTTTAACCTTTCACCCACTCCAGACGTCTATTGGAGTATTTAAGGGAGAAAGGGGTGTGAAATATGCACGACTGAGTTACTCTACAAGTCTTACGTTAGTTTATCGCCTTACCAAACGTTGGGCGCCATGTAGTGTAGTTCCTAGTTTCCCACTAGGCCCTGCGCATTGGAATAACATAAACAGTAGTATCGACGTGGAACTGCTTATATTCCAGGCCTCCACTGACTATGCTAAACTTAATTGGGTTGTGTTACCAACTAGCTCAGAGGTCACTGGAAACTTTCTTCTCTGCATAGGAAGTGATCAGCTTCCTTGGCACAGACAAGAAGGGATTCAGCTTTCCAACAACCGTGCAACATGACAACTTTGCTCCTCAGATCAAGAGTCGATCTCTAGGGTCGTGTGAAACAATAGACATAGATTTCACTCAGTCAGTCTAGTGCAGTTTACTTTCACAGTATGTAGAGAATAGAGAGACGGGCGTGTATCAATAAAGGGTTAACATTTATTGAACAGTCTTTCTTCTCATACAAGAGAAATGTATTGCCACAATTGCAATAACTGTTATTATAAAAAGTACGTACAGTAAGATAAGAATAGCGAAATAGAACTGTAAAAGCATTGATATGGTTTCTTAGCCATACAATGGTTTAAAAGTAATAAAACATATATACAGTCATATATACATTAGGCTAACATACTCAACTGGTGCTTCTAACTACGCCTACCCCAGTGTGCCTGACCTAAGCCTAACACGTGAGAAGGGGAGTAAGTAAGTAGCTTAAGTTAAGTTGGTTTTGCCAAGGTTTGTTTCAAGAATTCTCGTCTAAGGGTTTAGTCAACACCATACCTCTGAATAGAATGATGGAGGATTGGTATCTCCTTCAGGGGTCTCTCTCGATATCCCAGTCACCTGCGAGGGTAAACCGGAAGCGCCGGGACTGGATTTCTCTGCACGAGAAAGGCAGCGGCTTCTCTCAGCGCGTCTGGAGGAAGGAGGGGTGACAGCGTCCGCGGGCAGCTGGGCTGGATGTCTTCGCAGAGGACGGCTGCACGGCTCCTCAAGCGTACTGCACCATAGGTCGCGCTGTAGCGGCGATAATGGTAATCAGTAGCTTCACCACCACAGGATAGCAGGCTGCAGCGACAGGCAACGCTCAACAGCAGTTAGCTTCGCTCTCACAGCTCACAGCTTCGTATTGCTTAAGGCAACGTTGGTAATATTTATACCTGACAGGTGCCGGGTTTGACGCAAGTTTGCTGGACATAAGACGTCAATGAAAGATGTCACTAGGAAGTGGCAGCTATCAGTTGCTCATTAGAGTTCCATTACTAATCAAAACATAGCAAGCGGGGATTTCCAGGTTTGCTAAGTTTTTATCTTGTTGAAGAACTCGGAGTGTTATCTAGGAATATCAGATAGTGACTGCTGCTCTGTCATTGCACTAATTGGTCGCAAAGGAAGTAGCAGAGAGTCATGCTGGAATGTGGCTCTGTGGCTCTGCTCGTGTGAGGCCAGAGATGACTTTACAGAAAATCGCACTTGAACGGTTATGCCAATATAGGGAATAAATGGATTTATAGCCGAATAGGGGCATAAGGTCACAGTATCGATCAGGAACCTAGATAAGCACATGACAATATATTTGTTTTTTTATTTAAAAAGACCTTTATTAATTGTAAAGCCATTGTTGCCACTTAAGCACATACAAACACACATTTCACGGTATCTATACATCACTGAGACAGGATAACCTGATGGTATACACAGCCATTTCAGCCGGCATCCCGGAGGCCCGGCGGCGAGATGAAATTGTACTAGCTCAAGAGTACAAATAGTGATATCATCTTGAGAGCAGTGTGAAGTGCGGCATGACAACTTGCAATCCTCTGACGTACGCTTGTGATCAAGGTCTTAGGAAGAGGAAACGGTCAAAAAAGCTACTTAAACCCCCACCCTAACACCCCCACACCCCCATGTGTGTGCCTGTGGAGTTACCTATGTACACTAGATCGTGGAAAAAACTTGGTGTGCCTGATATGCGCCCTACCCTATCCCCAACCCTGGAATGACAGTCCTCCCCGATGATTATCTCATCACACCCCTAATGATACCATGAACTGCCAGCCAACCCTGTCTCACCTCACCGCCCCCACTCCTCCTCTCCCAAAGGGGGAGCCCCGTGATTGCCCAGCCCCCTACTCCGACACCTGTTCCTGAAGTTCCACCATCTCAGAGGTTTCTGAACCGCATTCCTCTCCCTTCTGCAAGTATTCCTGATAGAGGCCCCAAAAGTTCTTCGGTCTGCTCCTAGGGGGGAATAAGTCACTGTATAGTTCAGTTTGAGTACTGCAGTAAAGTAAATCCCCTGCCCATCTTTTCTTGGTGGGGAGAGGCCCCCTCATCCAACAACTCGCCACCACTCTCCTGGCTATCAGCAGCGCCATGTCGGCCAGACGACGTAGAGATGGGGGGAGTAACTTAGAGTAACCTAGTAGTGCTAATTCTGGACTGCGAGGCAGTTCCTCTCCCAGAATCTGATCAAGCTCAGAGAAAACTTCCCCCCAAAAAGCCTGTATACCAGGGCAGTGCCATGCCATATGGAAAAAGTCGGCAACAGGCGTACGGCATCGTTCACACTCCGCCGTGGGCCGGAGGCCATATTGGTGCAGTCGTTCAGGGGTGTAATACACCCGCTGTAGGAACTTAAAAAGCACCAATTTGTGCCGGCCATTGAGGGAGATTTTACGTGTGCTGGAACAGCAGTATCGCCACATGTTGTCGTCAATGGGCGACTGTAAATCTTCCTGCCCTGCTGCCCTGGCTTTAGAATGGAGCAGTTTTTGGTGCGCCACTCCCAGCTTGTTGACGTGTGAGATTAATTTAGCGGGCGTCTTATTTTTAAGGACATAGGTCAGTTCAGGGACCTCCTCCGGCTCCTCCATGGCCGGACCCAATGCCTCCCGGAACGCCGAGCGCAGCCTGTGGAACTGAAATTTCTGGAGTAATGAGGGGCCCGATGCTGTGGGGGTGAGTTGATCCCAAGTCTTTAGGGTGCCCTCAGTGAACAGGTCCTCCATCTTCGTAATCCTGAGAGAACAAAGCGCCTCAATGACACCCTTCTCCCCTAGGGGGTCCAACCAGAGTGCCCATTCAATCGGCATCAGGGGGGAATGCAATATGGTACAGCAGCGGGCGCGAGCCAGGGCGTGCCATGCATGGTTAGTCGCCTTAAGGGAATCCAGTCGACCGACAGAGCGATCCACCGGGAGGCAGATCGTGGCAGACAGGGGAAGCGGGTCTGCAAACAGCTTCTCGAGGATCACATGCGGCGTGCGTGCGTCTCCGTGAACCCATGAATGTAGGTGTGCTGCCTGCGCTATCCGGTAGTAGCGTTCCAAATCGGGAGCACCCAGACCCCCCATCTCACAGGGGAGAATCAGCGTCGCCCACTGTATCCTGGGCTGCTTGCCACCCCAGGCCAGTCTGATTAGGACTTGTGTGAGCCGCGCAAAAAAGGCCTTCGATAGGACCACCGGAATGTTTGTGAAAAGGAACAGAAACCGAGGCAGCACAATCATTTTCATGATGGCGATCCTACCTAGGAGAGATAATGGGAGTTTACTCCATGTGTCTACATCGTCGACTAGCTTATTGAAGGCCACACCATAATTATCCCGGACTAGGACCTCCGGATCAGTGTGCAGTCGGATACCCAAGTACCTGACCGAGTCTGTGGACCACTTCAGAGGGTACTCCATTTCGAAGGGATGTGTCACTGGGGTAAGAGGGAAGGCGATAGATTTATCCCAATTCACCCGGAGCCCTGAGAGTGAGCCAAAGCGGACCACCTCCCGGAGAACCGCGGACAAGTTTGATTCCGGGTTGCGGACGTACAGCAAGGTGTCATCAGCGTACGTAGATATACCTATTTTGTAGATGGGAAAGCTTATCCCCTCCAGGCTGTGGTACTCCCTGATAGCGCAAGCCAGAGGTTCCGCCACCAGCGCGTATAGGAGAGGTGAGAGGGGGCAGCCCTGCCTAGTGCCCCTACTAATAGGGATCGGTTCCGACACCCTGTCTCCTAACTTCAGTCTGGCTGACGGATGGTGGTACAATGCGCCGATCATCTGCAGGAACGGTTCGCCCAGGCCAAGTTTCCGGAGCACCCGAATCATAAATGGCCATTCCACGGAATCGAATGCTTTCTCCATGTCCAGGAAAATCGCTAGAGCCGAATTCTCCTGTCGGACATGTTGCATCGTCCCCAGCACAGTACGTATATTGTACGTTAGGTTTCTGCAGGGGACAAGCCCGGACTGTTCAGGCGCAACTAACTCGGGGACCAAGAGAGCCAGCCGATTGGCCAGCACCTTGGCGTATATCTTGGCGTCCAGGTTTAGTAAACTGAGAGGCCTGTATGAGCTGCAGAGGTCCGGTGGTTTCCCAGGCTTCAAGATGGTGACCAGCAAGGCCTCCCGCATAGTGAGGGGCATCTCACCATCCTCACAAATCGTATCGAAGAGGGAGATCAGGTGCGGGAGCAGGATATCTTTGTAGGTTTTGTAGAAGCCCACCGTGAGCCCGTCAGAGCCCGGAGCACTGCCCGCTCTCATGCCGGAGAGGGCCTCCAGGATCTCTTCTTCCTGAATGGGGGACATCAAAAATTCCCTGTCCGAGCTCGGCAGGAAGGGCATGGCGATGTGGTTGAGGTAATCGTCCATTTCATCCTCTGCGCCCCGTGTCCTGGACTGATAAAGTTCGGCGTAATAGCGCCTGAAAGCGAGGAGGATTTGCTCCTCATCGGTGACCACTTCACCCTCCGGGGAGCGCAGTTCATCGAGCACTAGTGGTCTCCGAGAGCCTCTGACCATTCGAGCCAGAAGGGCGCCCGGTCTGTCCCCCTCCACGTAGACCCGGGCTGTAGCGTATTTTCCCATGTGGAGAATATCCCTGTCTGCCAGTGTCTGATACTCCGTCAGCAAAGGTTTGAGTCCCGAGTAAGTGTCAGGCCCAGGGTCTTGCAACTGCCGGTCCTCCAGATCTGCCAGCTGAGCCTCCAGCGCTGCCAACTCTCGTCTAATGGTACGCAGTACACTGGAATGTTTAGACATAGCCATGCCTCTCATATAAACCTTAAATGTCTCCCATATTGTGAAAAAGTTGTAGACAGTGCCCAAATTAGTAGCGAAGGACTTATCAATATCGTCGGCCAATTCGCCCCGAAAGACGTCGTCCAGCAGGGCGAAGGGGGGAACCTCCAGGTGAAGGAGGGGATACCCTTCCTAGCAGTGGAAAGATGCAGCAGAATGGGGGAGTGGTCCGAGAGGGTACGCGGGAGAACCTCACAGACACTAATACTGCCCAGTACAGGTGGTGTTGCCAACCAATAGTCTATTCTTGTATGGATATTGTGATATGCCGAATAGTGTGTGAAGCCACCTTTCGTGGGGTGTTTATCCCTCCATACGTCAAACAGGTCTAGCTTTATCAATTCAGCTTTCATGTAGGCGGCAGAGGCCACCGGTCTACGAGTAGGGCCAGAGGAGCGGTCCACTACAGGGTCAAAGACAAAGTTAAAATCGCCTCCCCATAACATCCCGGGTTGTGCATGAGACCTACAATGTGCGGACAGGGCGGCATAGAAGTCTGGGTTATCATAATTGGGGCCGTAAACATTGATGATCAATAGGTCAACCCCTTTACCAACGCACCTAGCAAGGACAAACCGACCCTCTGTATCCACCACCACCGGGATCAATCTTAGTTGTGAGGATGGACTGACCGTGAATGTGTTGTGAAGCCTGCCGCCACTGTGTTTCCCACCAACCCACGAGACTTCAACATCCTACTATTGTCGGGCAAATGAGTTTCCTGCAGGAGGGCCAGGTCAACATGGTGTCGGTGTAGGTAGCTAAGGACCTTCCTCAATTTGCGGTAATCGTTCAGGCCCCGGACATTCCAAGACATCATTTTCAGTGTGTAAGGGGTACGTGTAGCGTCATTCAGTGCGGTATGAGACATAAGAAGGACATTTGAACCATCGCATCATCAGGGATAGCGATCGCGTCATTCCCAGAGTCGGGGGCAACCACTAGCGGCACTGTATATCGAGTAAATCGCAGTAAATCACATTGCGCCGCGTTTGCCAACAGGCACCTCAGACCAAGTACAACTCCACACAGCATTTCACTCAATGCAACACAGAACTCCCCATAACCAATGAAACGAAAACCCCCTTCAGCAGCCCCCCCCAGCTCAACCACCCGCTCCCCTACCCGCCCACAGCCGACCACCCCCAACCAGGTCAGACAGGCCCCGATTCCACCCCCCATCAACCCGAAATTAACAAATTCTAGAACGTTCTGAAAACCGACTCCCAAGGAAGTCACACAGCCAAAAGCACCGGGGTAGAGTACGCCTGCTGAGAACAGTACCTCCTACTGTTCTATCGCTCAAATCAAGTTCGTCTCGCAGGCCTGCCCCCGCTGGTAACTCAGTGTCCGCGGCAAATCACTCCTAAATGCCCCCCCATCCCACCGACCTCCCAAAAGCATATCGCTGGCCAGCGCAGACCCACGCGTGGCAATGCCGCCCTCCCCCCCGATAGCGTGTAGCAGCACAGGTTCAAGTCATCGGCCTGCACCAACCGAGAGTCTGCTTGTCTCGTACACAGTTCCAACCCAGGAGGACTGACAGTTACAGTTCAACCCCAACTTACCGCCCCCCGGGGGGGAGGTTCAGCTTCTCCGATTGAGGGACAGTTCCTTCCCCGCAATGAAGAAAGTAGCGTACACAACAGGGACCCACTTAGTTCTGCTCCTCCATGTGGGATGCGGAGCCGGAGTCATCCTCATTGTTCTTCTGGGCTTCCTTGCGTTCCCGGGTCCACTCCTTCAGGGACTTCCGAAGGTCTCTGGGGTCTGTGAAGAAATGGGAATGCCCCCCTTTGTTGATACGGAGCTTGGCGGGGTACAGCATAGCGTAATCCAGGCCCAGGATACGCAGCTGTTTCTTGTACGGTGCAAATTGTCTCCGTTCCTCCTGGACCTTAGCTGTAAAATCTGGATAAAGGGAGATGTCCATGCCCTCGTGCTGCAGCTTGCCTTTGTCTCTCGCCAGGCGCAAGGCAGTCTCCCTATCCCGATAATTGAGAAGCTTCGCGATGATGGGGCGAGGGGGCGAGGGGGCGCGCCTGGCTTCGGTTGTGGGCCTAACGTGCGGTGCGCCCTTTCCACAATGAACATAGGGGAAAAAGCTTCCTCTCCGAGCAAAATCTTCAGAAGTTTCTCGACATAGAGTTCCATTTTGCCGGTCTGGGTGGTTTCCGCCACACCCGTGATGCGGATATCAGATCTGCGCGACCGCGCCTCCAAATCCTCCGACTTGTTCTGAATTACTTGGAGGAGTCTGCCGAATTGTTTCCTGTCCTTGTCCCATTCGGTTTGCGCCTCCTCCGCCTCCGTGAGACGCCGTACCGCCATGTCCAGGCGCTCCGCATGTTTGTCGACCCGTTCCGCCATGCGGTCCATACGGTACGACAGCGCATCTATTTTGGAACCAACAGACGCAATACTGTCCTGGATTCCCTTTTCCATGGCCGCTAGCATGTCACGCAGCTCTGTGCCCGCTGGGCTTGTCGCTGTGGCCCCCTTCGGGGACGCTTCGGCGGCCGGCGTATCCGACCCTTTCGGCCGACGCCGATCAAAGGAGAGTTTGGCCTGCGTGGCGTCGTTCTTTCCCATGGTCGTCTCGAGCAGCGGACACTCGAGGGAGCGTTGGATACCTCGCGCCCTCCAGAGGGCTGGGGCAGTTGTCGAAGTTCTCCTGGTGGCGAACCGCTACCACCGGCTGCCGGGGCCGCTAGGCCTGGGTTGCCAACGTGACGCACCCAAGATGGCGCCCGTGAGGGAGTATCTCCAGTTTCTCACCGCTCCAGCAAAGTCTCCACACACCCTGGCCGATACCGCCACAGATGCTCCTGTCTTAAACTCACAACACAGGGGAGGGGAGGGCCGCAGGACCACCGGCACACACTGGAACCGCTGTGAGCTCGTTAGTACTCCGCCGTTGTGGGGCCACCATCGAGTAGCTCAAGATACAGCTCCTGCGCCGCCAAGGGTCCACTTCTCGTGAGGGCAAATGTCTGAGAAGGAGGGCGGCAACCAGGGAGGGAAGGGCGCACCCGCGCCAGTCGAGGAAATGTCGGGTCTCGGCCCGGCGGTCCAATACTCCGGTCTCTGTGGTTCACCGCGGCCACACGTCAAGTGACGTCGCTCGGCCCGCCCTTCAGGATAGTCCGCGGCTTCAGGCCTAGTCTGCCGCCGCCAAGACGCTGAAGCTCTCTGTTTCTTTGCACGCGGAGACCACAGCCCACCAGGTCCACCGAGCCTCTCACTGGTGACCAGAGGTCTCAGTGGGTGTCGAAGGGCCAAATGTAGAAGTCTGGACACTTCGAAGGATAAGTTATCAGGATTTTTCCGGGGCTAAGGCAAGGAGCCGAAGGCTCACGCGTCCGCCATCAACGCTGGCTAGCTCCGCCCCCCATCATCATATATTTGTAGTAACTCTGTTACCCTAGCTGAGAATAGTCCTGGGCTGTTCTTGAACCCCTGTGGGAGTCGACAGAATTTTTTCTGCGACCCAAATGCTGAGAAAGCGGTCAAACATCTGCTTTCTGGTGCAATGTTTTGACAAAAGAAACCATTAGATATGTCTAATGTTGTTTTATATTTTTTCCTAACTATGTTATTCATTAGGGCTGCACTATGCGAGTTTTGTACTGCAAATGTTTTGCAACATGCATTAAGGTGTCTGTAGTCCAAAACTAGACGATATGAATTGTCTGGCTTGGAGACAGGAAACAAAGGATTGTTTATTTGAGAGGTGCATGTTTCAATCACCCCCTGGTACTCAAGTTGATCTAAGATCTCCCTGACTTGTTTTTTAGCTTCTTGCTTAATGGGATACTGCCGTTGGGCAGTTGGTTCACTTTTTAATTGGATTGTGTGAGGAGGTGAGTCCTCATCCCATCCTTCATGATTTTTATATAATACCGGTGCCTGGGCTACTGCCCATTTCCTTGCATAAGTATATTTTTTGTGAATCGGAATGTGATTCGAGAAGGCAGGCATAATCATTTCTTCGCCACTAGGGCACTCCCTGACAAACTCTGGGGGCCAATCTTTTTCAGCTAACAGAATATCATAGCTATTTGAGAGTTTATCCCAAAATAGACCCTTTATTTTCCTAGTCTTATCACCCTCTATACGCAATGTTATTTCGTATATCTTATGGGGTTCACTAAGTCTGGTGTCCGCAGTTTCAAGATCTTGCGGGCTATACTGATTTCTGCTGCGCTGTCTAACATTGTCTGTGCCCACTCCCCGTTTTTCAACTGTGTCCTCAGTATTCTCGGCATGGTTGATTACTCTAATACTGGCTACCTTCTTTTTGGGAAATTGAGATTTTTTACTTTGAGCAGGTTCCTTGTCTTTGGACTTGGTGTGCTCTCCTGGGTCTGACCGTCCTCTTCTTTCCGATTTCTGCGAAAAAGATCGAGAGGGACGTGTATCAATACTTTGATGTCTATCAGGTTTTTTCAAATTCTCCCTATTTCTAAGGTTGTATCTTTTCTCAGAGGGCTCCCTCTGGGGAGACTGGTGTTCTCGAGTCAGAGTTCTTTCCCTCCGTCGAGGAGACCTTCCTCTGGACTGGAAAACTTTTTCCTTGGGAGTGGATTGTTTATTTCCATCCCAGCTCTTTTTAGGAGTGTTTGAATTATTTTTAATAAATAATTTTTCAGGATTTTCGAGCAGTTGGGGCTTAACTGGTTTCCCACCCAAGCTGTCTCTACCTAATTCTTCATAGCATTTCTCTATGATTCTGGCAAGCTCAACTGGCTGATCTGTTATATCTGTTTCCTTCAACTTCTGGCGGATCGCCACAGATGCTGCTTCTCCCTTTATGTTGGCTAATAATATAGCCGAGACCTGCTTGAAGTCTTTCAGTACTTTCATACCAAGAGTTAAAGCAGGTTCTGGACCGTATTCATTTTGAATCTGTTTTAGCACTTCTGGTATTACCGCCATAGACGGAACACCATGTGTTTTTGTGTAAATGGAAGCAAAGACTGTACCCCAAGTGTCGCAGTCCTCTATGTGTGGTGTGATTCCCATAGGAAGGCAGATGGTCAAGATTCTGTGTTTCTCAATAGGGGTAGTATCCGGAAATACTGCCTCTATTTGAGTGATTTTCTGTGCTAACCAGAAAGGAATTTGTTCCCGTTTTACGGGTGTTTTACCAAGACATGACTGTATGTTCTGTGGTGTGATTTTATTAGTATTCCCCTGGTGAGGGGTCAGCTGTGGTACATTAACAGCTGGTTGGACTGTTGCAGTCCGCATTACATATTGGACTAATTGCCTATGTATTTTAATTAATGTTTTTAGCTGTACTAACAGCTCTTCTTTTGACATTTTTGCAATGTCCGGGTGTGGTGTGTAGCTGGCTAGAACCGGCCACGTTGCTCCTGGTCTACCTAGTGGACCGAGCCTGGTAATATGATCATTATGTTTTAGGGCGCCATTAAACCAGAGCAGGTGCTCTTGGAATTTTAGTGGGATTTCAGTCTCCTCGAAAGGAGCGTACTCATCCGGTGGTTTCTCTATTTTGTAATAGTGAAACTCTTTTGTTCTAGCGTTTGCCGCTGGAAAGTTTATCCATGAATAGAATACCTCTGTCTGCCGATATTCGTGTGCCTCTATCACGAAAATTACTGTACCACCTTGTGGTGTCAGTTCGTTTTCTATAAGTTTTAAAGTTATAGATTTTCTTAAATGTGCCGGGATGATTATTGCACCCGGTTCAGTTTTGTCGGGACCCTGCTGAGTCGCATCTACTGCGTCCCCAGTGGTTCCGTTTTCTCCTGGCATTGTATAAATGCAAGGTTTGCAGAGTAGGTCTCCAAGGAGACAAAGATTAGGTGCACAATATTTTGGAACACTGTATCCTTCAACGTTGAATAAACCAGAGCTTTACATAGGAATCTCTTCCTACTGAGTTCGGGCGGATTTTAACCTTTCACCCACTCCAGACGTCTATTGGAGTATTTACGGGAGGAAGGGGTCTGTGTGAAATATGCACGACTGAGTTACTCTAACGTCTTGCGTTAGTTTATCGCCTTACCAAACCTTGGCCGCCATGTAGTGTAGTTCCTATTTTCCCAATAGGCCCTGCGCATTGGAATAACATAAACAGTAGTATCGACGTAGAAGTGCGGATCTTCCAGGCCTCCACTGACTATGCTAAACTTAATTGGGTTTGTTACCAACTAGCTCAGAGGTCACTGGAAACTTTCTTGACTGAATAGGAAGTGATCAGCTTCCCTGGCACAGCCAAGAAGGGATTCAGTTTTCCAACAACCGTGCAACATGACAACTTTGCTCCTCAGATCAAGAGTCAATCTCTAGGGTCGTGTGAAACAATAGACAGTTATTTTACTCAGTCAGTGGTTGTGCAGTTTACTTTCACAATATGTAGAGAATAGAGAGACGTTCGTTGTCAATAAAGGGTAACATTTATTGAACAGTCTTTCTTCTCGTACAAGAGAAATGAATTGCCACAATTGCAAGACTTGTTTTTATAAAAAGTACGTACAGTAAGATAAGTATTACGAAATAATACTGTAAAAGCATTGATATGGTTTCTTAGCCATACAATGGTTTAAAAGGAATAACACATATATACATTCATATATACATTAGGCTAAAATACTCAACTGGTGCTTCTAACTACGCCTACCCCAGTGTACCTGACCTAAGCCTAATACTTGGGAGGGGAGTAAGTAAGTAGCTCTAAGTTAAGTTGGTTTTGCCAAGGTTTGCTTCAAGAATTCTCTCTAAGGGTTTAGTCAACACCATACCTCTGGAATAGAATGATGGAGGTCTGGTATCTCTCTCAGGACTCGATATCCCAGTCACCCACAAGGGTAGACCAGAAACGCCGGAGCTGGATTTCTCTGCAGGAGAAAGACAGCGTCTCTTCTCAGCGCGTCGAGGAGGAGGAGGAGGAGAGGCAGCGTCCGCGGGCAGCCTGCATCTGCTGGGCTCTTGCAGGGGACGGCTGTTCAGCTCCTAAGTTCACCACACCATTGTTCGCTAGTTAGCAGCGATAGCAGTAGCGATAGCAGCTATGGTGTCATCAGCATGACAGCTTCTCCAGCAGCAGCGAGATAACTGGCAGCATCAGCTTCAGCGAAACAGCAACATCAGCGAGACAGCGTTTGCTTAAGGCAAAGTTGGTAATATTTATACCTGAAAGGTGCCTTGTTTGACGAAAGTTTTTGGACATAAGACGTCAATAAAGATGTCACTAGGAAGTGATCGTCTATCAGTGCTCATTAGAGTTCTATTACTAATCAAAACACAGCAAGCGGGGATTTCCAGGTTGCTGAGTTTTTATCTTGTTGAAGAACTCGGAGTGTTAATCTAGGAATCTCAGATAGTAACTTCTGCTATGTCATTGCACTAATTGGTTGCAAAGGAAGTGCCAGAGAAAGCTATTCTGAAATGTGGCTCTGTTCGTGTGAGGCCAGAGACGAGTTTCTGAATATTGCACTTGAACGGTTATGCCAATATAGGGAATAAATGGATTTATAGCCGAATAGGGGCATAAGGTCACAGTATCGATCAGGGTCCTAGATTAGAACTCTACAATAGGTCTGGTAGACTTCTGGCTAATTATTTACGTATTAAAAGAGATAAAACACAGATTACCTCTATTCAAGGTCCTCAAGGTAAAATTGCACTTTCCCATAATGATATTGTTCAAGAATTTTTAAATTTTTATTCAACATTATATAATAAACCAGATTTTTGGGATGAGTCTATAATTGATGCCTTTTTAAAACATTCTGATGTACCTCACATTTCTCCCTCAGATAAACTTGGGTTAGATTTACCTATTACTAATGATGAATTCCTCTCTGCTATTAAATCGCTCCCAAAGAATAAATCCCCTGGTCCTGATGGCATTCCTGCCGAATTTTATAAAGAGTTTCAACATCATCTTTTACCTTATTTGTACAAGATTTATTCTCATTTTTCTTCGTCAGGTACCATTTCGGGTTCTTTTTCAGAAGCATTATTGTTGTTCTTCCTAAACCTGATAAAGACCCTACCCTTGTTGCTAATTATCGTCCCATTTCTTTGATTAACCAGGATTGCAAATTATATGCTAAAATTATTGCCTCTAGGTTAGCTCCTGTCCTTCACTCGATCATCCCCCCCGACCAATCTGGTTTTATGAAAAATAGATACTCTGCTAACAATACGAGAACGTTACTGCATATTAAAGCTCCACTATCCTTACCCCTGCTGGTGTTATGGCATTAGATGCAGAAAAAGCTTTTGATAACATTCATTGGCAGTTTTTGTTTAAAACTTTATTATCTTTTAATTTTGGACCATCCTTTATTCGTATGATTTCAGCTTTATACTATGCTCCCACTGCTCGATTGTTTATTAATAGCCAGATTTCTAACCAATTTTCCCTTTTCAGAGGAACTCGTCAGGGTTGTCCCCTCTCCCCTCTTTTATTTTTATTGGGAATAGAGCCATTTCTTAATTGCATTCGTAAATGCAACAACATTCATGGTATCACTATCAATGATATTACTGTTAAAACCTTGGCGTATGCTGATGATGTGGTATTATTTATTAGTAATCCTGTTTCATCTGTTCCATTTTTGCTTGATATTATTTCTCAGTATTCCACTGTGTCAGGTTATAAATTAAATGTTAGTAAAACTGAATTTTTTCCTTTAAATATGTTATGTACTCCTGTTATGTTACCTTCGCCAGATATCGTTTGTCAAGAGAGTAAGTTGAAATACCTTGGTATATTATTTTCATCATCCCTCCATGCTACCTTGAAATTAAATTGTGAATTCATTCTTGAGTATATTAAGCAAAAAACTTCCAAATGGTCTTCCCTTCATATTACCTGGTGGGGGAGAATGGAGTCTATTAAAATGACTATTGCCCCTAAAATATTTTATTCTCTTGCTATGATACCAACTCAATTTCCACTCAAATTTTATAAAGATATTGACAAAACTATTATCTAAATTTCTTTAGAATAATAAGCCTCCCCGTATTGCCTATAAAAAATTATAGATTCCCAAATGCCAAGTTGGTTTTGCCCTACATGATTTCTTTTTGTTTCATAAGGCATTTATCCTAAAACAAAGCTCGTTATGGTTCAATATTTAACCTATTGTTAATCCCCCTATCTGGTTTCATATTGAGACATCCCTTGTAAAACCTTTTCCTTTACTGTCCTTGTTAACCATGTCTCCTACCTCCAAGATTATACATTCCTCTTCCATAATCAAATCATCGAGATTAATATTTAATGATTTAGATTCCAATTTTGCGTCCCCTTTACTTTCTACAGTGCATTTGTCCTTATGGCACAGCGCCTTGATCAAATTAAATAGGAATGTCTCTTTTTGGTCTTCATGGATTGCTAGAGGTATTTTTTATCTTAAAGATGTTTTCTTAGATGATGCTTTTATTCCATTTACTCAACTCCAATCAAAATTCAATTTGCCATTATCAGATTTGTTAAAATATCAATTTCTCTGTAATTCTATTTTGGATTCCTTTCCAGATGGTATTCCTTCTACAATGACAGCTGATTTTTTAATTTATGTCAATACTGTTTCTTTGTCTTCTAAAGCAGTTTCTGTATTTTATAAGAAACTTACCGTCTCTTTAGGCTCCAATGTTGATACAATTTCCACTTTTTGGAATAATGAGCTATTTTTGTCTATATCAACTGATTCATGGTCAATAATTTGGACTAATTGTATTTCTGGATGTTTACCAGTGTCAATTTATCAAACCAATGCTTATATTTTATTTAATTCTTTATGGACTCCATTGCATTTATTTAAAGCTAAATTATTACCATTGAACTTATGTTGGCATTGTAATTTGCATCCTGGTTCTTTACGTCACATGTTATTTGATTGTCCTACTATTATGAAATTTTGGTCTGAAGTATGGAGTGTGATATTGAATATTTTACCTCTTTCTGATTCACTCTCTTATAATTTGGTCATATGTAAATCTGTTGCTTTGAGTGAGCCCCTTGAAGATACTGAAGCAAAGTTATTTAATTTTTTGGTTTCGGCTGCGTTAAAATCCATCACTTTTTGTTGGAAGGATGCTACTTCTCTTTCAGTCCATGCTTGGTGGTCTTGGATTATCTTTACAAGAAGAGGTGCCCAATTATCGTTACAAGGTGTTCATCATAATTCTTCACATTTTCAGTCCTTTTGGTCTCCTATAGATTCGTATGTACAGTTATGATTCTTATTATGCTATGAATTATATATTTCCCTTTCTCTTCTTCCCTTCCCCTTCCTTCCCTCCTCCCCTCTATTGAGTTATCCTTTGATTGACAATAATATACTGCGATGTATTTTTTGGGGACTGTATTTTTCTGATTATTATTATTCGCTTCCATGTAATTTAATGAATTATTTCTTCACTTTCTTTGTATGTATTTCTGTATTTATCCATTGTCAAAATTCAATAAAATCTTACTGAACTAAAAAAAAAAATGTGGTGGAAAAAATACATGTTATGCAATTGCAAAAAAGACCATGTCTGGATCAGCTACTCTTGACTTACATGTGAAAACCAGAGAGCTCTATTTAATGCTTCCCCACACTATTAAAAGCACATTTACTTAATGGTACCTACATTTGAGTTCTGTCATTTCTGTACCTGTTTATGCAGGTGCTGGTAGAGTAAATGTCATGGGGACCTGGTATGATCATGTTGTGTACAATACGTCTGACTTATATATGATTATTACATGCAACTAAGTGGCAGAACCTACTGCCTTTGGCAGCTCATGCACTGAGATCACTTTCATAGTGAGTTTTTGCATGCCTTCAACGCACACAGACACGGCTGCTGTGCACAGACAACATTTATTGATGCACATAGAAGAAATAATAAGAGGGATCATTGCTTACAAGTCATCCCTTTGGTATGCCATAAATGCCTATACAGCACGGTGCATGGAATTTAAAAGTAGGACAAGTGTACACGTGTTTTACATGTCCTGGCAGTGAAAAACCTTCAAAGTCTTTTTTCACTGTGGCAATGCCGAATCTATTGTAGAAAGCACTGGATTATATTATAATACCTTAAAATGCATAACTCCCGTTTGGGAATAGTTAGAACCAGGATTCAAGGACTCAAATAAATAGTAATTTAAATCCAAACTAATGGTTGTCAGATTTCAAATTACTATTTTAAAAAGTCCACTTTTAGACATTTCAAACAAATTATCAAAAAGGTGGTTGATTAAATTACATACGTTTACTAGAGGAGAAGATATATAATAAACTTGACCAGTGCTTTAATTTCGCAGTTATTTAGTTATGATGATCGCATTCTTATCTGAACATGAAAAGGATAAACAATCTTCTTTTACATAAGTAACGTGTGCTACGTTAACAAAACTCAAATTTACATTTATTGTGCAGCATTAACAAACCCTAAAATCAAGCAAACAAATCATGACATTAATACATATGAATCAATATTATGTCTTGAAAAAAGCATGGACAGCATTAAGTGATGCATTTATAGACACACAAAAGGAAAAAAATTCTATTTGCACGAGTCCAAAACGTTCTCTGCCAAAGGGGTTAATTCATGGCTGCTCAAGGGGAGTCAAGCCCTTTTGGCACTGGCATCTGGGTTCAAGTGTCATCTAATATGGTTGGACATTATTCATGCAATTTTGTTTCACAATCCATATTGGTGAAAGAATCAATGAAATCCCAGATGGTTCGCGCCAACGTGTTGTGAACCACAAGTGACTGTGGGTTTTCTTCAGGGCTGTGGGCTGGTGAATGCGTATGTGTATCCTGTGTCTTCGGAAAAGGAAGCAGGGGGCAAACTTCTTTGCATGTTTGAGCTATGAGAATTTCAAACTATTCTGAAAATAGACGCCATGGGATGTTGCAGATAGGTTTTGGAATCCATACTTGAAACACTAGTATTCATGAATCACCGGCGCCTCCAACATCATCCTCAACCCATTAGCCAAAAAGTCAGGAGCCTTTGAAATTCACGTAGCACAAACATGCAAAGAAGTGGCTGGAAGGCTGGATACCCACGAACACTTCGTATCCCACAAGAGAGGAGATTGAGGTTGTCGGGACAAGGAACATAGCCAACAATGGAGACGATCACACATGGCAAGTGGGACACTCCACTTCCATGACAAAGACAAAGAAGGCACAACAACCGTCATGGACAACATGTGACTAGTTCTTGCCGCCATCATGAATTCTGTAGGGAGGAACTTGTAAGACTCATCCACGATGGTCAGCCTGAGGAAGAAACATGGGACACTGGCAAAGCCACGCTGGTGTACAAACGACACATCACGGAAGGGGATTGCACAAACGGAGAGCCGCAAACCTGTTAACAGTTCACTGTTGGTGATGTATGCAACTAAGTTGGGGTGACAAGCACTCTGCATGTTTAGGAGGCAGGTATTTTGAAGCCTGCTTAGCAGGGCAGCAGGGAGTGGGCCAGTGAGAGTTTGGTCCATTGGTTAACACAAACGTCACATGCGTGCAGAAGAGATGTTCGATCACGGGCAGAGTAGAACACGCATGGACTCCAATAGCTAACACCACAGGGCAGATCCGAGAAGAGAGGCTACACTGTCCTGACCATGATTGCCTCCGATACTTCACTAAGGGGGTTGACATGGACTGTCAATGGGTTAGGCCATAAACTCAAGAGATGGGGAGTCATGCAATATCTTAAAAGATACTGCCCAAGGTAATCAGGTTGCAGGGAATTCACTTAAGAGGCAACTCGTCATTTGGTATGGATAACAGGTGCTGGTCCATGCTGGCGTCACCACTCACTCTAGGGGGTTAGGCCAAATGAGTAATAAAACAGTCCCATAAATCTCAAACAAAATGTAGCACAGACTGGACACTAATATGGTAAATCCCTTTAAGACTCTAATCAGCTACACTGGAAGACTTGGGAGCACAGCTAATACAATTGCTGGGATATTGGTGAAGAGAGGAGTTCTCAATATGGTGGTTGAAGAAAAGATGTACAGGCAGAGGGAGCAGAGAGATGGGGACAGAACAGCGCCGCTGGCCAGATTCTTCTGTGCTATGGGCCTAGGTCATCTGTGGAGGACCTAAAGCCCACTAGATAGGAAATATATGTTCTGGTCGGGAACACAAAAAGACTCCTCACAAATAGACTACTTCTTAACACATCATTCAATCTAGGCCGCTTTAAGGAGGGAAAACAGATGGCCTGGGGAATTTCTGATCGTTCCCAACTGTGGGTCGAGATTAAGGACCGGGAAGAAGAGAAGAGAGAAGTTTGGCAAATAGACATGCAGTATCTAAAAAATAAGGCAATTGTGAACCAGCTCCAGAAAGCCTTGAAACGCCATTTCATGGAAAACCAGGGGTAAGTATATGGGGGCAGAGTTATGAAGGCCTTGCGCCGCCAGTGCGTCACTTTTTCCCATGTTAAAAATGACGCACCGGCGGCGCAAGGCCTTCATTAATCTGCCCCATGGTACTTAGGGACCAAGCCATCTTTCTTATTGCAGGCAAAAAGAAAAAAGATGGGAGCAAATCACCCCAATAGAAAGTGTAATCCTAAAGTTGAAGTTAGCGATCCAGTTGCCCAAAGACGACACAAAAAAACACCTGCCTTGCATGATGCAGCACGAAACTGTACATTAGCGGTGAATAGGGAAAGAGCCATGCAGTGCAGGCTATATTAAGTGGGGAATATATCTGGCAAGTTGCTTGCATGGCCGGGGCCAAGAGACCTTGGCCAGTCCTTAGTATCGGAGATTCAGATGGTAGCTGGAGGTAGGTTACAAGGAAACAGTGAAATGGTGAATACCTTTGCTCAACATTACCAGGCACTCTGCTCCTCCACACATCCAAAAGAGGATACCCATGATTTCCTTGAAGATATTAGGGCCCCTAGACTTTCACTTGAGGATTAGTCAATGTTGGATGCCACCACCAAACCTAAAGAGAAGCCAGAAATACTTGAAATGCAATTGGGCAAATCGGTGAGCCCAAATGGCTTGCCAATGGAGCTCTACGAGACTATGGCAAGCAGACTAGATGAACCTATGCTACAGATGTTCAAAGACGTGTGAGCAAAAGGCAGCTTTCCATACAATCTGAGGTTGGCATCGATCATGGTCATATACAAGGAGGGCAAACTACGTGATGAGTGTACCTCATATGGACTCATCTCCCTTATAACCTCAGAAGTTAAAGTTCTGGCCAAGGTGCTAGCGATGAGACTAAACCGGGTATTCACCACCTTGACCCACCCCAACTAATCAGGGTTTATACCCGAGAGGGGAACATAACTTAATCTATGAAGACTAGTTGGTTTTATGGAATAAACTTGGACTGATTAGGGGCCGACCATGTTAGTATCTCTGGATGCAAAAGTGGTATTTGATAGATTGGGACTTAGTTGGTGTCTTGGAGAGAATGGGGTTCGGACGAGAGTTTAGAAAGTGGGTAGAGCTGCTCTATGAAACACTGATGACCTGGGTGAGGTTGAATGCCACTCTGTTGACTCCCTTTCAGTTGGGTAGGGGAACTAGATCCGGGTGACTGCTTTTGTTCACACTGGCTCTGGAACCATTGGTGGTGTGGGTCAGAAGGGACCTCTTGTTTCAAAGTCTCCATTGAGAAAGCATGTGGTAGGAAAGAATCTCACTATATGCCGGTGATGTGTTCCTCTATGTGGCGGTTCTTAAACACACTATTCCCAGAACTCTGCACGTCTTTAAGGTCTTTGGGAATTATTCCGGTTACACTATAAACTGGGGCAATTCACACCTGAATGCCTTGACGGATGCTATATACCAAGTGCCTATTGGGTGCCCGTGGCAGATCGCAACCCAGAGCTTTTGTTACTTGAGTATTCATGGCATAAGAGACACTAATGCCTTTCTCGCTACCAAGCTTCATGCTGTTCTGGGCCAGTTCAGACCAGACATGAACCATTGGTGGGCCCTGACTCTCGCTGTTGGGAAGGAGAGCAATGTTGAAAATTATCTCCCTACCCAAATTTTATGAGGCCTGCAAAACAGACCCTATAAGATCCCTGAAGACTTTTTAAGGAAAGTAAATGCACAGATCTGCGTACTGCTCTGGAATGGAAAGGTGCCCTGTATCTCCATTTACAAGCCAACAAGCGGGGTGTCTATGACGGTAGTATCACGCTTCCTGACAGATAATAATATTATTGGCTGCACAGCTGGAGATGACCAATGAGTGGGTGTTCGCACCACAGGACGAGCCCTCAATACGGATTGACGGGCATGTCATCGGAAATACATACTATCAAGCAGCACTATATAGGAATAACCTAAAGACACTACTCGCAGCCCACACTAATACAATGATGACAATATGGAAGGAAGCCACAAAATTCCTTACCTGGGAAGGAGCAACTCACGGAGGAGACAGTGATGCCCTATACAAGCCTAGGAAATTATTGGTATAAATAAACTAGGAGATATATGATTGGGGAGGAAATGGTCACACTTGACACACTACGACACAATACGACAAGAGTATTACCTGAAAGACTGTGAGACCTATAGATACACTCTATAATAGGAGGCTGGGAGGCGTTTACAAAAACCCTACAGAACAGCTATGGAGACACAAAGGGACGCTCTCGAAACAGAAGATAGCTTTCCCCCAAAATCAATGGTCAGGCTACAAACTATGGAACAACGATGAACTAAAAAAGTTAAAAGCTTTGATAAATCACACACTACGGAGGCTGAAGAAAGACCCCACAGCATTGCAAGAATTGAGACAGCTAAAAGCCACCGCAAAAAACGAATTTAGCAAAATAAAAGGGAATCCGAAGAATCTCCTGCATGACATCAACAACAATAGTGCACAATTTTGGAAGAAGATTAATGCTCTGTCTAATCCGCAAGGCCAGTGCATCAATTCCAACGTCACAGAAGAGGCTTGGGCAACTTATCTTGAATTACACTTTAATAAAGAACAGACCCCCCAAATTTGCTTAATTAACCTTGCGTCCACCTTGGAAATCCAATCACCCCAGTTTAACTCTAATGCAGAAATGGGACAGGATCTCATAATTACTAACACACAAGTTGATAAAAGAATCTTGAAAGACAGATGTGATGGAGCTCCTGGCCCAAACGGGATCCCGCCCATATTATTCAAACAAGATCCAGAATTTTGGGCTTCAGTTCTAAAACCCATCTTCGACACAATTCTGCAAACGTCAACTGTACCATCATCATGGAGGGGGCCCGATAATCTCTCCCATCTATAAGAAAGGCAACAGGATTGACCCAAAGAGCTACCAGTTGGTAGCTCTTCTGGACAATGAAGCCAAATATTATGCCAGTGTACTCCTCCAAGAACTAACAACATGGGCCACAGATATCAACGCAATACCTTACAATCAAACCGGTTTCTGTAAAGATATGGGCACTGCCACTAACATCTCTGCCCTCTCATTAATGATAGATGCTGCACTTGCAATTAGACAGCCCTTGTGCATGGGCTTCATCGATTACAGCTCAGTGTTTGACTATACAAACAGAAATATTCTGTGGCAAAAACTAAAAAAACTAAGTATTCCAACAATGCTTCTAAAACAACTAATTCTGCTGCATAGTAACACCTGGGTACAAGTAAAGTTGAGGGCTGGAGACCATCTAACGGAAAAGATAAACACAACCTCAGGTTTAAAACAAGGCTGTGTATTTGCCCCTATACTTTTTAATCTCTTCATGGCCGAGCTTTCAGTCCAACTCAATGGAAGCAACTCGCATGCCCCGAATCTAGGAGGCCATCAGCCATCCAATCTCCTATATGCAGATGATCTGGTGCTCATCAGCCGGATGCCTATAGGACAACAACGCTTGCTTGACATCACATCTCAATACTCGGAGACCAACAAATAAAGTATTAATCAAGAAAAAACAAGGGGGCGCTAGAGGGCGCACAGCGGGATGGATGCCTGAAACGACAGCTCCACCGGACAGACCTCAGACTGGCGTACTTTTACCGCATAGCAGACAGCAGGATGCTGTAGGAAGACAGAAATGCACATTGGAACATCATGGGCAGCCGAGGAGTGAAGCACGAACGCAGAGACAGTCGGAATGCAGAAAAAATAACGATCAACCTCTCATGGACGAAGTGACTGGTGCTTCCCAAAATGGCGCCCGAGAGAAAACTGCGGGAAGGATCGGCGATCCCGGTACAAGGGTGCTGATGAAGGGTGTGCAAAATTACCCGTCCCCGGGAAAACAGTGATGCGTGATTGTGCTCTGGGGAGGTGGGCTAAGATGCGTTAATTGTGTGATGCGATAATCTGCACGCTTTCAGTCACGGCGCTGTGGCAGAATCAAAATGGTGGCCCCCATGGAAAGCTGCGGGGAAAGAGCGCAGTAGCAGGTAGAAGAGCTTCGCTACTACCGGGAATGTTGCTGTCACCTCTCAACCTCGGGGGCATATTGCAGCGCTTGATGGGAACGACAGCTGCCGACCAAAGATAGCGGAACTACATTGCGGGAAAAGAGCCGGCAGGGGCTATGAGAGAAGTACCGGCAAACGGGAGATGGGAGGACCTGTGTACCCTGCCGGCGCAGTGCTATATGTGTGGAAAGAGCCTGTAACGGATTTTGCAGGCACTGGACTCATGCTGGATGGCGCAAAATAACAGAATATACGGGGGCGTAGAGGGCGCACGACAGAATGGCCGCCCTTGGGTGAGGCTCCTGTAGCCTGGTTCGATATCCGTCACTTATCCTGAAAACCCGGCTCAAGATCTGGCTGGAAATATACTGAGAGGTACATTATACTCTCCCCAGACCTCTGTGAAAATTTGGCACTGATCGGCCATCTGCAGCGGCAGTTTCAGAGACCTGAAACTTTCCCCGGATGGATCACTGGACTGCAGGGTGAACTGTAGGCGGCAGTCGCGACCAGGACAGGTCGCGGCTTCACACATGGAACGCAGGCTGCGACTCCGGGAGTGATACGTATGCTCGTGTATGACTGCGGCAACCCTACACACCAGAACGCCGCCGGAGCACTCCCCCGGCCAAGGAGAGCTCACCGCTGCACGAGATTGTGGTGAGGCACGGCAGAACAAACCTTTATGACCTTGAATGCGAACCAGCCCTTGGGCATACCTGTGCTGCGTGTGACTGTGGGGCGGACATAATGGTGGCCTGACGTGGTGAGTGCTCGGGTAACTGCTGGAGACCTCCCAAACGGGGCATTGGAGTGGCGGACGACAGCCATTGCAGATTATAGTGACCGGACGGCGGTGGACCCCCTGGTGGTAGCCTTGTGTGCGGGAAGAAATGGTGGAACGTGCGGCAGACCTGGCCATTGCTATTATGGCGCGATAAGCTGTTGGCATTTTCTTGAGGACAGTAAGTGCTGGCTAATGCAACACCAAACCCACCCCTATGCTTCGTTGAACGGACCACCGCCCACACTTTCCCATTGTGCGTCACCGCGAGTCTGGTGTAAGACGACTGAAGCTTCCAGCTTGTGGGACACTAGAAGGAAGCTCGCCCCCCTTCAGGTGATTTGGAATACATTGCTGACACTTGTCAACTCAGGCACGACAGGAGGTAGGAAAGATCGGATCTAGGCAAGGATGGGGAAGCCAGACTCCCGCCAATCTAAACTCACCTTTGATGCTGCCAAAAAGGCATCGACTTCCACCATGGAGAGCGGAGCACCGACTGGGCTGGATCAGGCAGCAGGTGGGTCAGCTACCACCGAGATAAATGTCCAACAGATCCTATAAGAAATACGGCAAGGATTTGCCATGGTAGTGGATAAAGTGGACAAGATGTCGACTAGAATGGACGCCATAGTGCACAAGATCGATCAGCACGAAGATAGAATAGGGGAGACGGAGCGGCGCATTTCAGTGAACAATGACATCACGGCGGGACACACAGTGCAGCTCGCAAGAATGGACAACCTACTGCGGGCTATAGCTGCGAAAAACAAGGATTTGGAAGCCCGCAGTAGGCGTAATAATATTCGCATCACAGGCGTTCCTGAGTCCACAAACACGGGGCACATGGAGGACTACATAGAAAAGCTGCTACTGGCTACCATCGGGACCGAAGCCTTCTCCACACAGTTCATAGTGGAGCGAGCACACCATTCTCTTGGGCCACAGCCCAAGCCTGGAACTCCACCTCGTCCCATAATTGCTCGCTTACTAAACTACCGGGATCGAGATGTGGCCCTATGAGTAGCTCGCACAAAAAGAACCCTGTCCTACGAGGGCGTATCCTTTTCCATTTACCCGGACTTCACCCCGCTGGTTCAAGAGGAAAGACGAAAGTTTATTGCAGTGAAAAAGAAATTACGCGACGCAGAAATAGACTACGCCTTGTTGTACCCGGCCCGGCTTCAGGTGACACACCAGGGGAGGCAGCGCTTCTTCACTAAGCCACAGCAGGTGGAAGATTACCTAAAGACACTGAAGAAAGAGCAATGTAGGCCATCTGGCGAGACCTGCAGACCAAGACAATCCACACGAGACTGATGAGGAATCCTGAGATGCTCACATCGAGGACTATCTATGGTCTGATTGAGCGCTGGGGATAACTGTTGCTATCCCACATGGGATACCGAGAATGGGAAAATTGACTGATTACTAAGCAGACTGGGATTGAGAGTTCCGGTGGTAATGTATTCCAGGCCCCCACTACCCCTCCTTGACCGTCGCCCAGGGGTCGTATAGGTCTGGGGCATAGGGGGAGGGGAGAATGGACGAGTGACCACCTAGAGTTGTCCCCCATCAGGTGTTCCCCTATGTTCACTACTGTCGTTATACTGACAGGTATGTTGTTGGTGGGATTTTGGGGCGGGGGGTTGGAAGGTGATGCTGGCAAGTTGGGATTGCTTCAGTGGGTGGGGGGAGGTGGACTGGGGGGTTGTGGGACTGTATTCATACACAGTCATGTGTTGCTTGTTTGCCACTAGATACTACTGTTCTATGTAGGAAAGGGGGATGGGGAGGGGGGGAAATTTGGGGATTATATGTTTTGGCTATGGTCAGAGGATGTCACCTTGCGCCCAGATTTAAGTGGACAGGGGCCTGGTTGAAAGAGGGTCATTATTATATGAGAATGAATGAGATGCAGGTGCTATCGCATAGGCAGGTACGGATTCAGACAAAGGAAGCAATGCTTCGTCTATCCTACTGATATGGTGTGAAACTAACTATTGTGATGATGGCTGATGGGTTGACGTCGAAGATATCTGTATTGTCTTGGAATATAAGGGGCCTGAATGATGCCAGGCAAGATAGAAATGTACTGGCCTACTTAGACAGACATCAAATAGATATCGCACTATTGCAGGAAACACACCTGAGTCAACGTGCCAGTTACACACTTGCTAGCAAATGGGCGACAGTCCGACGTTTCTCTTCATATTCTGCATATGCTAGGGGGACTGCTATTTTAATTTAAAAAACGGTGCCCTTTGTGAAGCTTGGTGACCTACTAGACTCGGAGGGATGATTTGTCTTACTGTGGGGCAGGCTTAACACAGATAGAGTCACGATAGTGAGTTGTTACGCCCCTAACGTGGACACACCTGATTTCTTTACACAACTATGGGGCAAGGTGATCAACATAGGTTCCATACATGTTATATGGGGGGAGATTTTAATGTAGCACTAGTCCCAGGAATGGACAGATCGGATTGATGTGCCCAATACAATAGACGTGCCAGGGATGTGTTGAGAGGCATACTAGAGAAAGGGGGGTTAATAGATAGCTGGAGGTTTGCTCACGCTACACTTAGAGAAGGTACGCACTTCACCGCCTACTCTAACACATGGGCCCGACTGGATTATTGCCTGTTATCTCGTGGGCTAGGTGTGGATCTGGGCAGGGTGGTACACTTGCCGAGGACATTTTCAGATCATTTTCCACTGTTGGTCCAAATTAGTATACCTGGATATGACAAGACGAAGCCCTTGTGGCGTCTTCAACCTACAGCACTACTGGACGAGGTCTTTAAATTGGAACTAGGTGAGGAAATAGCAGCATTTTTTCCTAGAAATAAGGGGTCAGTGGAGGAGGTGGAAACGATTTAAGAAGCTTTCAAGGTTACGGTCAGGGGGTCCTGCATCTCCAAAAGCTGTGGTGTTCTGAGGAACATTCGAGGTACTATAAAGATACTTGAGCAGGAACTGAAAGAGCTGGAGGTGAAGATGATGCGGGATGTAGGGGGACGGTTCCATAATGACTTTCGGGATAAACTCACACAATATGAAGTTGAAGCAGCTAGAGAGGTTAAGTTCAGGGGTAAGCACTGGACCGCTAGAAGGTACTGTGAGGGAGAGAGGCCAGGGCGAGCACTTGCAGGACTCACACAAAATCCTCGATATAGCACGCACATACTTGAGATGCTTACACCGGAGGGAAAGAAATGCCAAGATTCTAAGGGTATTCTACATTTATTCGCGTCACACTACAGCAGCTTATATAATACACAACGATCAGGTGAGGCGATGTTTGATGACTGCCTAGGCGATGTGGCGTTATGCTGGCTAAGCGACGCACACGGACAATTTCTCAGTGCCCCTTTAGACCTGGACGAAGTACGGGATGCCATAATGTCATTAAAAAATGGTAAAGCCCCTGGGCTAGATGGCCTCCCAGTCGAATTTTACAAATGTTACTTAGACATAATGGCCCCAGTCTTGAAGGAGGTTTTTGAAGATGCACTAGAATAGGGATACTGCCACGTTCGATGCGGGAGGTGGTGATTACCTCCCTTTTAAAACCTGGGAAGGATCCCGCAGAATGCAATTCATACCGACCGCTGTCCCTCATAAACTGCGATGCAAACATTTTTGCCAAAATACTAGCGACTCGGTTGTCCCTCCTAATGACCATGATAGTGCTCCCAGACCAGGCTGGTTTTGTACCTGGTAGATCCACCACTCATAATTTATGCACCCTTTTCTCTATGATCCGCACCATAGCGCCAGAAATCCCGATAGCTGCCGTATTCTTGGATGCTACGAAAGCATTTGATTCAGTGGAATGGGATTACATATTTACCGTTCTGAACAGGATGGGGTTCCCTAGATTATTTGTCGACTGGATCATATTGCTATACACTAAGCCTACGGCAAGAGTGCTTATCAATGGTGGGTTATCTGACCCGATATACATCACCAGAGGCACCAGGCAAGGATGCCCGCTTTCCCCTTTGCTTTTCGCTATTGCGATCGAGCCCTTAGCATGTCGCATTAGACAATTACACAAGCAACGCGCATTTAAATGTTTCAGATCGATGTGTCCCTCTATGCGGACGATTTAACGCTGTATGTAGTTCATCCTCAAACTAACCTTAATCCTTTGCTGCGCGAATTTATAGTGTTTGGCCGAGTGTCAGGCGTACAAATTAATTGGAAGAAATCACCGTTTTTTCCACTCACTCCGGCGGTGTCCCGATTTCAATTGGACTACCCACTAGACTGGTGCAGCTCAGATCTCCGATATCTGGGCATACAGGTGGCCATAGAAAAGGAAGAAACTATCAGGTTGAATTATGGCACGGCGATCACGAAATTGACCGACGATGTCACTCGCTGGATGTCACTACCACTATCCATGGCGGGTAGGGCGTCGCTTATAAAAATGGTTATCCTACCAAGGTTTTTGTACCTTTTTCAGAATATCCCATACTACCCGGGCGCTTACTTTTTTAAAACACTGAGATCGAAACTGCAAGCAACCATGGCTGGCGTGGTCTGTCATTACTCAACCGTATGCTAACGGAGGATTTGACGTGCCTGACTTTCTTGTATATTATCTGAGTGCACAGGCACACTACGCGTACCACTGGTTTGCACCGACCCCTTACATGCCGCACAGGATTGGATAGCAAGACCCTTACCCCTGAAAGGAATCATACATGGCCCTGTTGAAGCTATAGAAACGCCGTTCACAACGGTGACCTGTACGGTGGACGCGTGGCAGCGGATGCGTAAAATATTGCAACTCCCGATGCTATACTCACCAGACCTACCTCTGCTGCAGGAAGGTGGGTTTCAAATAATGTGTCGTCGACTTAGCATTAATAAATGGGGGACCTATTCCTGAACGGCCAGTTTAAAAGTAGGGACCAGATATTTCAGGGTATTCAACCCATACCTCTCGAAATATTTTACTATGTCAGATTGCGACAGGTTTTGAAGAGTATACTACCACAGTTTCCTGCTGAGCCCGAAACAATGACGCCGCTAAATATTGTACTGACGTCTGCAGATGGGCGCCATATGGTCTCCGATATATATAGGAACATCAGGACGCAAAGCGCGGATATACAGTGTAAAGCTCGCAGACAGTGGAGTGATGACATGGGAGTTGAAATCGATGATCAGCAATGGGCCTATTGTTGCGACATCACAGCTAACATCTCCTCTAGCTGCAGACTCAAGATTACACACTTTAAATTCCTGCAATGACTTTACTATACACCAGTCAAAAAACTGAGATTCCACCTGGCAGACAATGACATATGTGACAGGTGCAGGGCAGAGGGTGCGGGTTTCTTGCACTTAGCATGGGAATGCCCAAGGTTATATGACTACTGGACAGAGGTTCACACGGCGCTGCAGGAGATGATAAGCGGGGTGATAGATAGAGATCCACTCATTATGTTATTAGGATACACGCTGAGGATACCAAAACCCAGGGTTGCATGTCGCTGGGGGAGGGGGAGAGCCCCCAAATTCAAGGACTGGTTGAATGATATTATTTATTGCCAAGACTAAAATCAGATTTATGCAGAAACACAACCAATGCAAAATAGGCCTAAGGATGTATGGGACCCCCTGAGGGGCTATCTTGTGCAACACTCTAATGCATTGCAAGTTGAGGACCAGGCAGATACGAGTCGTGCTGCTGAGTTGTAGATAATGGTGATTGTCACGTGCTGGGTTACAGATCATACAATCTTCTAGTACACACATTGAAATGCTGTAGAAACCGTGGAAAAGTAGTGTGACTATTTGCCTTTGTATTGTTAACGATTCGTTAATGTTCTGTCGGTGGAATAATGATGAAATACATACATGATTGAACTACTAAATGGTCTCACTGGTTGTCGAAGACACAAACACTGATGCGATCACCTGCTAAAAAGGACATTACTACGGAAGACCCAACCCTTATATCAACATCTGTAATACTGATATAGTGTTATGCTGTGTGTATTTTGTCAGAACTGCTGCCTGTAGAAATGCACCTGTACTGCACTTTGAAAACCTCATTAAACAAAGTTATAATAACAAAAAAAAAAAAATAACAGAATGAACTAGTGCGGTTGAGAGAAGCTGAAACAATGACGTGTGTGGGGGCATGTACGTTAGGTGTATGATAAACCTGCTGGACAAATGGGGAAAAGTGAACACGGACAGTGTGCTGGGACAAGAAGAGGGAAACAGTAAAAACCAAACCTCGGGCAGCCAATAGCTGGTGGAGAAAGGCTAAAGTACACTCATATGTGAATCGTGGAACAATTATATTAGCAACTGAGGCTCATGCTGATAGCAGCGTCATGGTGGATTACCTGAAACCACACTCCTGGAATGTACAAGCCTAGTGGAGAATGATACGAGCACGTGCTACAAGCACACCAAAGCTCAACTGCCCTGACGGCGACTTTTGAAACAGATGTTAGTGCACTGCCTGGGCAAACATGTTCACATAGTATTCGCCTGAGTCCCGAAAAAGTTTCCTCACCACCATTTTGCATGACAGCCTGCTTGTAACAAGTAGAGGCGAGACAGGTGAACACCGGAGGAAGACCAGCAGTGGCTGACTGGGCGCGTGGTGCTTCACTTCGAAGAGTGAGCTCCACCACAGAGTGTGGTGCATAGAACTGAGTCGCACAGCGCCAACTCACTCACCCAAGATGGGGAAGCCAGACAAACAACAGCCAAAACTGACCTTTGAATCGCGCAGAACGGTCCGCGGAAATACAGCGCACTCAGATATGGAAGTAGAGGGGGACACAGCCACGGAAAGCAGCATGGAAGCTATTCTGAAGGCAATACAGTCCAACCTGCAGGATATAAATGGCAAGCTTGATCATCTTACGTGTAGAGTTGACAATATGGTGGCGAAATTAGATAAACAAGGGGAGCACCTAGATGCTGCTGAAACTCGTATATAGGCGGTCAAAGATGAGGCGCACACCACTACCGGCAAATGTGAAGGTATGGAAAAAGTACTAGAGGTGATCAAGGCCAATGCGGAGGATTTGGAGGCCAGATCGCGTCGCAATAATGTACGCATAGCGGGTGTACCAGAAACAACTAACACGGGTCGCATGGAGACCTATGTGGAGGAGCTATGTAAGACAATTTTTGGTGAGGAACACCTATCGCCGATTTTCATAGTTGAATGTGCACATAGGTCACTGGCACCACGACCTCCGCCAGAAGCTCCACCTAGACCAATAGTGGCTTGAATTTTGAACTACAGAGATCGTGACAGCATACTAAGAATGGCACAGGAGAAAAAACAAGTCGCATACCAAGGAAATCAACTGGAATTTTACCCGGACTATACTATGGCAGTACAACAGGCCCGTAAGGAGTTTACCAATGTTAAGGCGAAACTGAGAAGCATGCAGATAGAATATGCCATGTTGTATCGGGCACGTCTGAAGGTCACCTGGGAGGGTAAACCAACCATACTCTTCACACCTCAGGCAGCTTATGATTTCCTCAAAAAGGTTGTTAGTAAACACAAAGATCAGAAAAGAGCAACACAACAGCAAGACTCTGACTAATCGACTGCTCGGCATGGACCTTCACAACATATTTGATGGCGCCGAGTTGGATGATACAACGTGCCTTTTTACAGTATTTTAACTATACCACTCGCACTGGCTGAACATGGCTGAACACTAAAGACACTATAGGTGGTAAGTGCACAAGCCTGATGTAACGTATAATATTATGATTCAGGGAATTACAGGCACGGTTAAAGACTCGAGGAGCAGTTCCAAATACAGGTCTGGGTACACTACAGGGCTTATGTTACCCACCCACCGAACTTGCCAAAAAGGCTTTTGAGACCCAGGAACAATATGTGTACTGCATGGCCTATCCCTAAGAACATAGGATGCACAAGGATGGCCTTAAAAGGTGATAACAGACGTATTGCTCACAGCGGAGCTCTCTTGCTTCCCTCGAACTCAGGATTATGAGTCATTACTGTTTACTTTTAGAGAAAGTGATATTACAACACATGTAAGGTGATGCATACTCTGTAATTGTTCAATGTAGGAATGGTTGCTATGTTGATACTTACACTAACGATGGAGCTGTCACTATTGTCTGTAATGTTCTGGATAATGCAAACTGCATGTGTTAATATGATCTGTCCACATCCATTAGGTTGGATGGTGTAGTGTGCCCTACGCAGACCTTCATGTGGATGATCCCCATACTGTTTTTGAGTTTGATGAATGTTCGAGCTGGGGTATGGCTTTGGCAAAATTGGGTTGCTGAAGTGAGTGGGGGGTGTTTGAATTGGGGGTTAGTTACGTTCATAGGACCTCATCACTTGAGATGCATTGCTGAAGTCCAACAGATTTGCTTCTATGAAATTGAAACTCTTGCACTAGAATGTTCTGTATTCGGCACTGGGGGAGGGTGCAATAACCATGATTCTATATAGCGAAAACACACACACCGATGATGGCTAGACCTCACAGCGAAACCGGAAAGGTGAATCTGAATCTGATTACGTGGAACATACGGGGCTTCGCGAACCCAAAGAAAGTTAGGCAGGTATTTGCCTGTTTTGATGGCAATTAGACATTGCGCTATTACAGGAAACTCACATAGCTCCTGCTGCAAAGTGTAGCATAAGCAAAAGATGGGCCGAGTCAGTTCATCACTCCACATACTCTTCATACTCACGAGGGGTCATGATTTTGGTAAAGAAAGGCACAAACTTCACTAAAGGACGCCTGATAGTTGACAGTCAGGGTAGGTACATCATACTGACGGGGAAGTTACGAGGACAGAGGGTGACAATCATTAATACGTATGGACCCAACATAGACGCACCGGATTTCTTCCACAAGGTGTGGCAGCATTTACATGATGAACTAGATAGCACATTTTGGAGAGGAGATCTGAACCTCACGCTAAATGATAACCTAGATAGATTGGGCCGACTGTGGAGCCACATAGAAGAGCAAGAACTAAAGTGTTGGATGTCATAGCTGACATGAATCTACATGACATATGGAGGGTGAGACATCCAGCCTCTAGAGAGGCAACACACTCATCTGCTGCATTCGGTAGCTGGTCCCGTATCAATTATTGGCTTGGCTCGGACAAAACCCTGCTCTGGACTGAGAAGATCAAACACATGCCTAAGACACTCTCAGATCACAATAGTATACTACTATCCCTCCAAATTCCACACTACACACCACCCCCATATAGTTGGTGGTTCAACGCCAAGGCTCTTACTGACTCGGTCTACGCAGACACCATAGCCAAAGCAATCACTGACTACTTTCAACTTAATGCACCATCCACACAAGATCCGAGCCTCCTTTGGAGGCCTTTAAAGCCACCTTTCGGGGAGTATGCATTAGCACAAACGCTGGAATACTCAGAGATATCCGCGGACAGCTGACACGCTGCGAATCACGGCTGAAGGAGCTTGGAAGGCAATACGAATGCACGCTCAATCAGTCCGTTCTAGGGGAACTGAGGCAGGTCTTAACTGAATACCAATCCTTTGCTATGGATGAACTTAAATATATTAATAAACGCCCTGCAGCTAGAGCTTTCGGAGAAGGAGGCAGACCAGGGAAAGTGCTGGCATCTAAAATATGTGAGGGCCCTAGCTCCCAAACAGGGTTGCAAATTCGGAATGCGGATGGCAGTACATGTTCAGACACTCCAGGTATTCTGGAAGGGTGTGTACATACCTACGGCGCGTTGTATAAGTCACACCCCAAAGCGCCACCAAAGGAGGTATTGAAATACTTGGAGGATGTAGCCATTGCGTGGCTTTCAGATGCGCAAAGGGCCTATCTTGCACAACCTATTACGACAGAAGAAGTCACGGAGATTATCAAATCGTTACCCAACGGCAAAGCCCCGGGCCCGGATGGGTTTACGGGGGAGTTCTATAAAACATATGCTGACCTCCTTGCCCCACAACTGGTTGGGATGTTTGGGGATGCCTTTGAGAAATCAGAACTACCGCCAACACTACGGGAAGAAGTGGCGATAGCGCTCCTGAAGCCCACTAGGGACCCAGAACTCTGCGATTCGTACAGGCCTTTATTATTAATCAATGTTGATTCTAAAATTTTAGCCAAATTACTTGCATGTAGACTACAACCTCTTATGACTAATCTGGTTCTCCCGGACCAATCAGGTTTCCTACCAACTAGAGCTACCACACATAATACCAGGACGCTGTTCGCACTCTCCCATTATCTAATACCTGACACTAAGGCAGTTGCGGTCATGTTGAATGCCGCAAAGGCTTTTGACTCCATCGAATGATCATATTTACCAACGGTGCTTCAAAGGATGGGTTTCCCCCCCATGTTCCTTCAATGGGTAAAACTGCTGTACACGCGCCCAACAGCTAAAATTCAAGTAAACGGTCTATATATCTGACCCGATAACTATAGCAAGGGGGACAAGATCAGGATGCCCTCTGTCCCCTCTGCGATTTGCCCTCGCTCTTGAGCCGCTAGCGTGCAAAGTGTGATAAAATCCCAAACCCTCAGCCTTACAAATCCCTAGTCGACCGCTGCACATCTCGCTATATGCGAATGATATGCTACTATACGTATGAGACCCTAAACAAAACCTAGCCCAACTACTTCGGGAATATATCAAATTTGGGAGGCACTCTGAGCTCCAGATCAACTGGTCAAAATCTTCTATTATCCCCCTGACGGACACCACCTCTCCACATATTACGGAATTCCCTCTCGAGTGGCAGAAGACCCCATAAAATATTTGGAGGTATGGTATCACAGAGACCCTGAAATTGTTATAAGAACAAACTACGGGAGAGTACTGTCTTCCCTGGATGCCAAAATCTATCGCTGGTTACAATTACCACTATCACTCGCAGATAGGATTGCTATTGTAAAAATGGTTGTTCTCCCTAAACTCCTCTATCTTTTTAACAATATCCCGATACCACCCCCGAGAGAAGTTTTCAAACGAATAACATCAGCAGTACTCAGGTTGATCTGGGCGGGCAAACAGGCACGTGTAGAGCTACGTACATTGACCTTACCGTACGCCAAGGGGGGGTTGTGTGTACCTGACTTTCTCCTTTATTATCTTTGTGCTCAGGCACAATACGCTACATACTGGTACCATCCAATCCCGTACCTGACACACACGGCGGTGGAGGAAAGGGACGCGTCACCTATACCTTTAACATCATAATATAATATCATAACCCATAAACGACCTCCACTACATGCTAAAGATATTAACACGATAGACACCACAAATAAGGCGTGGCAAAGACTAGGACAAATGGCAGATAAATTGCCCCTGTGTGCACCAGCCCTGCCACTAAGTAATCATCCTGAACTCTCGGTTACAAATGAGGAGGTGGGTATGAACCTGTTGCACCAAGTGGGGATAGCCACCAGGGGAGACCTCTATAACAATGGGGTGTTTAAGAAAACGTAAGATCTGTCAAACCAGACAATGCTGTTCCAATTCACCTACCACAGGCTATAAGGGGCAATAATGAAAGTCTACCCCAGTTTCCCCGCTGAACCACCTTAACTAAATGCTTTACAACTCATTGTGTCCTCACCGAACACTAAACATTTAGTTTCACAACTATACACTACGGCGCAGAACGAGATGAAGAACACGACTGATAGGGCGCGTGAGAGGTGGGATAAAGTACTTGATGACCCACTCACAGAGGAGGAATGGCAAACTACCTGTACCCTGACTCCAATGTTAACCCCCAACGGCAATCTAAGAATTCTTCAGTTTAAGTATTTTACATCAAACATATTACACACCTGTGAAACTGTATAAGTATGGCCTTCGGTCCGAAGCCAGTTGTAAGCGCTGTGGTACTGATATGGCGGATTTCATACACCTAGCTTGGAACTGTTTGAAGATACAGGATTATTGGGTAGAGGTCACCTCTTTGTTGACAGAAATGGTGGGGACTGACATTATATGCGATATTCGAACCTGTCTACTGGGTATAATAGGGAATGTACTGGCTATGAAGCAAAAATTCTGTATGATTGCACTTCTTCTTGCTAAATGAAGGGGTTCCTTATGTTGGGAGAGCAAAATGGCGCCAACCCGCAAGCACTGGATTTGTGACATGGTCTACTGTGGTGATACATTACACACGTATGAAGAGGAGCTACCGGCTCGATCCCGTCCAAAAGATTACTGGTACTATCTCACAACTTATTTGAATGGACACCCATCTGACTAAAGGTATTATACATGATTGTTGTTCCTTCTACATGGTCGCTAGATATGCAGTGTATGAGTTTCTATTGTACTATGTTTCATGTAATTGGATGAAGAATGCGGTAGAGTAAAGGTCTGAAATGTTACCTGTGTTTACCTGTCCGAAAAGTCAATAAAAATAATTTTTTAAAAAGAAAAAAAAATCAAGAATATACAAAAGTCATGTGTGTAAATTACCGGAAAACAAAAACAAAGTACAACTGGCACCTGGCAAAAGTCAAGCTGGAAGTTGTACAAAACTACAAATACTTGGGGGTCATGATCGATAGCAAAGGCAACTACAAAGCACAATGTGAGGCAGTAAAAAAGAGGGGACTAACGACAGCGGTGGCACTAAGAAATCTGAAAAATATGACAGCTGGACCAAGCTTACTCCCCCTGACCAGGGTGATACAGGCTAAATTAATTCCATCATTCGCCTATGGAAGTGAAGCCATGAGAGGGAGAGACGCGGAAAAAATGTTTACATATTTTTTTGAAAACTTTATTTTTGGTATTTTGTGTAGAACAGTCTGGAATTTCACAGTTCACGACAAGCAGCATCATGATATACCCATTAAGTCATTGCATCTTGGTGTATATACATTATATATGGCATAATTAGTAATGGCAACAGTTCCCATATCTAGTATAACATTGTGATACACATCATATTGTCGGACCCTCAGATCCCCATAATCAGCAGTATGTATCCCCCTCCCTCTATGCAGTGCATTTTTAAAAGGTGACATCTTCCAAATATTTCACAGACAATCGTGTTATATCCCATCTGAGATAAACTCTACCACACATTACGCCGTCTCTCCATTTCCAGCAGTGTCATCAACCTCTAGCGCCATTGGACTATCATGTCCCCCTGATGTTTCGCCCTGTCGCAGTAGGTAATTCTGTAGGGGTCCCCATATGTCTCTAGGTTTAGTGGATAGCAGCAGTGTTTCTGCATGTATTTTACTTTGGTCTTGGCAATATATCATATCTCGTACCCATTCTTTAAATTTAGGGGCTCGTCCTCTTCCCCATCTACAGGCAACTCTCCTTTTGGAAACAAAATGAAAGAACAATAGATAGAAGGTTATGTGCTTGCGCTCTATTGTCAACAGTAATAGATGGAACTTGTTAGGGCTGTTACTAGGGATAGGGCTAGACGCCGTACTCGTGCTGCCACCGGTATTGGAAATAGGAAATCTACTCGATGTTGTGATCAGACTTTGCCCTGACGAGGGTTTCGATAATTCTATAAATTGAGGTGCTACTTCTTCGTTGAATCAACTTTAAAGTTCAAATTTACTTTTTCATTGCGCCACTCGGAACAGGTAGTCAGTGGTGTCGCCAGTTTCGTAAACATATGTGCTCCCCTGATGAAGTCTAAATGCACAAATTGCTCAAATTAGACAAAACATGTGTTGGCTAGCAATCAAAGAGATGCTGATGTGAATATTAAAGAAGAAGACTGACACCTATCTTGGAATATGATGCTTTATTTTGATTGATGACTTGTACATTATTTGATTTTGCTAAGGATATATTGTATTTGACTCTCCTTTTAGCTAGCAATATCGCCACGTCTAGAAACTTGGGGTTAGGTTTCGGTATTTGTGCAGTGTACCCCAACATATACAGCAATGGTTCAGCTGTAACTTTCATGACCAGCATTTTTTCTAATGCATTGTGCACCTCCCCCCAGTATTGTGCCACCTGTGGACATTCCCATGCTAGTTGTAAGAATCCAGCCCCAGACCGACCACATCTTTCACAGCAGTCATTGTCTATTAATCTATATCTGTATTTCCGCATCGGAGTATAGTGCATTCTATGTAAATACTTACAGTGTATAATCTTAAAACGGCAGCTGGCTGTCATGCGCCCCGTAAGGCTACAGCAGTACTCCCACTGGTCGTCTGTTATGTCACTACCGAAGTCTACGCTCCAGTGCCCCCTTGCCGTACTCATAATTGCGTGTGTGTGTGTACGGATACTTTCATATATCCCTGATACCATATGTGCGCCATCATTGCTATTCACCACAACATTCAGGCGTTCAACGTTTTCCGGCTCTCTCGGGTAATCTGGAAGGAGTATTCTCATGCTCTCCCTCAATCTTATGTAGTAAAACACCTTCAGTGGGCTGGGATCGTGGTCACCAAAAAAGTCCTCACGGGTGCGAAATTTGTTTGCTACAAACAGATCCCCCCAAGTTGTTATGTGCAGTACCCGACACAGTTTCTGGAATCCAGCCTCCTGCAATAATACTATCTCCGGGTGATAAGTAAGAGACATACGCGGTGCATATAGCATGGGTGCCCGAACCCTACGTTGCACCCTTTGCCAAGCGTCTATGGTGCAGGTCACTGTGTTTGGGGGAGTATCCAGCACTGCCGCGGGTCCATATACCACGCCATTTAGTGGGATGGGGTGTGCTATCCAGTCTTCCGCCGCAATCTGGGGCATATAGCGAGTGGGCTTCACCCAATGATATAAGTAGTGAGCCTGTGCGCTAAGGTAGTACGCTTCAAAATCAGGAAAGTCAAACCCCCCCTTATCATATGGTTGTGTCAAGACCGCCCATTTTAGCCTAGACTGTCTCCCTCCCCAGACCAGTCTAATTATTTCAGATTGCAGTGTTTTAAAGACAAAAGCACCAGGATAGTACGGGATATTGAGGAAGTAATATAGGAAGCGTGGCAGTATTACCATTTTTACAAGGGATACTCTTCCAGCCATTGATAGTGGCATTGCTATCCACCTCGTAATGGTATCTGTCAATTTTGTTATGGCGTCCCATAATTTAGTCTCAGTGTTTCCTCCCTATCCTTTGAAATCTGTATCCCCAGATAGCGTAAGTCACCACTGCACCATCCAGAGGGAAGTCCAGCGAAAACTCCCGCACCGCTGGGGTCAGCGGGAAGAATTGCGACTTCCCCCAATTTATTGCGACTCCGGAGAGTCTGCCGAACGTAATGAATTCCCGCTACAGTTCATTCAGTTTGTGTTCAGGGTCTGCGACATATAAAGTTACATCATCAGCATATAGAGAGATGGACATCTGACGTTGAAAGCACCGGAACGCACTCCCCTGATGGAGCTGACGTATCCGGCATGCCAGGGGCTCAATCGCAATGGCAAACAATAGAGGGGAGAGTGGGCAACCCTGCCGGGTACCCCTAGTGATCTTGACTGCTTCCGAGAGGAGCCCATTCGCATGTACTCTCGCCATTGGCGCCGTATAAAGTAACTTCACCCATGATATAAACATTGCAGGAAACCCCATTTTGTGTAACACGGTAAATAAATATCCCCACTCCACAGAGTCAAAAGCCTTGGACGCATCCAAGAATACCGCTGCTAAAGGAATTTCCGGTGCCACCGTCTGTATGAGGGAGAATAGTGTTCGTAAGTTATGAGACGTCGCTCTCGTCGGAACAAATCCCGATTGATCAGGGAGAATGATTTTGGTCATATGCAGGGACAGCCTCGTGGCCAACACTTTGGCCAGAATTTTTCCATCGCAATTGATGAGAGAAAGGGGCGTTTATGAACCACAGCGTGTAGGGTCCTTTCCCGGCTTCAATAGAGACGTGATTACTACCTCCCTCATAGATCGGGGCAACATCCCCACCTCCAGGGATTCTTCAAAAACCTCCTTCAGCACGGGCGCCATGATGTCAAGGTAACACTTGTAAAACTCAGCGGGAATACCGTCGGAGCCTGGCGCCTTGCCATTCCCCAGTGACATTATAGCATCTTTGATTTCGTCTATCTCGAATGGCGCACTCAGGAAGGTTCTATGCACATCACTCAACCAGCATAACGCCAGTTCCCCTAGGAACCCATCCAAATCTACCTTACCAGTGGTTTGCGAAGTGTATAATTTCGTATAGTGCGCCTGAAGTGTCCCTAGTATCTGGTCGCTGTCCCGTCGGGTCTCCCCTTCCTGATCAACAAGTTCCAATATGACACTGGTACCTCTCTCGAAGCGCACAACTTCTGCCAGTGCTTTCCCTGGTCGTTCTCCTTCATTCTAGCGATGAGCAACCCAGTATTTGCCTCCAAATTTGGCTTCTCTCTGCGCCTCTTCTTCATACTCAGTGAGCTTTGTACGGAACTGCTGATGAGCTGCCCCACCATCCCGACCCGTCATCTGTCTCTCCAACGCTTGCATCTCCCTTTCCAGTTTAGCGAGAGAGTGACGAATGTCCCGAAGAACCCCAAAACTCTTGGTCATACACCACCCCTGCACTGTGACTTTAAAGGCTTCCCAGATCGTCTCCACACTATCCACCGAATTCTTGTTTCGAGGAAAAAAGTCCTCTATGTCCTCCCTCAATTCCTCACGGAATACTAAGTCCAGCAATGCTGTGGGCTAAAGTCTCCATGTGCGCTTAGGGCGATCACAGCCAGGCAACTTCAATGTGACCAAGACTGGGCAATGATCAGACTGGGTTCTAGCAAGGTGCCGAGCATCCACAACCCCAAGGGCCAATTCCTTAGTTAAAAAATAATAGTCCAGTCTCGCCCATGTACCCGTGTAGGACGTAAAATGTGTGCCCTCCTGCTTTGTGGGGTGTGTGTGTCTCCAACTGTCCACAAGGTTTCCCTCTGCTATAATTCCCCCTAAGGCCTCCCGCATCCTAGGGCGATAGTGTGTCTGGCCATCGGTCCTATCCATGGACAGCAACAGGGCCACGTTAAAATCACCACCCCAGACAATCCTTCGGGGTCCTGTCTCCACTATCTTGCCCCATAACATCATAAAGAACCCTGGTTCATCCGTATTTGGTGCACAGCAATTGACAATTGTAACAGCGTCCCCCCCAGTCTTCCCCATAGTATAACATATCGTCCTTCCTTTTCCACCCGCTGACCCTGCATTGTGAAGGGGACCGAATGTCGTATCAGTATAGCAGTGACCCTGGCGTAGGAAGAATAATTAGAAAAAACTCTGGTGCCCGCCCATCTACTGGCAAATGTGGGATTAGTCTGTGCAACAATACTATGCTCACGTTATGCCTATCCAAATAGGCCAACCCCTGTCTGCATTTGCGAGGGTCTTTAAGGCCTCTGATATTCCATGACAGAATCGTGCAATTGTTAGTGACAGTATCACCCATCAGAAATATGCCTGCATCATACACCCACAATTGTTGACATGATATCTCTAGCCATCTCATTCCACTGCTGCTACATCTTGTGAACTGTGTGGCCATCAAAAACAATTGGCCTCGTCCCCTACCCCCCTCCCACCTTCCTTTTCCAAACCTCCCCCATGTGTGTCCTTCAAAAGTTTCCTCCCCAACCTATCCCACCAACCACCACCAACTAGGTCGCCCCCCTCCCACACCCTCCCCCTTTTCCTCCCCCAACTGTCAAGAAACAGGCAACGTTCTCCCCAGTCCCCTTCCCTCCCTCCCCCCACCCACTGAAGCAATCCCAACTTGCCAGATGATTCTCCCACCCCCCCACCCCTCTCACTCAACCACCCACATAACAGTAAGGTTAAGCTCAACATGGGGGAACTCCTGTAGAGGAAACACTTCAGAGGGGCACACAACCACCGATCCTCCCAAGCCCCGGACCTTTTGCGACCTCTGGGCTCTTAGTCTAGGAGGGATGGTGGGACCTGAAATACGTTACCACTGGAACACCACAGTTCTCCACCTCCATCTGGATGGGTAGTGTCCCCAGTCCCTTTGCTCCCATTTAGTTTACAGATGACCAGCTGGCCGTCCATGAGTATAATCAGTATGAGCAACACGCAGTGTCATTTATGAGTAATCATTCATTTTCTCCCTCTTCCAGAAGCTGTTCATGCTGGTCCTGTTCCCGCTCAGCAGCTCCGCGTTGTGCCCTCTTCCATTGCCACAGATAGAACTCCACGTGCTGCGGATTAGTGAAGAAGCGTTGCTTGCCTTGGTGTGTTATTCTCAGCTTCGCGGAATATAGTAGCGCATAGTCAATCTGGGCCGCTCGTAATTTCTTCTTCACCTCCAGATATTTACGATGCTCCTCTTGGACTAGGGGGGTAAAATCCAGGTAGATCGAGAACGGATCACTGAAATAATATCGACTGACAAAATATCGACTTGCCAAAATATCGTGGACAAAATATCGACAGTCAAAATATCGAGTTTGTATCTACAAACAGGTAAGTACAAAAATATCGAGTACAAAATATCGTTAACAAAAATATAGATGTAAAAAATATCGACTTTATTAAAAACAGTGTTAAATTAAATTAATATTAAATTTTAATTACTAAAATATACTTAAAACGACTTAAATTAAATTATAATAATAAAATAATAAATGAAAATAATAAAAATAATTTTTTAAAATCTTATTTTTTGACCCTGAACCCTAAAAATACCCCTTTACCCAAAAACCCAAAACTGACCCTGAACCCTAAAAATACCCCTTTACCCAAAAACCCAAAACTGACCCTGAACCCTAAAAATACCCCTTTACCCATGACCTGAAAACTGACCCTGAACCCTAAAAATACCCCTTTACCCATGACCTGAAAACTGACCCTAAAACCTAAAAATACCCCTTTACCCATGACCTGAAAACTGACCCTGAACCCTAAAAATACCCCTTTACCCATGAACTGAAAACTGACCCTGAACCCTAAAAATACCCCTTTACCCATGAACTGAAAACTGACCCTGAACCCTAAAAATACCCCTTTACCCATGAACTGAAAACTGACCCTGAACCCTAAAAATACCCCTTTACCCATGAACTGAAAACTGACCCAGAACCCTAAAAATGCTCCTTTACCCAAAATTTATCAATATTATTTAATTACCAATTACTTATTAATTAACAATAACAATAAAGTAAATATATTAGAACATAAGGTGTAATTATTTTAATAATTAATATTATATTTTCAAAATTAATTACTTAAAAATAACACAAAATTATATATATAAAAAATTTACTCTAATTAATGTAATTAACTAATTACAATTAATTAATTAACAATTATTTACTAATACAAAATATATTCAAAATTATATTAATTAATTAACTAATTAATATTAATTAATTATCAATTAATTAATAATTAAAAATATTAACAAACATATATTAATTAATTAATTATTATTAAATTACTTCCCACCCTATTCCCCTATAAACCCACAACCCGCTACAGAATTACATTACGCAATTATTATCAAAACAAAATTCATGTAATAAAATATTTTTTAACATTAATACACACTATTCACACATATTATTACATAAAAATACACTATAAAATATTATATATTATTAAAAAATCGATATTTTTGCTATCTATATTTTCTACAGTCGATATTACTTCACTTACCTGAAAAACGATATTTTTGTAGTCGATATTATGTCCAGTCGATATTTTGTCCAGTCTATATTTAAAACTCGATATTATGTCCAGTCGATATTTTGGAGTCGATATTTTGTCTCTATACCATCGAGAACGTCACCCCCTCATACACCAATTTCTGTTTCATGCGTGCCCGTAGAGCCACATTGCGGTCTCGATAGTTCAGTAGGCATGCAATGATCGGCCTGGGTGGCCGTCCAGGCTTTGGTTGGGGCCCCAGGGACCTGTGAGCACGCTCGACTATAAATTGCGCTGAGAAGGCCTCAGCTCCAATTGCGGTCTGTAGCAGCTTCTCAATATAGTCCTCCATTCACCCCGTGTTGGTAGATTCAGGTATATTGACTACGCGTATGTTATTCCGTCTGCTACGGGCTTCTAAATCCTCATTTTTCGCCGCGATTGTCTGAAGAATGTTGTCCATCCGTGCCAATCTGGTTGCATGACTGGCGGTGGCGTCATCCGATTCCAAATTGCGTCTTTCCGCTTCAGTCAGCCGTTCCTCATGTAGATCGACCTTGTGTACCAGGGCATCCATTCTGGAGGTCATCCTGTCCACTTTATCCACTACCGTGGCAAATCCCTGCCGCATTTCTTGTAAGATTAGACGCAGGTCACTATCCGCCGACGTCTCTCCCCTCTGCGCCGCTTACGCAGCTTGCGAGCCCGCCGTCGTGGTGCCTGCCTTATGGCCCTTTTTAGGGGCCTCAAAACTTAGTCTCGACTGGTGAGTATCTAGTTTCCCCATGGTTTCTTCAGGTAGGTATTATTGCTTTCACAATTCCGCCAGTGGCAAGGCAATCTCCAAAGGGCGTCCTCTAGCCCCTAGCCACGACTGCACTTCCACACGTCTGATACACAACCCTTGTAAATAGCAGCCGCCCACTTATCTGTGTGTCAGCAATGCTATCGCACTCCTCACATATGTTGCAGCAATGCGTGATCTCTGTTATGCGGTCTCCGTCATCAAGGCTAGTCTCCAGCTTATCAGCGTAGCCTCCAATGGACAATGAGCTCTGTATTGTCCAGTTTAATCACCGCTCTCAATGTAGGGCCCCCTCCTCACTTCCTTAAGCAACTCTAGGCTTGGTCACCAGGGGTCAGTGACTCTTCGGTGTAGGGTTCCCCCACCTGCTGCAGCTCGCCGCCCTGTGCAGTATTCCCTGGCCGGTCGGGCCGAGCCTTTGCTGCCCGGAGCTCCGGAGGACCATGCAATCACTCTGATGAGGCTGTGTCTGGGATTACAATATCTCGTGCTCCTCCTCCCGCCGGCCCGACCTTGCTTTACTCCGTGGGCACAGATAGACCTGCCAGTTGCACCCCACTGCCGATCAATGCGGTGGGCGCACATATTGTCCAAATCCGCTGTGCTCCCGCTCTGCCGTGGCAGCCGCGATAGTCCTGCTGCCTGTGATCCGCCGCCAGCCACCCAGGCCTACTTGCCGCGTGTCAAGCTGCGGCCTCTCCTGCCTCTGGTCGACGCTCGTGCACACTCTGGCGCTCCAGCGCTTGTCTCGGGGGAAAGTGATCAGTCGCGTTTCTCAGTCTGGGAGTGCCCAAGCAGGTTCAAACTTTCACCGAGTCTGGGGATAATTGTCAGCAGTGTATACAGTTCATGGGTCCTCTGTGTAGCCAGTTATAAAGGATTATTGAAGGATTATCGATCCAAGCCACAGGAGCCTCGCCTAAAGGCGGCCATTCCGTTCATGCGCCCTCTAGCGCCCCTAGAGATGCGGAAACATTGAATGGCATTATTTCAAGAGCTCTGAGAATAATATATGGGTTGCCTGGATATGTATCTCCGGCGCAAATGAGGCTTGAATTCGGGATGCAAAGACTGGCCCGTAAAGTGCCTTTAATTAAAACCTATTTACAAAAGGGGGTGGTGATGAACAGAGTGTCTGAATTGAGCAGACCACTCTTACCCAGTCCAAAGATCAGGGCTTGATCCATCACCGTTATTTATCTCACTGCCCCATCCCAGCTCAGAACCTGGCTATATGCAAATCAGTCTGTCCCTGGCCCAGTGCATCATGGGAACAGGGCAGACTAAACTACCAAGCCAATTCTTTACCAGAAAGGAGACAAGCTACCGGGGACCGGTTTCTGGCATTTCAGCCTCTTCGGCCCGGCTTGCTTGAATCCTGATGGAGCAGTGAGAAAGGGACTCATGTCTGAGTATACCCTGCCACACCTATAGTGGCCAAAATCGATTTACAAAAGGGGGTGGTGATGAACAGAGTGTCTGAATTGAGCAGACCACTCTTACCCAGTCCAAAGATCAGGGCTTGATCCATCACCGTTATTTATCTCACTGCCCCATCCCAGCTCAGAACCTGGCTATATGCAAATCAGTCTGTCCCTGGCCCAGTGCATCATGGGAACAGGGCAGACTAAACTACCAAGCCAATTCTTTACCAGAAAGGAGACAAGCTACCGGGGACCGGTTTCTGGCATTTCAGCCTCTTCGGCCCGGCTTGCTTGAATCCTGATGGAGCAGTGAGAAAGGGACTCATGTCTGAGTATACCCTGCCACACCTATAGTGGCCAAAATCGATTTACAAAAGGGGGTGGTGATGAACAGAGTGTCTGAATTGAGCAGACCACTCTTACCCAGTCCAAAGATCAGGGCTTGATCCATCAACGTTATTTATCTCACTGCCCCATCCCAGCTCAGAACCTGGCTATATGCAAATCAGTCTGTCCCTGGCCCAGTGCATCATGGGAACAGGGCAGACTAAACTACCAAGCCAATTCTTTACCAGAAAGGAGACAAGCTACCGGGGACCGGTTTCTGGCATTTCAGCCTCTTCGGCCCGGCTTGCTTGAATCCTGATGGAGCAGTGAGAAAGGGACTCATGTCTGAGTATACCCTGCCACACCTATAGTGGCCAAAATCGATTTACAAAAGGGGGTGGTGATGAACAGAGTGTCTGAATTGAGCAGACCACTCTTACCCAGTCCAAAGATCAGGGCTTGATCCATCACCGTTATTTATCTCACTGCCCCATCCCAGCTCAGAACCTGGCTATATGCAAATCAGTCTGTCCCTGGCCCAGTGCATCATGGGAACAGGGCAGACTAAACTACCAAGCCAATTCTTTACCAGAAAGGAGACAAGCTACCGGGGACCGGTTTCTGGCATTTCAGCCTCTTCGGCCCGGCTTGCTTGAATCCTGATGGAGCAGTGAGAAAGGGACTCATGTCTGAGTATACCCTGCCACACCTATAGTGGCCAAAATCGATTTACAAAAGGGGGTGGTGATGAACAGAGTGTCTGAATTGAGCAGACCACTCTTACCCAGTCCAAAGATCAGGGCTTGATCCATCACCGTTATTTATCTCACTGCCCCATCCCAGCTCAGAACCTGGCTATATGCAAATCAGTCTGTCCCTGGCCCAGTGCATCATGGGAACAGGGCAGACTAAACTACCAAGCCAATTCTTTACCAGAAAGGAGACAAGCTACCGGGGACCGGTTTCTGGCATTTCAGCCTCTTCGGCCCGGCTTGCTTGAATCCTGATGGAGCAGTGAGAAAGGGACTCATGTCTGAGTATACCCTGCCACACCTATAGTGGCCAAAATCGATTTACAAAAGGGGGTGGTGATGAACAGAGTGTCTGAATTGAGCAGACCACTCTTACCCAGTCCAAAGATCAGGGCTTGATCCATCACCGTTATTTATCTCACTGCCCCATCCCAGCTCAGAACCTGGCTATATGCAAATCAGTCTGTCCCTGGCCCAGTGCATCATGGGAACAGGGCAGACTAAACTACCAAGCCAATTCTTTACCAGAAAGGAGACAAGCTACCGGGGACCGGTTTCTGGCATTTCAGCCTCTTCGGCCCGGCTTGCTTGAATCCTGATGGAGCAGTGAGAAAGGGACTCATGTCTGAGTATACCCTGCCACACCTATAGTGGCCAAAATCGATTTACAAAAGGGGGTGGTGATGAACAGAGTGTCTGAATTGAGCAGACCACTCTTACCCAGTCCAAAGATCAGGGCTTGATCCATCAACGTTATTTATCTCACTGCCCCATCCCAGCTCAGAACCTGGCTATATGCAAATCAGTCTGTCCCTGGCCCAGTGCATCATGGGAACAGGGCAGACTAAACTACCAAGCCAATTCTTTACCAGAAAGGAGACAAGCTACCGGGGACCGGTTTCTGGCATTTCAGCCTCTTCGGCCCGGCTTGCTTGAATCCTGATGGAGCAGTGAGAAAGGGACTCATGTCTGAGTATACCCTGCCACACCTATAGTGGCCAAAATCGATTTACAAAAGGGGGTGGTGATGAACAGAGTGTCTGAATTGAGCAGACCACTCTTACCCAGTCCAAAGATCAGGGCTTGATCCATCACCGTTATTTATCTCACTGCCCCATCCCAGCTCAGAACCTGGCTATATGCAAATCAGTCTGTCCCTGGCCCAGTGCATCATGGGAACAGGGCAGACTAAACTACCAAGCCAATTCTTTACCAGAAAGGAGACAAGCTACCGGGGACCGGTTTCTGGCATTTCAGCCTCTTCGGCCCGGCTTGCTTGAATCCTGATGGAGCAGTGAGAAAGGGACTCATGTCTGAGTATACCCTGCCACACCTATAGTGGCCAAAATCGATTTACAAAAGGGGGTGGTGATGAACAGAGTGTCTGAATTGAGCAGACCACTCTTACCCAGTCCAAAGATCAGGGCTTGATCCATCACCGTTATTTATCTCACTGCCCCATCCCAGCTCAGAACCTGGCTATATGCAAATCAGTCTGTCCCTGGCCCAGTGCATCATGGGAACAGGGCAGACTAAACTACCAAGCCAATTCTTTACCAGAAAGGAGACAAGCTACCGGGGACCGGTTTCTGGCATTTCAGCCTCTTCGGCCCGGCTTGCTTGAATCCTGATGGATTTAAAACCTGGTATAAAATCAAAAAAGGGCAGCCTGAAATGTTAAACTCCTACTCGTGGAGGGAACTAGAAGCCTCAGAGAGTGGCCAGTGCACTGGATCAGCTGGGGTTACAGCAAGTCTGGAAATTGTCAGGGTCCATGGCAAGCTTCAAAAAAATTGTAAACAGCACTGTCAAAAATGAATCTATTATACAAGACAATTTTTACCGAGAGGGACCCCAGTGCAAAGGTCATTTAGCAAGATCACTACTGCTGGGCAGCCCAGCCTTAGCTCATATGCAGAAATCACAAAATCACGGGGCGTGACAGCTAAGAGTATGGGTCCTCACCCTAGTAATATAGATGCCAGCAGCACGCCCTTGGTTATAGGAAGAAAGAGTGTTGGCGATGGCCTAGGCATCCCATCAAATAACATCTTCCCCAGGAGTTCAGCATCAATTGTATACATGACCAAGGTTCCAAAGCCTAGTAGAAGCGCTGGTCAGGAAAGTAGGGAATCAATCCATAACAAAGCGATCCATTGGCTTCGTCATGTGAGAGGGTGTAGATCAATTATCAGGGAAGACATAATTAGCATAAAACGATTGTACTTATTTAGCTCCCATACAGATTGCATTGAAGTCCAGCTATGCAACCCAGCAATTGCGGAGAACCTGTTGGCTCTTGAGTACCGGAACTGCCCCCCTAAGCATTCTAATATTCAAATTAGATGTTTGCCACTCTGGTCTATAGGTAGAGAACCGGATGACTCTGAACTCAATAGAATAGATTGACCAACCAAGGATAACCATTCGAACCACCCAGTAGAAACATATAACATGGGCGAGTCTGAGAACCTGACTTGCTCTACCCCAAGTCCTCCTAGCAGGGAAGAGCCGGATCTGGACATCCAGGGTCCATTAGGGGTAGAGGATGACAACCAAAGGGTAATCCAGCTCCTTTCCTGGAACATAGCAGGCCTCCAAAAAAAATGGGCAATTCCTGAACGGAACGATTTAATCAATAATTATGAGGTCTGCATGTTCCAGGAAACTTGGAGCATGACCCCCCTATACAAGTCTGGGTTTACCACCTACTTTATACCGGCGGCAAGTTCAGGGAAGGGTCGGCCATCGGGGGGCCTTCACATATGGGTCAATGTGGCTCTGAACTGGAGTATCAAAATGCATAATCCACCCTCGGACGACATCTTACATGTATCAATTAAAGGTCCTCACAATGGTAATAAGGTATAGTTGTTCAATGTGTGCGCTAGAGGAACCCCTGGGCCCCAAATCTCAGCCACTATAACATCCCTAGCAACAGCACTAGTGAGTATTTCCCCCCTGTCCAATATTATTGTGGGAGGAGATTTAAATTGCACTTACGAACCCCTGAGTGAGGAAGACCTCTTGGGAACTAACGAAGATGATGCGAAACACTCTATCCCTACACTGAGTTTGGCCCCAATTAGGAAGTGGTAATCCTAGGGCGATACAAATCAATGCCTTGACATTAGAATTTAACTTACGAGCATTGAATGGCAGGACAACATTTGACTTAAAAGGAGCCAACACATATAATAGACTTAGAGGCCCCTCGCGCATTGATTATATATTGCTTGATACCTGCCTATGGGGGGACCTAGTGGATATGGAGGTTAAGCAATCGCAGGATAGCGACCACAATCCATTATGCATGAAAATTAGATGGGGATCTATCGGAAAAGTATCTAAAGCCCCATTATTAACATGAAAAGAGGTAGTCCCATCTAACTGTAACCGTAGATTGAAATGGCAAAAGGTTGTATGCCAGGAGGATACACTAACTAGTATTAGAGAGCTAGTAGAATTGAAGAGTCTAGAACTTGCTTTACTTATCACAGCCCAGGAAAACAAGCAGGGTTTCCAATTGAGAGAATTTTATAGTAACACAATAGAGAAGTTGGGTTTGTTTTTTATCGCCAGGGAGCCCAGAGGACATAAAAGTAAAACAGCAAAATGTGGCAACCTATGGTACACGGCTTTGTGCAGAAAAAAGAGGAAGGCTGTAACTATAGCCTTGCGTAAAAAAGATGCTGTAGCTGTAAGGGTGGCTAGAAAAGAGTATAATAACACCATAGAACTAGCAAAGCAGGACTGGGAGGAACAACATTGGCAGGAGCTTAAAACTGCAGCCCAGTCAAAAGATTCAACCCTATTTTGGGAATTAATAAATAAATCTAATAGAAGGGGAGCTGACCCCATCCCTAATCACATTACTGAACAGCAATGGCATAACCATTTTTCCAAACTGTACTGCGGCGATGTAGAACCAGAGATAATGCTAGGTGCTCAAACAGATATAGGCTTAGAGAACCCTGCTCCAGCTGAACTCTTTACAATACAAGAGGTACAACTGGCCATTAAAAACATAGCCCAGGGTAAGGCTGCAGGTCTTTTGGCTTGCCGGGCGATTAACTCCGACACAACCCTATGCTGTGGGCCAACTTCATTGCCCTTTTATTGAATCTGATTGTAAAGGGTCAATCTATCCCTGAATCTTGGAAGGGAGCTGAAGTTGTAACTATTTACAAGAAAGGCGATAGAGAGGACCCTGACAACTACAGGCCGATTAGTTTAATCGATGTGGTACAGAAGGTAGCGGGCAGGGTCATTGTCTCTAGAATAGGGTCTTGGATGGATGAAGAAAACATTCTGATGCATTTTCAGGTGGGATTCAGGCAGATGGTGGGCACGATGGACCAGGTTTTCAGATTCTTTGCGGTGTACTGGAAATCTGTGACCATCGGGAAAGGCAATTTTTATCTCGCCTTTATAGATTTGAAAAGCGCCTTCGACCTGGTGCCCCGCGACAAGCTTTGGCAGGTGCTACAGGATATGGGCTTTCCGAGATATCTCCTCGAGTTTATCAAGAGACTACATGAGGGTAATTACGCTAAAATCAGATGGGGGAGCCAGGGGCAATTGACTGAGAGGGTACCTGTGAATAGGGGGGTCCGCCAGGGCTGTGTGATGGCCCCGACTTTGTTCTCTCTCTTTGTTAATGGGGTGGTAGACCATTTGAGAGAGGACCAGCCGATGCCCCAGTCCTGGCAGGGGAGAAAACACCTACCCTGCTCTTCGCAAATGATACCTTCCTGATGTCCAAAACCCCAGTGGGTCTTCAGAAACTGCTGGACAGGTTTAGCTTGTTCTGTGACGAACGGGGATTAACCATCAATACCTACAAAACAAAGTTAATGGCATTGTCACCGTCAAAAAAATCAAGGAGGATTAATATCACCCTTAATGGGTCTGCCTTAGAGGTGGTCGAGGCATTTGACTACTTGGGAGTCAGGGTTAACAACAAAATGAAATGGAACTCCCATGTGGCCAAAATGCTTCTGAACCCCAAAAGAGTTTCGGGAGCAATCTTAAGAGATCAGCGGGGCTCTATCAGCAGACCAATAGCCCCGGCTCCTGCGGTATACGAAGGGAAGGCACTGGCCTCAGCAGTCTATGGTTCAGAATTGTGGGGGTTCGAGAATATTACGGACTTGGTCAGAGCCGAAAATAAGTTCTTGAGAGATTTAGTTTCCCTCCCAGTTTCATCCCCCTTAAAGCCCCTTCTCCTCGACATTGGTAAACGCTCAAAGACATAGTTCGCCTTCGTCCATTACGGTTTTGGGTGTGCCTGAGAAGGACACTCGAACTGGTAAACTATGCAGCAGTGCTTGACGAACATAAACCTGGGGATGGATGAATCCTGGACGACCCAATCCCCCCCCATCAAATAAATTGTCAAGAAAATTTACTGGGAGTGGGTGCAGGCTGAGGAATTACACGGTTCCAAGTGGGGGACTCTAACTGACCACTTTTTAGAGCATAAACCGGTTAGAAAGCTTGAACCTTTTTTGGACTTTATCCAAATCCCAAGAGACAGAGCACTCCTTTTAAAGTTGAGGTAAGGTACACTCCCACTAAATGTATTCACTGAGAGTTGGAAAAAGTCACGGTCCCATCAAGCTACCTGCCCAGGTTGTTCATGCCCTAGCGAGCCCTTACCGCATTTTTTGTTTGCCTGTAAAGCTTATAAGGGGGCTAGAAGAAGATGGCTGAAACCGTTATGTAAAGAGTTGGGTTTCAGACAACATAGGATGGCCTTACGCATCCTCACAGCAGATACAACATCTCTGACCATTGTATGTGGGGTTGCAAAGTACCTGGGGAAGGCCTGGCAGATACGTACAAAGCTGATAAAGAATAATATGATGTAGACAATTGTAGTCCAATCAGATTAATTGTACCTGATCATATTGCCAAAGCACTTTAGGCCCTCTGGGTTTTTTTTTTATTGTATTTATTGGCTGTAATTTGGATATATGAATTTTATGGTTTGTTTTTATGTTCGAAAATGTAACTACTTTTATGATACATTTTTTATCGAATACTACAAACAAACATCAAACATTATACAAGACAAAGCATTCTTGACAGAACGCGCACACGGCTGGCTCACTGTACAGCCCTACTGTGAGAAGTTGGCCTGATGTATGATGCCCCTGTGGGCACCCTGTATCAGTCCAAACAATCCCTTATGGTGGTTGTTGTAAAGTCAACCTTATAGACAAGCTATCCTAGGGGTAGTATGGACTAAGCAGTCTTAGGCTAAACTCAAGAGGGCATGTGAAGCCAGCTGTTTTACCATATGCAATCCTGTAATATCAAATGACACCACACAAGTTATATATTATAAAAATATATGTATTTATTACCAGAATAATCCTCTGTACTCTTTAGGAGTGAAGAGGCACAAGCGTTCAAACAAAAGCAGTTAAACATTCAAAAGTTGCACAATTTTGGATAGGCCCGGTGGCCACTCAAACCATATACTAAAATAGTGATATAAGTACCACCTCTCGAACAATGGTAAGGCCTAGGGCGTTGTGAATCGCTGGGACTACTTGGGACTAGCAGTGATGAAGTCGGGAGAGGCCCGCGGGACACAGGTGCAGTGCCTAAAGCACAAGCATATGCCAATGCAAAGTCAAAGGCAAAGGCGCGTAAAAGTTATCGAGTTACTGTTTTGGAAGTCTTCCGACTGGAATATAATTACCACACTTTAAACTAGGACACTAGAGGTGTAAACCACTACCGAAGCACCGGTGTTAGGTCGTTACCTCACCCACAGGAAGCGGGTGCATAGGTGCCAAAGTGTGTCGGGTTTCGTCGTGGAGATCTATGGAGCCTGGAGATGAAGAGGCTGCAGGCGACCAGGAGAGAAGAGTCCGGTTGGATCCAAGGGTGGATCGAAGATGTAGAGTACCTGAAAGCAGAGGGGACAGAGTCTGGGTCACTAGCCAGTGACCAGGATGGAACCAGGAAGGAACCAGGCAATGTTGGGCGCAATCAGGTGGTTGTCATGAAGTTTGTCTCCACTGCCACATGGACTCTGGGGCATTGACGATGACCAGGAGTGGAGCACGAGCTGTCCCATAAAGGTTCTCGCTGACGGCGGTGTCGGCTTCCGGATCGGAGTTAACAGGCCTTGGAAAATGCAACCCACGCAGGACTCGAAGATCGCTTCTTACTCGGACCAGCAAGGTCAGAGCGGTGGCTCCTTTTCAGGGGAGCGAGGGCCAGTCTGGAGCAACCAGACTAGCAGTGTAAATTTCAAGGTTCGTCGGTTCTGGGGCCACTAGCCAACGGGCAAGCGACCGGACCAACACGTCAAGCAGGAAAATGCAAAATGGCCCCACGCAGCACTCAATGAGTGTGGAGGGGAGATCTTCAGTGCACAAGCTGCTCAGGGGTGGGGCTTCTCAAACCCCAATGCACAGCTTCGAGGGTGCCTCGGAAGCTGCACGGTCAGCACTTCACAGTCTTTTCAAGATGGCCGGCTCCACACTTCACGTCACCACCACGGGTCTCAGATTCGCTGGGACTGTGGATTGGGCTGTTAGAAGTCAGGGAAGCTGGGTCTGGTTGATCTCTGTCGCTCAAGTTCCAGCGGGAACTGCAACAAAGCAAATCGTTGGGCGCTGGATGGTGCCTGTTTGCACAGGGTGGTCACTCCTTGACCACAAGGGTGATTCTTCAGTCTTCCACGTCGAGTGGGATGTCGAAGGGTCCAGAGTTCTGTATCAAAGTTTCGTTCAGGATAATCTAATGCTCCTGGGCACAGCTCCTACCTTTATTCCAAATCAAGGGGCTGGATTACCTGCTAGGTCCCTCCTATTGGTGGGACCCAGGAAGGGGTGGTTTCACCCCTTTCCCTTTGTCCAGTTTTGCGCCAGAACTGGGACTGGAGTGTCCCAGCACCAGTTTGAACTGGACTATGCATGGGAAGCCTTGTGCTCCCCAGGCAGTGTCTAGTTTCATTCAACCCTCCCTGCTACAATCCACTATCTCCTGTCTGGGGTGGTGTAACACCTCCCTGTGACAGGATACCAATTGTCCAGGCCTCCCCTGCCGGAGTTTCAGTCAGCAGCAGGAGGCCAGACTCGTGTCTGTGGCAGCAGCATCCATTTTGTGAGGCTGGGGCTTTGGTTAGATTTAACCGCGTTTAAGCAAAGTAACATGTCTTCTCCCTCTAGAAGGGTGGAATGCTACCCCTGTCACCAGGACTGGCGAGGGGGTAGTATTCCAAAGCGTATGACACCTTACACGACATGTTTTGATAAAGCCAAACCAAAGTTGGCAAGTAACCGCGAGGATTATAATGCACTTAAGAGTATATGGTATGGCAATATCCTAGAACAGCTAAGGGAGTTATTCCCGACAGCTGCAGACAGGCTCAGCTCATGCTAGAGCACCATCTCACATAAAACCAAGCACTCTGCCTCCAGGATTGTTAAGGCCTGCCATAGGAGTGACTTATAGGTATATATATGTCCAGATATAGGTTTAGATATAGGTATACTATATCTAAGCAAGGGGTGATTACACGACCATACCCCAGCTGAGTGATCATCCAGTTGTGTCAGTTTGGATGGCCAGCCAGGGGTGGCAAAGGATATGCTGCAGCCCCTGGTAGGCCTTGGATACACCTATGCCCTGGGTACCTATAGTACACTGTACCGGGGCTGATAAGGTGAACCAATGTCCAATTGGGTATGTACCTAAAGTACATGGATGTGAATTTAGAGAGAGAACAGCAGGCTGTGGGTCTGGTTAGCAGGCCCACAGCCACATTATGTCGAAAACCAGTGAAGCAAAAAGCAAAAATCTGGGGTGACCATAGGAAAGCAGACCCTACTCTCCTACACCTACGGTAAAGCGACCCCTCAAGCATACCTCCTATCTAACTTCTCCAAAACCACCAAAGAGAATCTTCTGAAATTTCGGTTAGGCTTATTGCCATCTGCTTATCATCTGCCGCCATGGTTACGCCCTCCGAAGCCGGCAATTTGCCGTCGCTGTGGGGAAGGAGAGGAGGTCATAGTCCACCCCATAACGATATGCCGGGAACTGATGCAGGAGTGCCAGTCACTACTTAGACCAATTTTTAACAAGAAACAAATACGGTTGTGCAGACAAGCGGTGCTCGGAAGTTTCTCCAGTAAAGATATTCAACTAAGTTGCTGCCTGGTTAAATTTTTAACTGCTGCGGATCTCAGGCTAAAACGGATACCGCCAGATCATCAAAGAAGTAGCACTGGAACTGGGATGGAGCCAGCCCGCTAACCCATCATGTAATAGCCTTAACAGCCCTCTGTACACCAAGCACTAAGCATTTCTGTGCATCCAAGCCTGAAGGAATAAGCATCAACAGGCTAACCTCAGCTTTTTATACTTTCAGCAACAAAAGTTGATGCAGCACCATGCACTTTAAACTGGTACCCACTCGCCCACACTCATTTTGCAGCCAATATCCTTACTAGGGGGGCAATTCTACCTCACGAACTGCTGCTAAATTCCCGCAAACAAAAAAGACAGTAACTGGACTATGGGTTATCAAAGCAGGACGCGCGGAACCCTTTTGCAATTTTAAGTATGTTCTTAACTGTGACTAAAGCTGTATCCCTGATATATAAAACAATATGAACAACTCCCCGGACACACTGGGAGAAATGAAAGCAACATGGGAGATGGGCCTAGGTGTCTTGGAGGACGAAGATTGGGTGGAAGCCAATCCAAACAAGCTTTATTCGACATATGATCATAAAAGCACCTTACAAAAATCATTTAAATATACACACTTAAAAATGTCTCAACTAGATTATACATAGTACTGTTGGTGAAAAAAATAATTTAAACAAAGATCTAAACAAGTAGGGAAGATACAGATTGTTCAAGTTACTAACTTCCTTTCAGTAAAAGTCTAGTTCTAATAAAACTAAAATAGTATAATATAAAATCAGTCACATTCTTAATTCAAACTGAACAGGCTGGACATTTTGCTCATAATTGATTTAACCAGATAATGATTTCAGCCTCATTATCCACACCCACCCTAGATATTTAGCAACCGCCACTATGATGAATGGCAGAGTACTGGTGCGTATCAGCCTTTCAGCTTCAGCACTCCTGTTTGCACCAAGTAGTTTACACATGGGGCTCAGCCAAACCCTCCTTGGGGTGGAATAGGCAAAACAAGCAAAGAATATATGGGCGACTGTTTCTTTGTGGATCCCACAGGCCGGGCATATATTATCACTTAGCGGTTTCCACCTGGAAGTAAGAGATCTTAGGGGCAGTGGACCTGCCCTCAGTTGAAAATAGCATTTCCTGTCCCTTGGATTAGTAATACTATCCCAGTAGGTTTCAAGTTTGGGGATAAATCTGAATTCCAGAAATATTCCCGCCAATGACGATGAGGCAGTATTAATCAAAACATTATGGGTGATCCCTTCCCAGTACTTATCTTTTTAGAGGGGAAAGAGGCCTCTTTTGGAATCTCCCATAGCGTTTTCAGGCCTAAACCCACAAGGCTATTTCTCACTCCCCGCAGCCAGCTAATTTTATCAAGGAAACCCGCGGCGTATGATGACAGTTCAGGTGTTGTCCACAACCTTTGCCAGTATAAGATAGGGCGCAGTTTGGTAACATCTGCAATGGCATTTCCACCCAAATCATACCTCAGCGGACTTAATGGAGTGCTTTGGGGGAGGTTGGTAATACTACGAAGGAACTTGTTTTCAGAAACACTTAAGCTGGCTACGTTCTCGAACCCCAAAGTTCAGCACCATAGAGGGCGGAGCTGACAACTTTTGATTGGGAGGAAGCAGTAAAAGCCCCCCTGGTTGGTGGCTTCAGGCTGATCCAACTACATATTTTACTCCGGTCCAACTACAGTCGAAGGGTGCAAAATAAATTGGGTAAGGCAGATGATAAGTGCCAGGGGAGGAGTGTAGGCAAGTTGGACCGTTTCATCACATCTTATGGTCATGTCTGAAGATACAGCAATTTTGGGACCGAGTAAAGGACTGTGTACAGCATGTTGAGGGTCTGCAATTAGTGTCTCCAAAGCATTTGTACTAAATATATGGGCTCTGGGGGGGCGTTCCCAAGTACACATAAATATGAATCTTCATAGGTTTGACAGTTGTGAAACAATTTGCTTTGCCAAGAGTTGGGTAGCGCAAGAGATGCCAGACCTGAAAATTGGAAGAGGGTCATGGAAAGGTGCCTGCTGGCCAAACAGCAGGTATCTGAAGCAAGAGTCTGCCCCAAAAAGTGGGAGAAAATATTTGGGGGGACTGGCAACCATAAAGAGGATTATAATTAACTGTGTAGCGCGGGTCAAAGAAGGCAGGGGGAGGAGGGCCAAAGGGGCGTTTGAAAATCACAAGGACAGTCAGAATCTCAATGTGCAATCTGCTAAGTGTGTGGTTTATTATCATACGCCTAAGTGTTGTGATGCATCCTGCAACTTCTGTGTTTTAAACAAATTAAAATATTGTTTAAAAAAGCCTTCTTAGACTTACCATCTCAGTGTCCCAACACCCAATTTTTGTAAAAAATTGAACTTTACCAAAAATATTCCAGGATGCCTATGTAGTATAAAAACATCTGTCTTGGGATATTATGAGAAAAATAATAAATGACCCTAAATATCATAAAATAGAGCTGAAATGTGATTGAGCAACGTGGCAGCAGTGCGACATGACAGTGCTACTGATAGTAAAAAAAACTAGGAACATAGTCATCACTAGGCTTTCGGGGTGCACGGTACATAATGACGAGTATCTCTATGCTTGCGTAGCTGTAAACTCACCTGCTTTTGGGGGGAGGTACACGCCCTGGAGGCTCTTTTCAATTGCCAGGGCCCCCACCTCCCAAGGGGCCCTCATGTAAAGTGCTTGGGACAATCAGAAGTCCAGTTAGATGGCCTGCTATAGCAATAGGCATAATAGATTTTTTCATTTGCCAGATGGCCATACATGCTTTCAGGCAGTTGATGGCAGTTATATTAATTAAGCCTTTGTAACCTATTAGCGGTGCGTTTTGCTGATGCTGTGACTACTAAATGCCGCAGTGTCCATTTTATTTCTTTTAGCTATCGACCCCCTAATGGCGGATATCACTTGCAGCAGTCAATAAAAAAATTAATACTCTGTTGCTCAAAAGTGTATTTCTTAATGTGCCAGCATATGTAAATCTGTGATCTGGAATTATAAAATTGAAAACAAAATGAAAAACTCTGGGTTCCGTGTACTGTCCTGAGTGAAAAAAAAGACCTCTAGTCTCAACCCTTGTTCTATGTTCAGTATCCACACATTTTGTGTCAACATTCAGAAGTTGTGTAGAAACAGACGTCTTCTGTACCCCTCCCACCCCCGCAAAAACACATATGATAAAGGAATGGTGGTTACTTGTGAAGCCGGTTCCTCTTCACATGGGTCTAACAGCATCTAAAGCCACCTTCACTTGTAACAACAGGCAATGATGACAAGGCAGAACCAAAACCCACAGACCTCAGTCTCCAACAAACAAACATTTGCACAGGTAAAGGGAAATAAATACCAGAGACAAACAACAACAGGGCTGCTGCACAACATGAAGAATGCTTGCAAATGCTGTGTGAGACATAGGGTGACCAACTGGCATGGGTGCACATTCAGGACAGTGAGTCTAAAAATTCAGGACAAAGGTTCAAATTTTAGGACAAAAATTCAAGACAGGAGGTCAAAATTCAGGACAAAACTTTGAGACAAAAGGTACGTTTTACAGACACATCAGGGGAGGCCGCTCAATAGTATATAAGTAAGTGAATAGACAACCTCTTAAGTACAAGTCAAAATAAGTTTATATTAGGTTGAGGCAATCGTGCACTTCACAGTTTTTCAGTATGCGCACTGCTTGGAGCAACTGTGCAGGTCTTTTTGTGGTATTTCATATGATAATCTATTTATATGGTTACTGCACTGAGTTGTCTAGTCTATTTTGTTGTCGTGAGCAGGAATGTTTGGTGAGAGAAATGGTCGGGAAGATCTGCTTGGATAGACATTGTGAGATGTAAAGCAGCACGTATAGGATGCAGCTAACTGGGACCTACAGTGCTGGACTAGAGTTTAGTCCTCCAAGTGACCAGCTTTGTGTGTCAGATTACTTCAAGCATTCCATTTCTGTTCAGCTGGTGATGACTGGTATAGGGGCTGGTACAGTATTGAGTGATGGATAAGACCCATAGCAGAGAGGTCTTGTATGAGGGTAAGAGCATTAAGCAGGAAAAGGGATTTATTAACCAGTCTGCATAAGCTAATTGGATGCACGCTGCTGAGTGTAATGGTATTCTTGTAGGTCAGAGCAATTAGATAGGACTTGACATTACTATATCATGCCCTGGCTTGCCATATATCAGCCCTCCTTATTTTAGCTGTATATTGGAAATAGTATAATGATTGGGCTGTTTCATTTCTGTGAGCTTTAAACTGCATATTCTCATTGATGCACAGAAGTGTGCTACAGAGTAGAAACTGTATACGCTGTTGAGGCATAATTGTAGGGCAGAAGAAGGCAATGTCTTTTAATTACAGAACATATTCTATTGAATGGAATCTTTCCGTAGCTGCGCACGTCTTGCGAGAGTGCAGAACTGGCCGTTCTCTTTGCTGCCTGTAGCTGCGGACCTTCCGCCTGTCTCCCGCCGCCTGCCGCTTCCATGGACATCGGAGCGGGGCTGCTGAGAGGAGCGTGGCGAGGGGCGGACTACACAGTCCATCAGCCCTTGAGGTCCGCCGCGTCACCCGGACAGCACCAGGAGGCGCTCATAAGCAACACCAGCCCCGCCTCGCGGGACGCCGGGCCAAGCCCGGGCCAAGGGCGGGCCCGTTCTAGCCCATTCCAGACTGTTCTAGGCTGGGCTGGGCCACCCCCCTAGGAGATTGTGCCTGGTGAAACACTCTCCGACCATCAGGTACATTAATTCATTCATTCCTACCTGTTCTACCCAGTAGTACTACCACAACCTACCGTGCTAAGTCCTAGGTTCAATCTACCATGACACGGGGGAGCAGAAGTAAGACGGCCTTGAACAACGCCCTGATCACCGGCCCTATAGACCAATTTATTTCAAGAACAAATAAAGTCATTGATCAGAGTATTTCTCTGCTTGAGCGAAGGGTGTCCCAGGACCTTGCAATTGCTAGAAGGTCATCAATGGGCCCCCTAGCCTCAGCTCCATCTCCGTTACAATCGGCTTCAAATATTCCGGTGTTACTTCAGCCAAGTGTCCTAGTGGAGATCCATTCCATCCCGAAATCTATTGATTTATCAGCCACTAATCTCTCCTCAGACTTTGATTCTACAGGCAATCTTGAAAATACTCCAGAACTTCAGTTACTTCAAACACAAGATCCAGGTCCTGACCTTCAGCTACTCCAAACACTAGATTCAGGCCCCGAGAATCAGCTTATGGGGGCGAAGGAGGGTGCTGTCCCTAAGCGGGGTAAAGATAAGAAGAAAGGTAACTTAAAAAAAACCCAAGTAGCTATAACTAACAAAAAAAGGCCAGATGTTCAGCCACTGCAGGACTTTCCAAATGACTCAACCACCCAATTTATTAATTCATTAGACCCATCTGTTAATTCAACAACCACGGGTACTGTGGGGGAGATTTGTAGTCTGTGTAGTACAAACACCCAGCTTTTGGCAAGTTTCAGGGAAATCTTAAAACATCATCTTCAACCCTTAGAACGCAGTATAATGATAATCGAAAAACAACTTGCGAAACTCGCCCTGAAACCAATCAATCAGCACAGAGTGGGTCAATCGAATTTAGGGGTGGGTAAAGACAATCCTCCTGGCACAGGTGCTCAAGGGGGCCAAAAGGATTGTGAACCCAAGCCGTCCATGGCGGCAAAAGCCCAAAACAACCCGACAAAGCCTAAAGGGCCACAAACTCCCTCCCTCTCCACCCCTGGCAGTGGGCCCTCGGCTAAGACCTCCACTACCATCCTTACCCAGCCCGCTCCATCGCAGCCCACTTCATCTCAGCCCATTCCTGATAAGGGTCCAGTTCAGCCATCAAATCAGAGACCTACTCCATCTTTACCGTCTCAGCATTCTTCATCACATGTACTGGATGAGAGGAAAAGGGGGATTCGGCCAAGACGTCCAATCCATCTTCCCCCAGAAGTGTCCCCCTATAATGTCATTCTCACGGGGGTCCCGGAGCTCCCGTTAACCACAGAGGAACCATCTTGGTCTCTCCAAAATAAGGTCCTGCAGTGGCTTAGTGTAAACAGGCCATTACAACCTCCACATACGTGCAGAATCTCTACTGTACGCAGAGTTCCGTGGATAGGGACCGAACCTAAAAGTACACAGGGAGACTGTATTATAGTAAATTGCGATGACCCAGCCACTGTTGACTACATTTGTTCATGGCCAGCTTTGGCCAAGAAAGGGGGGATTGACACACATCACCTCTCCTTCTTTTATCCACCAATACGTAGCAACCAGTATCCTTTGGTTCCAAACTGGGATCAGCCACCAGAGTGTCTCTGGAACTATGTGGGGCCCTGGTTTACCCAGAGGAATAGGAGTAGGGAGTGGGAACCTCGGCCTTGGCACCCTAGTTGGGAACAGGCTTCTCTGGTGGGCTGGCGAGGTATCCCCACTAGAAACAGATATGACTGCCTGGAAATGGTCGATTGACCGATAGCCATTCCACATAGGAGCATTCTGATCCAGAGGGCCCCTGGGTTTCCACAGAAGCCAGAGAGAGCTTTAGCGATTCAATCTGATAACACTAAAGTACTATTCGCACCAGGCACCACCTGTGGCCAATCCCTCACATTCCTCCCTCCTCCCCATGCCCTCACAGGATGTGTTCCGGAGGAACCTTTAAGTCCTCCTGACTCGTCGCCTTCTCTGACCGAGGGTTATAAATTATCTTCCCCGACTGTGGCTCGGAGCAGCTCTTTGTTAATGACCACAACTGAAAGTGCCAGCACAGCTATCCCGTACGGCCAAAAATCTAACTCCCTCCCACTTAAGGGGACGACCCTATCTGTTTTATTCTGGAACATCGCTGGCCTTCGTTCCAAGATTAATTTACAATCATGGGCAGACACAATCAATGAGAACCACTTAGTATACCTTCAGGAGACTTGGTTAACCATCCCTGTCCATCTGGTGGGTTTTAAAACTTTTTTTATTCCGGCAAAGCAAGGCTTGGTCGGAAGACCCAAGGGTGGTTTAGTAGTTTATGCAGTAAATAACCTTTCCTCAACAGAAATAACTAGCTTAAAAGAAGAGGTTTACTACCAAATTCTAAAAATCCACCTGAATAACAGTTTTACTTACCTTCTGGTAAATTTTTATAATAATCTTCAACCCCTTGAGTGTGTGAAGATACTAAATGAAATTACCACTTTTTTAACATTACAGTTGAATAAGTCATCGTCTCTCCCTGTCTATGTTATTTGGGGTGGCGATTTTAATATACCATTATGCCCAAATCACAGAAATGGGAATTGCGGATTGTTAGACGAGACTGACAGCCCCCTGGCCTTTTTGCTCACACCATCAATGGGAACTGCCTGAATGAGAGCCTCTTCTCAATGGAGATGGACTATGCAAACGAGTTGGTACACCCGCAAGTTGATTTCTCCCCGACATTTCACGGTAGGGGTCTGTCAAGTACAATTGATTTTATTCTTTGCTCACAGAGTATGAAGGGCCAAATAGCAAAATTTTGCACAGGATCTGACATTAGCAGTGACCACTTCCCTAACAGCGTTTTAATACAACCAAAATCTGTTTCACTGCACACCAATGCTACAAGCCTGCTAACACAACAATCGTTAAAAATGGACAAAGTGAACGGCTTCTCAGTAAAGTGGGTAAAAATAGATCCGGATGTAGTAACGGAGAAAGTTCTCAAAAAAGCCGGCCTCTGTGCAAACGACTGTTTAAATCCTGATTCCTCGCCTCAAACAGTGTTGGACAGTTTTGGCAGGATTCTGGGAATAATAAAAGAGGAATTATCTCGTACGCACATACGCAAACCATCGGCCGAGGGCTGGTTTAACTCCGGGTGTCGGAAAGCTCTCTCTAACCTTAAGCAGCTCTCTGGAACACTGTGAGGAACATCCCTGAGATAACCAAACTAAGAAAGCTCTACAAGGCCGCAAGGGCATATCGCAGGAAAGAAATAAAGGCGAACCTGTGGTCACAATTACATGACAGCTGCCGAAGCAAAGATATAGGCCTCTTTTGGCGAGTTGTAAAATCTCCCTTCCTGTCAGATCCATCAACAGTCCAGCATCTTGATGTCGCAGTGACAGCAGAAGAGTGGGTTGCCCATTTCTCGAAAATCTTTGGCGGATGCCAAACAGAACCCATAGAGGGGGGTTTTAATGCAGGTACCCCATCGGACTCAAAGACCTTTCCAATTAACATCCGATTCGAGCTTGGAGAGGTAGTCAGAGCCTTAAAAGCGTCAAAACCAGGCAAGGCCCCTGGCCCAGATGGGGTGCCGGTGGACATCTTTACTCATATCATCGAGCTCTGGTCTCCGCTTCTTACCCAGGTATTGGCTGCAATAACAACTACAGGTCTCATTGACTCATGGTCCACATCTATTCTCCTCCCCATTTTCAAGAAGGGCGATCGGAACGATCCGGCCTCTTACAGGCCCATCTCCCTCCTGGACTCTTTGGGAAAGGTAGCGGGGCGACTACTGCTGGAACGTCTTCAGGAGTGGGCAGCAACTAACAACGTCATGACCGACCTCCAATACGGATTCCAGGCGGGTCTTGGGACTGTGGAGCAGGCCCTGAATCTTGCACAGTTCTTGTATGTACAGGCCCTGAATCTTGCCCTCCTGATTGGGAAGTATGTGGGCGCCAAAAAGGGCCATCTATTTCTTGTATACGTTGACCTCAGTGCAGCTTTTGACTGTGTCTTGCACCACAAACTTTGGGCTATGCTTGGGGAAATAGGGGTCGATCCCGCTCTCATTGTATTTCTGCGCGAACTTTAATCAGATGCAACGGCAAGAGTCAGGTTCGGGATCAATGGAGAACTTTCCCCCCCTTTCTCAATTACCAAAGGGGTTAGGCAGGGCTGTGTACTGGCTCCCTTCCTGTTCAATTTATATACTAACGGACTGGAGGCAGCTATGCTAGAAGGGAGCCAGGACCTTCCACAAATTAAATATCGCCCTATACCAACACTGCTATACGCGGACGACTCTGTCATCTTTGCGAGAACGCTGACCCAACTACAAGTACAGCTCAACAAGTACTGTTCCTACATGGGATCCCTGGGCCTTAAGGTTAATATAAAAAAGACATTTGTAATGCATCTCGTCCCAAAAATTAAGAGCCCTAAACCTATTTTTGTGGAAAAAACCAAGCTTGAACGAACTGCCTTCGATCCTTACCTGGGCATTTTGGTGGACGATTCACTGAGCTAGCGGCAGGCTGTGGCAAGTAAAAAGCTGCTCTTTCAAAGAGCAACGGCAGCCCTGGTCACCTTTTCAAGGAAACTGGGGAAACCGGCTACTCCTGAACTTCTTACAATTTATTACGCAAAATGTCACAGCGTAACTACCTACGGAGCAGGGGTCTGGGGCTATGGTCCAATAAACCCACTTCAAACTGTTGAGAACGGGTTTGCTAAGTATTTGCTGGCCCTACCACAAAGTGCCCCAACCTATGCCTCGTTAGCCGAACTGGGTATGGATTACATTACGGACACTATTTGTTGCCAACCCATGCTCTTATGGCACCGTATATGGACTAAAGAGGAGTGCCACCTAACGCGTTCACTAATTTTGGATTGCATAAACCTTGATAACTGGGAGAAAATACCTTGGATTGTATATATAAGGAACTTTTGTCGGGAGATGGGCCGTAGCAGCTTTTTCCAGGACCCACCCAGAATGGGCGACATCTCGAGGAAAGAACTAAAAAAGCTGTGCTCGTGTCACTTAAGAGCTATTCGATGTTCGATGGAATTGGTGAAACCCGCAAACACCCAAGTCATTGCAGTTCAGAACTATCTGGGTATTCAACCCTATTTGTCTCCAAAGATAGAGAGTTTCCCAGGGACCAGAAAGGACTGGGTATCAGATACTTATCAAAAAGAAATCCTTTCTGTGTATTACTCTTTTAGTTGGTGACCATGAGGCCTACACATTTAAATCAATACCCTTTAGTTTGTAACTGTGAAACTAGATAAATATTAGTACTCCACACTAGAATATCCTTTTTGTTTTCTCAAAATTTATTGTCATAGGAAAACATTTATACTCAATGAAACCATTTTAAAATTGCATTCAATTAGTACTTTGATTGGGTGCTCTGGTACAATCTTATATATACTATCTAACAATTCCGAATCACGGTGTCTACCTCAGAGTCACACACAATTTGAAATCATATACTTTCATAAGTGCAAATTAAATACTAAATACATACATTTCATATACATTAAAAAGTCCCACTGTCGACGCGTTTCGTTGCGTTGGTTACAATTATGGCACCTTCCTCAGGACGGACGAAGTTTAAAACCAAAGATTATTTACTTCTTTTTGAAGTATAGGGATTGGAGTCCTTCTATTAATTTTTTAATTTTTTTAAATTTAATTTTTTTTAATTTGTTACCAGTAGCGGTGGAAGCAGGACGCCGTCACAAGCAGGTTCGCCGAGATTCCAAATTTGAAGGTTGAGAGAAGATAGAAGTGAAACTATCCCCTAAACCTACAGTGTATCTAACAGCGCTTAAAGAAAAGGAGATAGCGTTGTACTTCAGGCTACTAAGGGACATTACAGCCCTCAATAGGAACCAAGACACCACTTTAGAAGGTGCAGGGAAGGACAGCCTGAATGTTAACATTAGGCGTAAAACCAATTGGCACGGCAAGATAACCTATTGTAGACGGTGCACATTGAAAAACGTACCTGCTTCACAGACACCATTGAATATGTGTCAATCAGACTTTTAATAAACTTTACGACCCCACAGACTATGATGCGAGTGGCTTAAATCGTAAAAGTTAAAAGGAGATACAGTCGTCCCGAAAATTAATAGAAGGACTCCAATCCCTATACTTCAAAAAGAAGTAATTAATCTTTGGTTTTAAACTTCGTCCGTCCTGAGGAAGGTGCCATAATTGTAACCAACGCACCGAAACGCGTCGACAGTGGGACTTTTTAATGTATATGAAATGTATGTATTTAGTATTTAATTTGCAATTATGAAAGTATATGATTTCAACCCTATTTGACCTTCCATCTGAACAATTTTGAAAAGTACCTTTTGACAAGGTTTCGTTTTAATTCCTTTTTCAGGCTTGTAACCTTTCCTAAATCCCAAGACTTGAGGTTCCGTGACAATTGTAAGTGGTGTTTTCGACTCGCACGAATATGGTCGAGTCTGGTATCTATGAACCGCAAATGACGAGTTTAGTAAGTGTGCGCAGTTTCGCTGTGCTAACTTAAACCGTTCGTTTGTTATGTGGGTTTTTCATCTGTACCCACGGGTTCCATCTTAGATACGGCATCCATTTTGTCTCTTGCCCTCAAGTAGCCAGCGAACGGACGTTGTCCGCTTCGCGACCCTGGGACTCCCAAGATATCCGCGGAAGACACATGTTCTTTGTGAGTGTCTTTATGATGAGGGGGTTGTTACTGTAAGGCAGATGGCGCCGCTCGAGGCTCATCTTGCTGCATGGACTTATTGTCTCAGTCGTGCATCTCATTAGGCACGTCCCTTTGATGCCTGTATCTCGTGTTTCCCGTTACCTCCCCTTTTACACCCTTTCCGATCTCCCCACTGTCTCCGTCTTCCTCTACACCTGTCTTTGTTCCTATTTCGATCTGTTTTACTGCTGATTGGAATTTGCTAATGATGGGAAGATGGTTTTTACAGTTGGGAACCACCAAATGTTTCCGCACTTATGTTCCGGACCTCATGTGTTTCAAAGTGACCAAAGCGACCCCTCTGGGGGATAATGGTGGGAACCGGGTTGTAAACTTTTGTGTTCAATGTTATCCTATGGGTAAAAACTGTATAAAAGGAGCGATCCACAGAACCAATTTGAAGCAGTCTCCCCAAGTTGCACGCTGTGTACTTGTCGTGATCTCTGTGTTCCCTGCAGCAAATAAACCTTGAATCTTTGACGTCGAAGGAAGTGTCCCGTGTCTCTGTGATTCGTACGCCGGAGCAGGTTACCCACGAAGGTTTCAGGTGTTGTGCCCTGGCACCGCTGGGTCTTAAAGAACCCAATCCTTCAGTTGGCGCCCAACGTGGGGCTGCATCAGTGGTACCGGTCCAAGCCCGACGATCGTGAGGAACTTCGTGTGAAATCTCCGAGGGAAGGTGCACTCCGCTTCATCGATCCTGTTGTCGAAATAAGTGGCCCGAAGACTTTTCCCGCGAAGATTCCCGCCTCCGGACGGCTGCGACGGACTGCTGCCCTGACTGTAGACCTGTTTTGGCGCCTGGCGTAGACCTTGGTATAGCGAGACGATTGACGGGCCTTCCTGGTGACGCCATCGATTTTTGAGTTAAGTATTTGTGGGTCGCTCCCATAGTTCTTGGTTGTTGACACTTTAGCGAGTGTTTTTGTTGTTAGCGCTGTGTGAGTGTTTTTGTCGGTGACACTTTGCTAGCGTACTTTGTTGTGTTGTTTGACGACTGCAGCCGCCAAAAACCGAGGGTTTTGTTCTTTGCTGGGACTTGGTAAATCCCGTAACCCTTGAAGTTTGTGAAACTCGGCTAGTGTGCAAGATGCCTGGTCGCAGTACTTTGTTTAGTTGTTTCAGACCTTGTGGTACGGATTCCCGACTGGAGGACTCGTGTCCGATACCTCCGGTTGGAACTCCCACGTATGAGCTCTATAGTAAGCATGGGCTAGGCCCAGTTACCTTTAACGATTACTGGATTAAATACACGAAAAAGGACGGCGACCTTCGTTGGCCACCTCATGGTAGCTTCGAGGCCCCGATTTTAGATAATCTAGAGATTAAATTGTTCGAAAGAAAGTCAAGGCCGGCCATGTTTGATGCCTTTCGGTTGTGGCGCAAAGAAGCCCGACAGAAAGAAATCAGACAGACTAAACGTAATCAGCGAGATAATGTTGCTACCATAGTGAAGAAAGCAGAGCAATTTCAGCGAGATAAGGAGGTTAAGGATAAGGAAGTGTTTGACCGATTACAGCAGATGACTGTAGATAAATGTTACCCCGCTTTACCAACGGAGTCGGAAAAGAAGGAAGAGCCAGTTGAGGATCCCTTAATGTCTTATCTTATGAAGTCTCCACCTCCGTACGTACAGGGTACCGCAGCTCCTGTGGTCCCTGCCGTACCTATTCTTCCGCCTATTCCTCCTCCGCCTGTTCCTCAACCTGCACCCGTTCTTCCGACTGTTCCTGCTTCTTTGTCTGTTTCTATCCCTACTGCTCCTCCGCTTCCACATACTCCTGTTCCCGCTACTGCTCCTGCTACTGCTCCTGTTTTGTTAACCCCTGCTGTTGTTACTGTTTCTACTCCTTCTCTCGTTAGCCCTGTGTCTTATTCTTCTCCCTCTACTCGTAGTCGCAATTCTCCTCTTGCGGCTAGCTTCTTTCATTCGCTTGGACCTGTTCATGGGTCCGCTGGTTCTGATGGTCCTCAGAGACGTAGTCAGCTCCCTGGAAACAGAGAACGCGTTGCGCTATATAATATGGCGATGGGTTGGATGGTAAATCCTCAGAGAAGTCCACCCCGTGTTGTCCTCGAAACATTTTGTCAATTCAATATACCAACCCAGAGATATGTGTTTAATGAAATGTGTAAGTTCCTCTATGATCAAATAGCGGCTGATGCACCTGACGAGGTGCTCACCGCTCTGTCTGATCTCCAGCTTCAGTTCGCAAATGGGCTGATAGTGGATACTAACGTTCGACGTGCTGTTGAACGATTGCTATCTCTTCGTCCCGCTCCCATCCCTCATGCATTGTTTGTTGAGGATATTGAAAAACAACCAGACGAGTCTGGCCAATATCCTATGCGTGAAGTTCCGCCGGTTTGGATACCAGCTAATCCTAATGCTCAACCTCCGACATTGGCGCATTTCCAGAGAGTGTGGATACATCTCCCATGGAAACGCTCGGAAGTGTTACAGGTGAAGCAATCTTTGCCTGACCCACGCAAGAATCCTACAGGGTATTACAAAGAATTATCACAGCTTGTAGATGCTACGGTAATGAATCTTGCCGATATCGACATGTTGTTCGGCAATGTCGTGCCGCAACCGGTATGGGCAAAGATTCGACAGGAAAATCACCCGGCTGAATTAGGTGGTGCTTGGGCTGCCATTGTAGCGGCAGATGCCGGACAAGTGGCTGCTACTAAACCCGATCAGTTGATTATTGACCTTCCTCAAAGAATTATTACGCTAATGAAAACTCTTATGCCAGCTATGAAGGTGAACTGGGACAAATTGTCAGCTTGTAAGCAAAAGAAGGATGAGAGTGTTTCCGACTTCTTTACGAGGTTCGAGGAAGCATTCATCGACCATAGTGGTCAGGATATGGGCACGGAGGGTGGTCAGAGATTGTTTGTGGATAAATTTGTTTCGAATTTATTGCCCGATTTGAGCAATAAATTAAAGAATTCGGAAAGTGCATGGGCCGTTTCTACTTCGGCTCAGATATTGGCTACGGCACAATATTATGAGAATAGGGAGAAAGAAGAGAATGACCGTGTTGATAAAAAGACGAAAGAGCTCAAAACTAAAGTGTTGTTGCAACAAGCGTATCCTCCGCGTTCAAATCAGAATAATTCACAACAGAATAGGTCACAGCCACAATCGAACAGATCCCAAACTCGTAATGATTCCTCCTCCCAAAGATCCTCGTTAGGGTACAATCAATGTGCTTATTGTAGACAGGAGGGACACATTAAATTCAATTGCCCCGTTTTGAATGAACGTAACAATGGTAACTCATCTAGAGGAGGTCGTGGTGGTTCGCAGCAAACATCACGTGGTAGAGGTCGTGGTGCTCAGAATGAGCGCTCAGATAACTCATCCAATTCTAATAATTGTTTCGATCAACGTGGATCATCGCAAGGACGATCTGCGCAGTACAATGTAGACGATTATTACGTCGATCAGGGAACTGACGACAGTAATTACTAGGACAGCCAAAGGCAAGGAGAGGGAGTGGTATCAGTTCCGGTTGATCAGAGAGGGCCTTACGTCGCAGTTGCTACATCGGGCGTCGTTGAGCCTTTTCTGTTGGACACTGGTGCAGCGAAAAGTTCTATCATGTATTCGAAACTCCCTGGCGCACCTTTGTCTGGCTTAACAAATGTTTCCGTTGGATTCTCTGGCGCCCCCGTTAGAAATCCAGTTTCGCGCCCTTTGCCCCTTCAAATTGGGCCTCGTGAGCTAGAAGCTCCGTTGATTTTGACTACGGGTTGTGGTGAAAATCTTTTGGGCCTGGATTTGCTTAAACGTTTGTACGCAACTTTGTATTGTTCTCCTGCGGGTGTGAAACTTACGTTAGGAGAGAGGGTTGTCTCTCCCATGTACTTGTCCCTCGATAAGCTCCCACCGGAATTGAGTTCTCTTCCTGCGTCTTTGTGGGCAACAGGTCCAAATGACGTGGGCCTACTTGATATCTCCCCTTATGTTGTTCAGTTGAAATCTAATGTGCGATTGCCACGTATTCCCCAATATCGTATCTCCCTTGATGGTGAACGAGCACTGTTGGCGATCATCTATGATTTGATCGAGAAAGATGTTATTGAAGAGACTCGGGGAAACGTGTGCAACAGCCCTGTGCTGCCCATTCTCAAACGTACTGATCCTTCAAAACCGCCTGTTTATCGCTTTGTTATCGATTTACGGGAGGTAAATAAAATTGTGGTTCCTCAATTTCCTGTTGTGCCTGACATCGCGGCGCTACTGACTCTGATTCCAGCTTCTGCATCGTGGTTTTCGGTGATTGACTTGAAAAATGCGTTTTTCAGCATCCCGATTGCCGAGGAGAGCAGGGACCTTTTCGGTTTCTCTCTCGGTGGACGCAGCTTCCGGTTCAAACGCGCTCCTCAGGGCTACTGTGAAAGTCCATCTATTTACAGTCAAGCCTTGAAGGGTCAACTGGATGCATTTAGGTTGCCGGTTGGTGCGGCCTTGATCCAATACGTCGACGACTTATTGGTGGCTGCTGATACTCAGGACATTTGCAAAATTGCTACGGTGTCGTTGCTGCAACATCTCTGTGAGTTAAATCACAAGGTGTCACCTTCTAAACTCCAATATTGTTGTCAAGAAGTAACCTATCTAGGTCACTTATTGTCAAAGGAGGGAAGGAGATTGACCCCAGAGAGAATTGCAGCGATTGCGCGAATGGCTGTGCCAAAAACCCAAAGAGATGTGCGTGCCTTTCTAGGTATCACGTCGTACTGCAGGCAATGGATTCCTAATTTTTCATTGCTGGCGAAACCTTTGGTGGCTCTTACGTGCAAGGATGTTTCAACTCCTTTACCATGGACGGAAGAATGTCAGAAAAGTTTTTCTGAACTGCGTGATTCATTGTGTTCGGCTCCTGTGTTAGGTACTCCTGAATACAGTAAGCCGTTTACGTTATATGTTCACGAGAGGGAAGGTTGTGCGTTGAGTGTCTTAACGCAACCTTTTGGTGGTAGGCAACGTCCATGTGCATATTTTTCCTCGACCTTGGACCCAGTAGCTAGAGCATTGCCGAGTTGTTTACGAGCAACAGCGGCAGCTGCGGTCTCCATCCGACAATCAGCAGGATTGGTCATGGATAATATGCTTACGGTGATGGTTCCGCATGCAGTCGATACTCTTTTGAATCGAACGAAAACTCAGCACTTGACGAGTGCGAGGTTGTCTGGGTATGAGTTGACGCTCTTGGCAAGCCACATTCAGATAAAACGTTGTAACGTTCTGAACCCGGCAACTTTGTTACCAATTAGCACAGAGTCAGATGAAGTAGCAGAACATGACTGCTACTTGAGGACTGAAGAGGAAACAAAAGGTCGAGTGGACCTTAAAAACACCCCATTGGAAGATCCGGATGGTACTTTGTATGTGGATGGGTCATGTTTTAAGTTGCCGAATGGCGATGTGACTACTGCTTATGCTGTTGTAACGTTGAATACTGTTGTTGAGACTGCAAGGTTGAATCAAAATTCTGCTCAAGCTGCAGAATTGATTGCTCTTACTAGAGCATGTGTGTTAGCGAAAGGGAAACGTGTGAATGTGTTTACTGACAGTCAATACGCGTTTGGTGTTGCTCACAGCTTTGGACGATTGTGGAGAGAGAGAGGTTTCTTGACGTCGCACGGTACGAAGATTCAGCATGGCCAGCTTGTGAATGATCTTTTGGATGCATTGACTTTGCCTACGCAAGTTGCGATTGTTAAATGTAGTGCGCATCGTAAGGTGACGGATGATGTTGGTCGTGGTAACGCGTTTGCGGATGAGACTGCTAAGGAGACTGCCCGGAACCTTAGCACTCGAATGTATGTGACGAGTTCGGTTAGGTGGCCTACAGAATCGAGTATGTGTGAAGACACTATCGAGAGTGTGAAAGCAATTCAGAATGAGGCCACCGAGACTGAAAAGACGAAGTGGAAAGAAAATACGGGAAAGTTGGATGCGAATGGTTGTTGGATTGATTTGTCGGATCAGAAAAGATGGTTGTTGCCTGATGCGTATGTGCTGGCCGTTGTGACAATGGCGCATGGGTTAGCACATATTAGCGCGAAAGGTATTTGTAAGTTGCTGGCTCCTGTGTGGAAGAATGATGGCATTACGAAGTGTGCTGAACGTCTGGTGAAGAATTGTATGGTGTGTATAATGTACAACCCTGGCAAAGGAACCCCAACTCCTCCTGGCAGTTTTGCTCCCCCTTCGTATCCCTTTGAGGTGATTCAATTGGACTTCATCCATATGGAGCGATGCAATAACCTGAAATACGTTTTAGTTGTGGTTTGCGCATTCTCTTGATGGATCGAGGCCTATCCCCTCAAAGACAATACTGCTTTGTCTACTGCGAAAATCCTACTGAAGGAATACTTTCCTCGGTATGGAATGCCTAGAGTCGTGTGGTCAGATAACGGAAGTGAGTTTGTTGGAAGTGTGATGAAGAGTGTGTGTAAGGGCCTTGGAATTAATCAGAAATTCCACAGCGCCAATCATCCCCAGTCAGCTGGATTGGTTGAAGGGTACAATGGCACCCTTAAACTAAAGCTAGCGAAGATTCAGGCTACGACTGGTCTTTCGTGGCCTGACGCTTTACCTTTGGCATTACTGTCAACTAGGGCGACTGTACACTCCCGAGTAGGGCTGAGTCCCTATGAAATAGTGTTCGGCCGTCCTGCGAATGTGTGGGGGGTTCCTAGGCCAGGAATGTTTTCTGATCTTGAGTACCCAATGTTGATCGATTATCTACATGACTTGACTGCTAAACTGAGGTTAATTCACCAACAGGTTTACGACGCATTGCCGACGCAGACAGAGGGTCCAGGCCACCAGCTCCAGCCCGGAGACTGGGTGGTGACAAGGAACTTTTCACGCAAAAATAACCTGGACCCGAGGTTCACCGGACCCTACCAAGTGCTCCTGGCCACGAGGACTGCCGTTCGTCTTGAGGGACGTAAGAATTGGGTGCATGCTACGCACACCAAACGAGTCCCCATCCCTTTGCCAGCAGACCCGTGGGTAAGGAGAGGCATTGCGTCATCTGAAACAGAAACATTGCCGGCGTTTGTGCCTTTTAGCGACGCACAGCTTGTTGAAGAACCCTCAGCGCAGCAGAAAGACACTGTTGAACGATTAGCATCAAAAGACTCAAGACCAGAACACTCAACTGATCAGCAGGACGCTGTCTCTTCAACGGATCCTTTGTTTGACGAGCAGACACGTCCTGGGAAAACCCGATACTTTTTGCGATCTCGCACTAAAGACAAATAAAAAGATCTTGCCTTGCCGTATTGACAACTGCATTATCCCGTTTTCCGTGATCAGTTTTGAACTTTCGTATTACTGTAATTATTTTTGTACATATATTTTGAGCTTCACTCCTTGTACCTTTTTGCCTTTACAGCTGAGAGACTTTGTTCTTGCATACGTACATATTGTGCATTGAAGGCCGTAGGGCTGCGCGCGTACTTCCTTCTGGACAGTAGGTCTTGACGCTAGGTTAAAGGCCGTCGGTTCCTGGGAACTCCTAGGGATTGACTATTGCTGCACAGAACGAAGTGCGTCAAGAAACGTTGCGGACGGTCGTAGGGAATGGCATTCTCGAAGCTGAATGATTTGGAGGGAGCTCAAGTCCACAGATTCAAGCTGCAGCAACTCAGTCGTACCAAATGTTTCATATTCCAACTGTTTGTATTGTTCTTGACTGCTTCTGCATTATTGGCGGGTGGGGTGTATTACACGATGTCTTACTTTTTACCTGCTACCCCTACTCCTACTTCTTACCCTAATCTTACCTCTACTGCTTCTCCTCATTCCTTTCATATGTTACCGGAACACGAACAGGCTAGACGTGTAGAATTCCGCAACAATTCCTTTATTCAGCTCCTTCATCAGCATCAGTTAGTGGTTAACACTACTAATTGTTGGGTGTGTGGGTTGATGCCACATACTACGGATAAGGGAATTCCATATCTGGTGTTACCGTATAGTTCCCAAGGGTCAGCTCGAGCATTTCAAACAATGTTTCGAAGCGCACTGGGTTTCCACCCCATTCGAGAACCACGTTCCCCCTACTCTGGTCCTACCTCGTATCAAAAACCTTTGTCGATAGCAATAGAGGATTTAGATAGTGAGATCTATGATCCCTCGCTTATTCCCGAAGAAGAGGTACAGGCCTATAGGGTCCTAAGTAGAGGTGAATATAGTGTGTTCACTAGCGAAAAGCAGCTTAAAAGCTCGCCTTCGATATGGGTCGTACCCCACACTGGTAATTTTTGTCTTATGGGTCGTGGCCGAAGATCGCAAGCCCGACTTGGAGCAAGTGCTTGCACTGAAAATTACATTCTGCCGATGTCCTCGTCCCCTGTGTTTCTGGCTGCCAAGGGTACATACTTTATCTGCTATGATCGTGCATACACATGGTTGCCCGCTGACTTCATGGGCTCATGTTTCATTGCAAATCTGTTGCCTCCGACGTTCACTGTAGATGCCGATTATCATAAGACTAGAGTTGTACGAGGCGTAATTAGCGAAGAGGATACTGCCGGTCAAGAGGCAGGAGACTTTTTTAAGGGTTTCCTCCCGTTTTGGGGACCTATGGTCAATAGTAGGAACCTGAGACAGTTGACTCGAGTGGTAGAATCGACAGCTAATATTACTGCCAGTGCCCTTGGTAATATCACCACAGAACTTCAGGCGGAGAGACTTATGACGTTACAAAACCGTATGGTTTTAGATGTCATCTTAGCAGATCGAGGTGGGGTATGTAAGGTGATCCATTCGAGCTGCTGCATTTTCATTCCAGATAATGCTCCTACTGTCTATCAAGCCATCTCGAGGTTGCATAAGATCTCCGAATCCATACACGTGGATGTAGGGGATTGGACGCTACTTGGATGGTTTTGGGGCCTGATGTCGACTTGGGGTTGGAAGATTCTGATGATCATCGGAGTCGTTGTAGTGTTCCTGTTCACGTGTTGCCTTTGTGTGCAGTGTGGTCCTGCCTTATGTGGCCTCTGTGCTACAACGTGTATGAGACAACCATCTGTTACCAAGGGGACTCGGTTGGACAGGGCTATGCTACAGCAACATCTCGATGGTCTGATGAATATCGAATATGATTCCGACTAGTGCTTGCCTACATGAGGGCAAAAGGAGCGTCTGAGGTTCCGTGACAATTGTAAGTGGTGTTTTCGACTCGCACGAATATGGTCGAGTCTGGTATCTATGAACCGCAAATGACGAGTTTAGTAAGTGTGCGCAGTTTCGCTGTGCTAACTTAAACCGTTCGTTTGTTATGTGGGTTTTTCATCTGTACCCACGGGTTCCATCTTAGATACGGCATCCATTTTGTCTCTTGCCCTCAAGTAGCCAGCGAACGGACGTTGTCCGCTTCGCGACCCTGGGACTCCCAAGATATCCGCGGAAGACACATGTTCTTTGTGAGTGTCTTTATGACGAGGGGGTTGTTACTGTAAGGCAGATGGCGCCGCTCGAGGCTCATCTTGCTGCATGGACTTATTGTCTCAGTCGTGCATCTCATTAGGCACGTCCCTTTGATGCCTGTATCTCGTGTTTCCCGTTACCTCCCCTTTTACACCCTTTCCGATCTCCCCACTGTCTCCGTCTTCCTCTACACCTGTCTTTGTTCCTATTTCGATCTGTTTTACTGCTGATTGGAATTTGCTAATGATGGGAAGATGGTTTTTACAGTTGGGAACCACCAAATGTTTCCGCACTTATGTTCCGGACCTCATGTGTTTCAAAGTGACCAAAGCGACCCCTCTGGGGGATAATGGTGGGAACCGGGTTGTAAACTTTTGTGTTCAATGTTATCCTATGGGTAAAAACTGTATAAAAGGAGCGATCCACAGAACCAATTTGAAGCAGTCTCCCCAAGTTGCACGCTGTGTACTTGTCGTGATCTCTGTGTTCCCTGCAGCAAATAAACCTTGAATCTTTGACGTCGAAGGAAGTGTCCCGTGTCTCTGTGATTCGTACGCCGGAGCAGGTTACCCACGAAGGTTTCAGGTGTTGTGCCCTGGCACCGCTGGGTCTTAAAGAACCCAGTCCTTCAGACTGGTCTCCTATAACCATTCCCTGTCCCTGTGATGGTTTTTACCGTCAGTCAACATTGCATGTTGTTTTCTTTTGTAAATATTGCACTCCCCCTAGGAAGGTCTGGATTTTGCCTTTACTGCGATCAACGGGTTTAAGATCCTGTCGCCCAGCAATTTTGTACCTGCAATCCCTTGAGTCAAGTTTCATAGCGAAGTACATAGCTAACATTTTAAAATCTTGTATCAAATATCGACGTAATTATGAGTAATCATACACTTTAGTTTACGCTTTATAAGTAAATATGCTTTCTTTCTTTTCTCGTGAATAACAGGATTGGCTTGTTTGTAAAATGTTTTTACAATTGTTTATTTTAACTTTATTTGTACTTTTTATGGTTGCAATAATAAGTGGTAACCGAATAAAGTTTATGAATCGAATCGAATCGAATGGAAGCAAAATGATATCATGCAGTTGTACGGATAAATCTACACATCGCACAAATACTAGGTGTGGAAATGTGGTTTAAGCAAATATGTATCACCAAGTAAAGTGTATTTATTGTTTTGATCCTGTTAAAACTGTTTCTATCACACTTCTGAATTACAAACAAGTGGTCTATTTGTGGTTTCCTAACTGCTGATATGTTTTGAAACATTTGCACAGTTTATTTACAGATATTTAAAAGTTGTTGTGTGTTGCAAACAAACTGACAGCTTCCAGCCTTTGTTTTCGCACCCCCAAGAAAATTTTGGAAAACATGATGCATTCTAGAACACATTTGTCATTCTATATCAATTGTATTAGCTTCTACAGCACAGTAAATGATGACGTTACTGTGCCAGGATACAACAATCTTTGATGGGGCTCTTCAACGTTTCCCTCACTATCACCCTCCAACAGTGTCTCTCATCTCTCCATACCAAAGGGGATGATGGACAGAGTGTTTGAGCAAATCACCCCCAGTCAACTGAATCCATCATCATTCTTTAGCTCACCCCACCCCCCCAGTTCAGACATGGCCATATGAAAATCAGTCTGACCCTGTGCCTCAAGGGAACAGTCCAGCCTGAACTGCCAAGCCATGTCTTCCCTGGACCGGAAACAAGCATCCTAGGACAGGTTTTGGGTTCATTACCCTCATCAGCCAGGCTAACTTGAAACCAGTGGCAGAGTGAGCAAGGGACTCATGTCTGGGCATACCCTGCCAACTCAGGGCGAACAAAGCGATACCAAAAGGGGATGACGGACGGAGCGTTTGAGCAAATCAAACACTCAACCCCAGTCAAATGATCTGGGTTAAATCCATCATCATTCTTTAGCTCACTATACCCCCCGTTCAGACATGGCCATATGCAAATCAGTATGACCCTGTGCCTCATGGGATCAGTCCAGCCCAAACTGCCAAGCCATTTATTCCCTGGACCGGAAACAAGCTTCCCGGACCGGTTTTGGGCTCATAACCCTCATCAGCCAGGCTATCTTGAATCCAGAGGCAGAGTGAGCAAGGGACCCACGACTGGGCATACACTGCCAACTCAGGACGAACAAAGTGATACCAAAGGGGATGATGGACGGAGCCTTTGAGAAAATCAAACACTCACCCCCAGTCAACTGATCTGGGTTTAATCCATCATCATTCTTTAGCTCACTCCACCACCCCAGTTCAGACATGGCCATATGCAAATCAATCTGACTCTGTGCCTCATGGGAACAGTCCAGCCAGAACTGCCAAGCCATGTCTTGCCTGGACTGGAAACAAGCATCCTGGGACCGGTTTCGGGTTCCTAACCCTCATCTGCCAGGCTATCTTGAATCCAGTGGCAGAGTGAGCAAGGGACCCACGTCTGGGCATACCCTGCTAACTTAGGGTGCCTGATGCCCGGTCCGGCCATCTGGCCTTGCTACCACCCTCCAGTGGTGCCCCTCATCTTCATATAGACCATCTCTCATGAGTAGTTTATTTCTTTTATAGTTCTACTCATCTCAGATATGTAGGGCAGGGTGTCGGAGTGTGTTACACCACACCCATATTATATAGAGACAATGACTCATGTACATGTGAAAGTGAATGTATAGGAAATGTTACTTACGATAATGGGGCTACAAGGTGTAATCATTATTTCATCATCATTCAGTCTTTCATCATTTATTCTGTCCTTCCATCTGTGTGCCCATCCATATCCAAACATATTCAACCATTTGCAAACCTATCCATCATGTCTCCTTCCATCCAACCTTTCACTAATCCATCCATTACCCCTCCATTTACCTTATCCATCCGTACACTCATCCATCCACTCGCCCACTCATCCATCCAGCCATTTACCCTTTCACCCATGCAGCCATCTTTTCACTTACTGATCCACCCACCCAGTCACTCATCCTTCCACCCATTTACCCTTTCAGTCATTCATTCATCCATCCATTCTCCCTTTCTCTCTCCACTGACCCTTTCCCTTAGCCATCCTTCCATCCACCCATCCATCCATCTACTCATACACTCATGAATCTATCCGTTGATATTATCACCCATCCATCCTTTCTCTCATTATCCATCCATTCACCCTTTCACTAATCCATCCAGCCATCCACCCATTCCTTCACTTACTTACACACCCACCTTTTTAGGTTTTGCCTGGCGAAAGCTGCGCTCTGCGCAGCTTTTTCGCGCAGGCGAAAACCTAATGAGTACTGTAGTGTGGGTTTGGGTCGGCCCTCGTCATTCATTGGCTGGCTCCATAAATGGAGCCTAGCCATTGGACGAGGGGCCTGTCCGTCAATGCCGGACCAGACACGGGGGCGTTCCCGAGATTCTTTGGCTTTTGCCGACGTCACGCGACGTCAGCCGAAAGCCGGGAACGCCCCCGATTCTGGTCCGGCATTGCCGGCACCCGCCTTCCTGCTCCGGCCGTCGTCAGCGTCTCTCCTCCCCCTTTCCCGCCCCCTCCCGCTTGTTTCCTGATGCCTGCCTTCTTGCTCCGGCCTCTCCTCCCCCTTTCCCGCCCCCTCCCGCTTGTTTCCTGGTGCCCGCCCTTCGTGCTCCGGCCGGCCGTCGTCAGCGTCTCTCCTCCCCCTTTCCCGCCCCCTCCCGCTTGTTTCCTGATGCCCGCCTTCCTGCTCCGGCCTCTCCTCCCCCTTTCCCGCCCCCCTCCCGCTTGTTTCCTGGTGCCCGTCTTCTGCTCCGGCCGGCCGTCGTCAGCTCTCTCCTCCCCCTTTCCCGCCCCCTCTCGCTTCTCTCTGATGCCCGCCTTCCTGCTCCGGCCTCTCCTCCCCCTTTCCCGCCCCCTCCCGCTTGTTTCCTGGTGCCCGTCTTCTGCTCCTGCCGGCCGTCGTCAGCTCTCTCCTCCCCCTTTCCCGCCCCCTCCCGCTTCTCTCTGATGCCCGCCTTCCTGCTCCGGCCTCTCCTTTCTCGCCCCCTCCCGCTTGTTTCCTGGTGCCTGTCTTCTGCTCCGGCCGGCCGTCGTCAGCTCTCTCCTCCCCCTTTCCCGCCCCCTCCCGCTTCTCTCTGATGCCCGCCTTCCTGCTCCGGCCTCTCCTTTCCCGCCCCCTCCCGCTTGTTTCCTGGTGCCCGTCTTCTGCTCCGGCCGGCCGTCGTCAGCTCTCTCCTCCCCCTTTCCCGCCCCCTCCCGCTTCTCTCTGATGCCCGCCTTCCTGCTCCGGCCTCTCCTTTCCCGCCCCCTCCCGCTTGTTTCCTGGTGCCCGCCTTCTGCTCCGGCCGGCCGTCGTCAGCTCTCTCCTCCCCCTTTCCCGCCCACTCCCGCTTCTTTCCTGGAGGCTGAGCCTGGACACAGCTCCATGGAGGCGGGCGGGACACAGCGGCTCCGCCTGGACCTCTCCCGGGCCGCTCCAGGCCCCTCAGGGCCCGCTCGTGCCCCCCGGCCGAGGAGCGAGGTGTGGGCCTACCTGATGACCCTGGCGGACCGGGGCCTGCAGAGAAAGAAGGCGGAGGAGGAGGCCAAGCACGGAGTGAGTGTCCGACACCGGGGGCCGCGGAGTGAGTGTATGGGATGGCATCTGTGGAGGTGATGAGAGGCCGCGTTTGGGGGCTGGGTGGGGAAAGTTTGAAAGGATGGGGGCAGCGGAAAGGGGTTGAGTTCTGAACGGTACAGGGGTGAGTGAGTGTGCTGAAGAGCAGGCAGGGAGTGAATGTCCAAGTTAAGTGGCTAAAGTGGGGATTTGGGAAAATGTATAGGGTGAAGGATTATGGTAATTCGGGGATGGGCAAGAGAATTGCTGCGAGCCGGGAGTAATAGGCTGGGTGCTGCAGGCGGAGAGGAGGGTGAATAGGAGGCGCAGAGCTGGGGTGAGTGTTGGATGAGTGACAAGGAGGCTGAAGGGACTCGGGGCGGGATGATGGACTCCGAGAGGGGTCGCCTAGGCATGGATCGTGTATGTGTGGACCTCAGTCCACTGTATGTCACGCAGCGCAGACTGGCACAGGGAGGCAGGAGGGCCAGGCGAAGAGAAGAGAGGCAGCGAGAGGGGGTAGCGACTGGGAGGTATACTTAAACATTGTGAAAGGAAAACTGCTGTGGAGAAGAAAGGGAGAAAGAACAAGAATCGAGTTTGGAAGTGGGCCTCTCTAAGTAGACCTGGGAGAACAGAGAGACAACAAGAACGAGAGAGAAGTAAAGGATAACGAGAGAGAGAAAATGGCAACATAAATGAGCAGGGCGACCACCACATCTTTGAAAACCAAAGACCAGCACGTTCCACAGACATAGAAGTCGGATTATTATTAGCATCCACGCTGAGGCACAAAATAACTCAAATCACAGCACTCACTTCAGAAATGTGAGGAACATTAAGTGCATGTATCCTCTTTGTTAACTGATGTGCTGTCTTTCAGGGGCCCTAACTAAAGCTGACAAAAAAAATAGGCAACATAATTCTCTGCCAATAGCGTTGCGCTATTTAACACACAAAATAATGTTGTATGGACAAACGTTTCACCCCTTTAATATTCTTTTTAGAACTGTTTACAGCAATCCCCATCTCAAAGGTGACAAGGTAAACTTTGCAAAGGGTTTACTACTTTACAGCACCAGTTGATGCAATTTTTAAAGTAACGTTTGATTTGTTTCAGCTAGAAACAAAGTTAAAATATTCAAATTATGCAGCATGTGATATGTTATGATATGCAGAAAATGAAACAGCTGCAGAATCCATTAGCTAGACTTGTGAAACAACTCAGCAAGAGTAGAACAAGAAGGTATAGAAGGAACAAACAGGAGAACAAGCCTTAACCCTTTATGCACCGGCACCCTGACGCTGGAAGAGCCCCTTTGTCTTGCAGAGGCTCCACTCTATGTATAGCAATTTAGAAAGTAACTAGGTGCTTTCTTCGTTCTCTTTTTGCCCCAAGGACATTTTTTCTGCCCCAGAAAAACACAACACCCACTACCCACTCCCCTTCAAACTAACATGTGGCACAGGGTATGTTTTATAATGCACTATTCACTTTATAATTTCTGTACATTTTATTGTGTAAGGCAGTTTTTATACTTACTCCCAAAATATTAAATTTACACAATGCAGTTTTGCACTTTAATATCGACGAAGGCCTGTTCTTTCCTAACATGACCGGTTGTGAGTTGGTGCTTATCCACTGCCTCCTTGTGCCCCTGTCGCCTGCTTGTGCCTCAGTTTTCGTGCCCCTGTTGCCTGCTTGTGCCTGTTTTCGTGCCCCTGTTGCCTGCTTGTGCCTGTTTTCGTGCCCCTGTTGCCTGCTTGTGCTTCCGTGTGCCCCTGTTGCCTGCTTGTGCTTCCGTGTGCCCCTGTTGCCTGCTTGTGCCTCCGTGTGCCCCTATTGCCTGCTTGTGCCTCCGTGTGCCCCTATTGCCTGCTTGTGCCTCCGTGTGCCCCTGTTGCCTGCTTGTGCCTCCGTGTGCCCCTGTTGCCTGCTTGTGCCTCCGTGTGCCCCTGTTGCCTGCTTGTGCCTCCGTTTTCGTGCCCCTGATGCCTGCTTGTGCCTCCGTTTTCGTGCCCCTGTGTGCCCCTGTTGCCTGCTTGTGCCTCTGTGTGCCCCTGTTGCCTGCTTGTGCCTCTGTGTGCCCCTGTTGCCTGCTTGTGCCTCTGTGTGCCCCTGTTGCCTGCTTGTGCCTCCGTGTGCCCCTGTTGCCTGATTGTGCTGTGTGGGTGTGTGTGGAGGGCTCTGTGTGGCTGTGTGTGTAGGAAGCTTTGTGTGGCTGTGTGTGTGGGGGGGCTCTGTGTAGCTGTGTGTGTGGGGGGCTCTGTGTGTGTGGGGGGCTCTAAGTGGCTGTGTGTGGGGGGCTCTGTGTGGGGGTGTGTGTGGGGGGGCTCTGTGTGTGTTTGTGTGTCATTTGCGATAGATAAAGCTAGTGGCATTGTAAATGACAATGCCATTTATTTATGTTAAAAAAAACATAAATAAAAATAATGTCAAGAGCAATGCCAATAGCTCTAACTTTAACAAAGGCAAAACCATTGCATTGTAAATGCTTGTTATATTAATTATGAGCTGAGCCTTTGTCTGCAGCGTTGCTGACAGGAGGGACCTATCAAAGACTCCTCCCCCTGTAGCTCCTAAAGCAAGGGGTAGGAGAGGGTTCACTATGCCCCTGCGCATAGGCAGTCTGAAAAAGTGGAAGTCATCGGTCATGCATGATGCACTGTGCCAAGACGTGAGGTGAATGTGACATGGTGTTGGTTCTAGGGCTTTAAGTGGGATGATAGAACTGGAGGGTCTCTCCAAAGGGGGTGTTCTATGTAACTAAGGGAATGAATTAAAACACCTAAGCTAAAAATCTGTGCTTTGGATAGTGTACTGCCCAACTGGTTTTCTGCAAGAGGGAGATAAACGGGCAGAGAGTGTCTGGTGATGGATACATGAGGCATGGAGTGGAATCAAGAACATGCAGCCACCGACATTCAATAGTGCTGTCCACGGGCTTGAAAGCAAAACTTTGGGTGTGGTCACTTTTTCTTTACATATCAAGCACTGGTCATGGGCATCCATTGTTGGGGCGCAGAGGGCCCCTCAGATGTCTGGGGTCTGGTGCCACTGCACCTGCTCCACAACTGAAGTACTGCTGCTATGACCCATCTGTGCACTGCTGCACTCAGGGTCCCTCTGCGCAGCACTGTACTGAGGGCCGCTCTTCCCATGGCTCTAGTGAGAGGTACAGTCCTACCACTAGAGTAACTCTTTGTGTTTTGCTTCAGCAGGACCTCGTTTCATTGACATCTCTAGTGTTTCAATCTAAAGACAGATGCAGAGAGGGACTCTGCAATGAGTTGCAGTGAGTCCCTATGCAGTCAATTCAACATTAAAAAAGCAAGAAAAAGAAAGAGACAGTAACAAGTGACAAGTTAAAAAGTCATCATAAAAACATTAATTCGATTGAATCTATTGTGCAGTATCCGCACCATATGGGTGATTTCAGATTTAATAGTTCCTCGAATTTAAAAAAAACAAGGCGTCAACGCGTTTCGGTGTGCCCTCAAATTGTGCACCACCTTCATCAGGACTTTTCATAATAACTGTCTCATTAGATAAGGTTCACATAAAAACACATATATCTGTGTTGAGACAAAAACATACATATACATCATAAATATGTTCCCGTCAAAAAATAGTATTGCAACAGCATGAAAAACACTATACACTACATATGAAAAGCAAATATTAATTGTAAATTAGACTCATTCTCTAACACACAAATCCCACCCAATAAATGATGTTACATAATTATGGTAGGGTTCTTCCATATACACATGAAAAGCATTAACTTGCATATCTTTCTCTTCATTCATCAACACAGCACTCCAAATATAGTAAGAAAGTCTGGGAGTAATCATCCTCATGGATCAATATGATCTGGTGGTGCTAGATAGCATACATCAATACTGACCATACACCCATAGTGGAAGCAGTTCAACACAGATCTCCTGCTGACTGGTAATCAAACACATTGTATATTCTATGAATATAATGTTACTACTAAGGGCCTATGATGAAAAGTTCTTACTAAGGGCCTATGATAGAAAGTTCTCAAAACCCTGCATAAACACAGAATAGAAGCTTACCCACACATTGAAGCACCTGCTCTTTTTGGCAAATCAACAAACAGAATTAAAAAAAGAATTTAGTCGTGGATAATCGAATACGCATACCTTATTATCAATGCGCCAAGTATATTCCAATAGATTTTAAAGTTGCCTTATAAAACAAACTGGTGTTCCGTAGGTATTATCTATGAGAGAAAACATAAATCTGACAGTCATATATCAATAAATCACTGGCTGTGACAAAGTCAATAATTTTGGAGGGCTGTGATCTAGTACCTCAGAAACGTTGTGAATACGTGAAGTCACTGACAGTGTCTTCCTATACCGTGATTTTCTCTTTTCATGTAGCAAAATGTGCCACGATCCTACACAAGAATAGATTTGAACAGCAGCATATAATTATATAAGTCGCAATATGTATGCTGTTATAATGTGGGCGAAAAAAATCTCGTAAAAAACCTACCTTCCAAGCACTCGCTATGGATGTAGGTAACTACGTCTTCTTAAGGAAGCAGTGTCCTCAATTGTTCGATAAGACAAAGTCCCCAGTTCTGGAAAACCTAAAAGGTACAACGGTAGACAAAATACGTATAATTATAGATGACAAAATATTTATTAAAGGCCATGTCCACCGTCCCCGTGGTGCGGACTTGTTTAAATAAACCATATTGAGGGGGCTAGTTAGAGGTTAACCTACCCTGCCATTATAGCATCCTCGCACGGTCGCTCACCGGAATATAAAACGGTGCGAGTCCAAAAGGGCGTCTTCTCCAAGTTAGCAACTGTAGGCGGCAGAGTTTGTCTATTCAGAGAGGTTTAAATATCGATATAACTACAAGACAATGACCCACACCTGTGATCGGCGTTCCTACGGCGTCTGATGTCATCAGCGGGCGCCCCTCCTCGCATCCAATGACTCACGCAGACTTCCGCAAAACAAAGTCATGCATTGTTAACATATCACGTTGATCAAACAGCCACATATTAGTGATGACTAAAAAATACATTATGTAAAAAATAAGAAAGAGAAAAAAATATATATATTATATTTTTTCTCCTTCATAATTGTGAACATCCCCGCTGGTTATGGAAATTAAAAATATGTTTAATCAAATAGTAATGAAATGAGCATGGGATGATTCCTATATCAAATAAAAAACATGGTCCTAATGAATATTAGGTGAAGTTAGTATGTCATGTTGGTGCACATAGCCGGCCGGTACGACTTCGACTCCTCCATTTCAAATCCTATTATCACCAATGTTGTAAACTAGGACCATGTATTGAAGCTAGTGTATTATTGATAGAGCGCGCAGTTCTCCCGGGCCACCTGGGTTACCAATTCTTTACACGCACTGGGCCCTGGCGTGCGAATTTTCCAAACACCACACTAATAATTTGGGTGAACCGGGAGAGGATCACTATTTTTCCTCCTGCACGCTGCTATGAGCAATTAAGGTTTGGTTTCACCTCTGCATACCATGTACCTGACTTACCACAGGCACAATTCTTACGACGGACCTGGAGCTATAAGGGAAAATAGTAGACAGGCCTAACATCAGATACTCTTTATAATCAGTAAATACTTTCCACAATTCTGTAAAATGACCACAGACACCTGAGGATGTTTAAAACTTTATAGAAGTTTAGAGAGAATATGACAAGGCAATAAGTGATAGGCAGAATAATGCGTCTAACATCAAAATCAACACCATAAAATAGCTATAGATTAATGCTAAGACCATTTGAGTACATGGGAAAACTAAAAGATAGGAGTTTTTAGAACAAAACTAGTCACTGCAACTTTATACTAGAACATAGGATGTGGATGGGACCTAGAACACGTACTTAACCTAAGTGTTTAAACTATTCTTACTAAGTTCACCGCAATCAGGCTAAAGGTAAGGGGAAAATTGGAACATACTAATACAATATAACAGTTGGTAATTTCCTAAAGGAGGGGAGAGAAGGGAACAATTCTAAAACAATTGCATATAACTCGTTCTCAAGGTGATAGAGCAATATCATAGGCAAGAGTGCTTTATTAAGAAATATAATGAGAGGAGAGGGAGAGCGAGAGAGAGACGCAAACCCACAGGTTAATATTTACCTAGGTCTGAGAGACGACTAACCCTGGCCACGGGTCAGTTGGAAGGACGGGGACAAGGACCCTCAGGAAGGAATGCCAGAATGCGAGCAGGTACAGCTCACGGACAGTAAGGACAGGATACCCCTCAGGATTTGAGATCAGGACTGGGCTCACCAAGGTACGACCAACACCCACAGCTTCAGAAGCAACGCCAGCGTTACCCCTTTCTGCAAGTAATCCGCCAGTAACCCCGATTGGGTTTTCGAATTTCCCAGCAAAGTGCTTCGCCAGCACTTAGGATTATTTCCACCCCTTAGGAGTTTGTGGAAAGTATGGACAGAGTGCTCCGCAGCACTTCAGATTGAGCACCTATAGAGTTCGTAGGGTCAGTGACAGGTCTGCTACTCGGACAAGTCGGACAATTTTCCTAAGCTAAACTAGGGCAGTTATACTGTTTTGGGGTCCCTCAGACCACCCACTAATGTTGAAAGTGACAGTTTCCCACATTATGATTGGTCAGGAGAGGTGGTGTGGTCATTACCACCTCCTAGAATTCAACTTTCTCATCCAAATATTAAAATTTTCCTACCCGCCCCTTGGGTTCACGTTCCCATGCATAGAATACAATAGAAAATCTGAGTGCACAAGACATTGCAACAAAATCAGTTATTCTCAAGGTGAGTGTCCTCATCTTGTGCTGGGTTTCTCAGGCGCATTTGGCTTCTGGGGCCAGCTGGCTGGTTTCAGCTTCTGCGCAGTTAGGACTTTCCCCGGTCACCTGACAGGGTTCAGAGGAGCCTCAGCATGGCGTCGCTCATGTATGCCCCAGCCCACAAAGACGCGGTACATGAAAAGTAAGCGAGAACGAATTAAAATCACATATAAAAATGATCACACTGTATACCATGATAAAATACTAACCAACCCTTATTTTATAATGACTATAGCATTATTGTTTAGTGCGGAAAAACAGATAGGCTAAAGCAGCGGTAGCAAGCGGAGAGCATGGTGAGAGACAAGCGGCCATGTTTGCAACAGTGCGCATGAGCACAAACTCCCTCCAGAATGCGAGTGCGTCACATCACATGGGTATGGCCGACGCATGCGCAGACTGAATTACAGCGAAGCAGCCGATTTTAGTGCAAGCTTCGTTAGTATGAGAAAAGACATACAAGCAAGCATCCTGGGGACACCCGCGTGTCTGGAAAAACATTCAATAAATGACGAACAATAGTGTTAATATGATTATACGGTTTAGGCAAGGGTTTTGTATGAGAGCAGGGCGCTTGCACGCGAATCCCAGCTCCATCAATCCCCTCTTTGATGATATTTACTATCATCACCACATAGAAGGAAACAGATGCCAACTTTTCTCATTCATCCATATCACTCATCTGGATTTCAACAAATTTATCGTTGAGTTTTCTTGCAGCTTCTCTATGAGAGTGGTGATTTTTCACTTTTTTGTAAATTTCACTCTTTAACTCCTCTAATTCTAAATCATCAATATTTCTTTTCACCCCCCTTTTATTTACAGTATATTTCTTTTTGCACCTCTGGCATTTGCAGCAGATAAAAATTATTAATACAACTACACCTATTATAACTATTGGCATCAGTATTTTCCACAAAAGACTTCTACCTAGGTTAGTAAACCAACTACCTATAGAGGAGAGACCTCCAGTCAGTCTCGTCCAGGCACTGTCAACCTCCAATGGTTTGAGTTCTTTTTCCAAATTAGTTATGTTTTTCACATATTGTTTTAGTTCGATACTTTTATCAGGAATGTAAGTGCAACAATGTTGCGCTTTCAGCATTCTACAGACTCCGCCCTCTTTTGCTAATAGGGTGTCAAGGGCAAGACGGTTTTGCAAAACCATTGATCTGATCGCAACCATTTCAGTATTGACCAGCAGGAATCCAGCAGCAGTGTCCGTTGATAACCGGTCCACTACTGTAGACAATTTGCAGATTCTATGAGTGTTCAGAACTACCCCCATTCCAGGTATCAGTGCACTAAAAATATCACCTATAATTTCACCTACACTTTCACGTTTACTACGCACTAAGCCATTAGTTTCTTCATCGCTTCCAGCTGCATTATTCACATGGTATATTTTCGGGAAAACAATGCCAAAGTAGCAGCTTCCATACCAGTGATCCGGCAATTTGAAATAAGCCTTGTTCCCACATATATAATATATTCCGGGGAACACAGGTTCTGACCCATTTTTGAAACCCCAACCTCCAATTACCTTGTAATTATGTTCACACTCGCTGGAACCGATGAATACATTGTTATAGTACTCTGTCTTTTCCCTATGAATACAAAGTTTCCCCTTTCGTTCAAAATCCAGCAACAAGGCAGGACTAGCTTCGCCTTGCGAGGTGTTATCCAAGTGCTCAGCCCACCTAGGGACTCTATCCTTTTCGTCATGTGCCTTCTTCTGAAACTTTTCTCTCCTTCTGTCTGCCATCTTTATAAACATCTTTTCCTGCTCTTGCAGAGAACAGGTTAGATTATCTTCTCTTGCTTTATCTAAATCTATGTTACCTATAGTCAGGAAATATTCTCCCATATAGCGGGTCACGTCATTTGTAGTATGTACAAGATTCAGGTGTCCTCTAATAGGAAGTTCAGAAAATACTACATCATCATTTGAATAATAGTACTGTAAAGTGCTTCTATAAAACAAGCTAGCTAATATACTACAGGAGATTCCATAGGTCAAAGGTAGATGGTGGTATGTCACACCTTCAGCCACTGAAGTTGGCAGCTTCATGCAGACATAACAGTCCTCTATTTCCATAGCTTCTACGTAATGCACTAACAAGTTAGCAAAAACATTTAGATGCGTCCTGTTTCTCATTTTGTGAAAATGTAGTCCATCCTCATCTGGTGCTTCTAAATTAGGTCGTGTGTGTGTCAGTCCTACTCGTTTGTCGCGTCTTTCTAGGCTTCGTGGTGTTTCTGCAGTCTGTACAACCCCTACGTCTACTGCTTCGGGTTCAGTAGGGGACAAGTTAGGATTTTTACTTATCATAAAAGGTAGGAAAACGGTTAGTCCTATCCACATTACTATTAACATGGCTACACTACACAAGCATATTTTACAACAGGTTTTAAGACACCCACACCGGGATCTCCCAGAGACATTCGGATCAGACATATTTAGCTTACAGGTGGCTTTTGCTACCCTTCTTCGTTTCTTTGCACCAAAGGCTCACTTCGGGGCTCTCTCAAGGAGGGTCTTCGTCCGAACTCCGATCAGCAATGGACTCGTCGTCACTGTTGCCACTGTGGTGTGGCTCGTCAATTTCCTCCAACACAAAGTACGTCCACTCAGGGCTCCGATACAGTCGGTTCTGTTTCTTTATTCTGTCGCTCTTTCTTAGCGATTTGCCTTGGGCTGCCTTTCTTTCGCTTTCAGCCCTTTTTCTGTCTTTTAGTTTTTCTTCAACTGTTTTTAGTCTGAGCCTCAGTCTCTTGACGTATCGGGGTGCACTTCTGCCTCCGTGCCTCCCAGTTGTTGAGGAAAATTGGCCTTCTTCGTGCACTCTCTTTACTTTTTGATGTGGCACCTCTGTTTCCCTGCCTGTCTGACTTGTTCCAGGTCTTTCGTCTATTTCTTCTGCCTGGCCCCTATTCTGTCCCTGCTCAGATTCGAATCGTACTCGCTTTTTATTTTTTTTTAATTTTGTTTCCGTTGTCTGAGCACTTTGATCTAGTTCTATCTGTTCCTGTTCATGCTCTTCGATCTCTTCGTTTTCTTCTGCATGAACGTCAGCTCTAATTTCTAACTGTCCCTTTCCCACTTCCGGAGTTTCAGGAGAAGTTTCGATGTCTTGATCTGACCCTACTTGGCCTATGTCCTGATCAGGTGTGTTGTGGCTTTCGTTGACCTGACCTTCTTCTTCTATTTCTAACTCACCTGGACTATCCCACTCACTGTCTAAGTAGGAATATTTCCGGGTTCGTATTGGATCATGAACCTGGTCGTCGGCGGGGTACCATTCAACGTCTCGACTTGTGCTCGGCAGTTCAATGTCAGCTAGCTCCGGACTCTCCTCCTCGGAAGCTTCTTCAGCTGAGCTGCCTTCAGCTCCAGTCGCGTTTTCTCCAGATACCCGCTTTGTGTGGCTGGCGTGGATCCACTTCGGTACACCAGCGCACTTTACAGCAGTTGTAGTGACGAGGATCACTTGTCGTGGCTTTCCCCACCTCGGTTTCAGGCAACTGCTCCGGGTGTGTTTCTTTAACGCCACCCAATCTCCTGGTTGCAGTTTATGTGCCGGAGTCTTTGGCCACTCGTCTTCAGTCTCTCCGATCTGCTGAGAGAGAGAACGCACTTGGTCACCCAGCTGCTTGCAGTATTCTAATACCATATCATCAGAAATGCTTAGCAGTTTGTGTCCGGGCACCCAAGCCTGTCGCATCACTCTTCCCATCAACACTTCATGGGGACTTAGGCCAGTTTTTCTGTTCGGGATACTTCTCAGACTCATCAGCACAAGGGGTAAAGCCTCTATCCAGTTCATCTTTGTGGAATCACACATTTTGGCCAATCTGGATTTCAGGGTGCCATTTATTTGTTCCACTACCCCAGAAGCCTCTGGATGGTAGGCACAGTGCAATCTTTGCTTCATTTTGAAGGCTTTACAGAGTTCCTCTAAGACATCGTTGGCAAAATGCCCACCTTGGTCCGTTTCGATTGTCTCTGGAATTCCGTACCTAGGTATCAACTCCCTGAGCAATAACTTGGCTGTGGTGAGAGCATCATTTTTCTTAGCTGGATATGCTTCCACCCACCTGGAGAATAGGCAAACTATGACTAGGATATATCTATACCCTTTACATTTAGGCATGGTTATGAAGTCTGCCTGCATCCTGACAAAGGGACCTATTGCCTTTCCAACTGTACTTTGTTCTACTACAGTCTTTTTCCCTGCATTGAATTGCTGACACACCAGGCACCTCTGGCAAAGCCTTTCCACCTGGTTCCTGAATTTTGAATTACAGAACACCTTGTCAAACACCCGACACATTGCGTCCCTTCCCATATGTGTTGGTTCATGTATCATTCTGATCATGGGGTCAATCAAACTATCAGGCAGTACAGGCACCCCAGTCGAGTTTACCACCACACCATCATCTCTCAGTTTGCATCCATTTGCTGCCCACCTTCCTTTTTCCTGCCTGTCTGTCGCCTGTTGCAAATCCTTTAATTCTTCCCACGTTGACACATTCTCAAACAACATAAGTTGGCAGCTGGTTCCATCCCACAACGCAATTTGGAGTGACATATGGTATCGGGCACAAAACTGTGCAATTTGGTCAGCGTACCTATTACCGGCAGTCACATCATCATTTCCAGATTTGTGAGCCGCACACTTGACCACAGCCAATTCTTTGGGCAATTGGATAGCTTCCAGTAAGTTATGCACCACCTTTCCATTTCTGATAGGAGTGCCTGAGGACGTCATGAATTCTCTTTGCAGCCACAACTGGCCGAAGTCATGAACAACCCCAAAACAATACTGGCTGTCTGTGTAAACAGTTATTCTCTTGTTCTTACCCCTCTTACATGCTCTGGTTAACGCGATGAGCTCTGCCACTTGTGCAGATTTCACCTCGCTCATGTAAGATGCTTCTATTGTTTCTGTCAATGTAACCACAGCATAGGCAGGACTTAGGCTCCCACTTTCATGTCTTAAACACGAGCCATCCACGAACATTGTCTTATCTCCATCAAGTAACGCTATTTCACGGATGTCAGGACGGGGCTTGGTACTGAACTCAGTTAGATCGATGCAATTATGCTCCCCTTCCTCTTCAATTTCTACATCCAGGGGGATAGGTAACAATGTCGCAGGGTTTAGGACATTGCACCGGGAAATAGTGACATTCTCGGCACCAATTAAAATTCTCTCATACTTAGTCAGCCGACTAGGTGTGAGGTACTGGGTCTTAGTTCTAGTCAATAGGATAACAACAGAATGAGGAACATATACAGTGACATGATGTCCCATGACAATGTTCTCACTCTGTTCCAAACTGACGCAAGTAGCAGCAACTGCTTTCAAGCATCCAGGTAATCCAGCCGCCACCGGATCTAGGGTGGCCGAAAAGTAGGCCACTGGTCTTCTAACTAGTCCGTGCTCCTGGGTCAGGACTGAAAGAGCACAATTCTCTCTTGTGTCACAGAATAGCTCAAAGTGCTTGGTGTAGTCAGGCATACCCAGTGCAGGAGCAGAACATAGACAGTTTCTCAGAGTCACCCAAGCGTTCATGCTCTCACTGTCCCAACTGACGGGGTCTTCTACGCCTTTCTTCGTCATATTTATCAGGGGTCTGGCTAGAGCTGCGAATCCTACAATCCATTGTCTGCAGTAACCCACCACTCCCAAGAACATTCTCACCTCCTTCTGAGTTCTGGGCAGTTCCATTGCTTTAATTATTTTGATTCTTTCGGTGGTAACTTTCCTTATTCCCTTTTCGATCTGGTGCCCCAGATATTTCACTGAATTTTTACAAAATTGTAACTTGTCAGGTGACACTTTATGTCCTCCCTTTCCTAAGTGATTCAACAAGGCAATGGTGTCAGTGACGCAGTCATTTTGGGTTTTAGATGCCACTAACAGGTCATCTATGTACTGCACCAAAACAGACTCTCTTGGCAGCACTAGGGATTCAAGGCACTTTTTTAATATCTGGTTGAAAATCGATGGACTTTCGGTGTACCCCTGGGGGACACGATTCCAGACATAGATATGGCTGTCAAATTCAAAACTGAAAAGGAACTTGCTTTCTGGATGCAGTGGGATGGAGAAGAATGCATGGCATAAGTCGATGACAGTGAACCATTCTGCATTCCAGGGAATCTGATATAGTATCACAGCAGGGTTGGGTACAATAGGGCAGCACGGCACAACAATTTGGTTTACTTTGCGTAAATCTTGCACCACCCGGTACTTTCCACTAGGCTTTTTGATCCCAATGATTGGTGAATTACAGGGACTGCTCATTACTTCCTCTATTATCTCTGCTTCGAGTAGCCGGGTAATTTCAGTCGCTACTCCAGCTTTTACTTCTGCACTCATTTTGTACTGTCTGGTTTTGGGGTATACAGCATTTGTTTTTATGGCTATCTTAACTGGGTCCACATTTGCCATTAAACCTACATCCTTTCCTGTGAAATCCCACACTTCTGGAACTACTCTTAACTGGAGCTCTTCAGGTAAATCTACAACTGTCAAAGGTTTGATATCAGAATCTTGTCTGACTAACATCAGCTTGTACACACCATCTTCATCGGGTGTCTGAATTTCGACGCCTTTTGGTGTGCAATAGATGGTACAATTCATTTTGCACAACAAATCACGTCCTAGCAGGTTCACAGGACTGGAATCACAGACTACAAATCTGTGCATTTCTTTGAAATTTCCTATAGAAACTTCCATTGGTTCGGTTACTGGAGTACTTATTATTTGATTTGAGATGCCCACTACTTGGATCGCTTCTCCCGAGAGGGGTAGGTTAGGAACATCCACTGTTCTTACAGTAGATCTGGTAGCACCAGTGTCCAACAGAAAGGTGACGTCTTTTCCCTCAACCTTTCCTTCAATGTATGGTCCAGTCTGGTCTACCGGTAAGGAGGCGCCAAGCACGCACTCCTCATCCTCCCCTCTCAGGCCCCGTCAATCTTGATCTTCACAGAGGAAGGTATCATTTAGCAAGTACTGTGGAATGATTGCATTTCTTTCACTCTCAACTTCCCATACTTCCGCCCTCTCATTCTGCTGACCCTGACTCTTAAAATTCTGTCTAGGAGCGCGAGGTACGGGAGGTAATTTTACCTGTTGCTGGTTCTTTCTTGTCCCCTCTTTCGGTACCTGTGGATTTAAACCATTTACAGGGGCATTACCGGCCTGCAGGTGTGGACACTCGTCTCGCCAATGCCCTATCTGGCCGCACCCATGGCACGGAAACTTTTTCATGGCTTCTTCCCGACTCATTTTAGCTCGGGGCTTTCCTCCTCCCCCAGCAGTGGTAGTCTGAGCATTATTACTGGAAGTCAATTTATTTAACTGTTTTTCCTGCTGTTCAGCTAATTTCACCTGTGCCCACATTACCTTTTCCTTGAGGGCTTTCTTTTTATTTTCGATTTCATCTTCGCAGTATTTTGCATATTTTAGGACATCATCTATGGGCTTTCCCTGCCAACTGATTTTATTATCTCGAATCCATTGTGAAATTTCAGGTCTTAATCCCAGCACAAATCTGTAACTGAAATGGGTCATGTCTTTCATGTCTACGTTATCGATACCACTGTACGTTTTGAATACCTGCAGTAATCTCTCATAAAATGAGTGCACCGTTTCATCACGTTCCTGGGTGGTTCTATCTATTCGGGTCCAATCTGTCTCCTTTGCTGGCACCTTTTTCTTGAGGTATTGTATGACTTGCTCATACTTCCTCATTACTTCAGGTGCGGGAGCTCCTGTTTTCTCATCTCTGGGGAATTCCTCACTGGGCCAATCAATTTCAATTTTACAGTCGGTCCACAAATCTACAGGGACCACAATGTCGAAAAACCCATCCAGGTCTTTCAAGAGGCATTTCTGAACTTTTATGAAGCGTTCTACCTGCCTGTACCAGTCAACTGGCTTCTCACGTAATTTCGGGAAGTCATTTGTAAATGACACAATATCCTGTCTGGACCAAGGGACATGGACATATTTTCCTCCCGGGACCTCTCTCATAGGGCACAATTTTTCCGTTGGTGTTACTTCCTTTAACACGAATTCTGAAGCCTGTAACTTAGCCCTGCTGTCTTCCTTTTTCTTTGCCCACCTGGTTCTCCACTTTCCCACCTCTCCCCACTTTTGCAGGAGCTTCAACAATTCCTTTACTTGGATCTGTTTTCCCATCACATTCAGGCTTTCTAAATCCTTGTCTGAGAAATCTACTCTGTAGGGTTTCTGGAGAATTTTGGAGCGACTAACATCAATTCCCATTTCTGTGGCTGTATCCATTATCCTTTCATGGAGCAACCTAGCACTCCGGGTAAGGTTTTTGCTGTTAAACAGTAATTCTTCTTCACTGTACGAGCTTAGGCGCTCAACTCCTACGTTTCCAGCCATCATTTCTTCTATTTCTATTCTTAATTTATATATTTCCAATGCTTTAGGTTGGGGAGTGGTCTCCTTCTCCAGATCCTTTGTCCATCTGTCCAATTCTTCTGGGGAAACTAAGGTGGCACTCCTAGCCCCAGTTGCACCTTCAATCAACACCTCCTTTGGTCTTGTCTGGCTTCTTGCCCCCGATGTACTAATTCTAGACTCTCTTATGGGCAAATCCATCAAAACTACAGATTCACACTCACTTTCCTGATCCTCATCTATGAATACTTCCTTCCTCGGGGTCGGGATGCTAGGAGTAGGCAGTATTGGGGTGATAACAGGAGGATGGGGACTAGTCAGGTCATTTCTATACAGTGGAATAGCTGGACCAATAGTTACTGGAATAGTCAGGGAATCAGGATGGGGATGTATCTGGGCAATGGTTCGAACTAAATCCTCTCGCTGTTTAGCCAGGGCTTCTTTCTCTTTTTCCTGCAACCCCCTTTCTGCAGAATTGCCATGCAATACCTGAGGTACCAAGGAAGGATAAATACTTGGGGCAGTTGGAGTGACCAATCGGGGTGGACCTTCTCCGAAGGGCTGATAATTTGGGACCGTGGGTCTAGGTCTGCAAAACCCATCCCCCTCACTGGTTTTACTGTCTGTACCTGTTCCATCTGTATCACTATCCCTCCCACTTCTGGGATATTTGGCAAAGGGATTTGGAGAATGCATAGGCTCTGACTCTGCAACATATGGAGGTGGATTTTTCATTAACAAATCTTCCAGGTGCTCATCTTCTGAGTCCCCCACGGGCATTAAGTGATGGGTCTTTTCTTTACATTTTCCTTTTCTCTCTTCCAATACCCCCATCATAGGGAATAGCCCTTCAGTCAACATAGATTGCCTCCACTGTTTCATTTTCTGCTCTTTGGTCTGCGCTTGAACCCTCGGATACCATTTACTCACTCCCTTATCCATCCGGGGTTTATCTCGCTCTGCCGCCTCAATCTCCCATTCCTCCAGGGCTTCGTACTGTGTCAACCTAGGTCTAGGGTGTAATTCATTCATGCGGGTCCTTAGGTTAAACAGAATCCGACCATTAAATGTGCCTTCAACAGGAAATGCTAGGACTCCGTCATCTACAGTATACTTTGCCCAATTTTCTAACCAGACACAAGTGTGGTACCCTTTATCAAACAGCATGAAAGAAGCAGGGGTATTTGGCGGGGGAATGAGCACGCCTTCCCTCGTTCTAATGGGCTTGTCAGTCTTGAATTTTTTTTTTATTTTATCAGAAAATGACAGTTTCCTCTTTACTCCATACATCATGTGCCGTCTACCTCGTCTAAGCTGATCCGTATGAAATCCTAGGTACTTTGGGTTCGGTATGAAATCTGGATACCACATGCAACTCTCCAGACTCGCTTCTAACTCGGCTTGATTAATTTTGTTTACCTTTGTGCTTCCAATGCTAGCGCGACTTATATTTCGCACCACCCAATCAGGTCAGAGAATACAAATACTGTTAACCAATGGGTGCGCGGCCTTTTCACAAGACTGAGTCTCACGCTTGGGCACTCACCCCTCCTTTACAAATTCAGCTCCACTACACACCCGCTGTCTTGACCAATGCCAGCGCGGCACGGAGTGACGTCAGAGCAGCTCTCCGACTGACTCCCTCCTTCACAAGGTAACGGAAACTTTTTACTCTCTCTAAAGTGCAAGTGCACGTTTTAGTCAACAACACACAACGTTTGCCACTATGTCTGAGTGTTCTAAAGAGAGAAAAGACTTTTCTTTCGCTACTAGTAAACCACTTCTGTCTACTTTTCATTCACTCTGGATAGACTTCTTTGCCTGTCCCTTCACACTAGTAACATAGAACCCGTTATTCTTCTGACTCATCCACCTTAGTCGGGGATATGTACTGAGCCAGGATTTCACCAGCGAACTATTTTACTTACCAGACAAGCCTCGGAGACCCTACTACTCCTTCCGTATGCGACCCTTACTAGGTGATATCGCAATGAAAGTTTTATAAAGGACTCGTAGCTATCATTCACTCCAGAAACAAAAAGGTACTAATTAGTGCTTCCAGTTATCCTTAACCCTGCACTAATACCTCAAACCTAGTGACTTCAACAGCTAACCGGATTCTGCTCACCGTTAGCTAAATACTTCCCCGGGGATTCGGACTACACTGAACATTCACAAACACTGGTTAATATAACATTTATAGCAGCAATGCAAAAATCATATACATTTACATATAAATCCTTAAAACATTTCAAAAATATTTGAACCTAATACAGTAGAAAATCAGCAGCACATTTAATTTTCACGGTTTGTTTATGACCTATCCTGTCTACCTAATCTAACTAGTCCAAACCATCCTCTGGCTGCCAAAAAATTACTGATAGAGCGCGCAGTTCTCCCGGGCCACCTGGGTTACCAATTCTTTACACGCACTGGGCCCTGGCGTGCGAATTTTCCAAACACCACACTAATAATTTGGGTGAACCGGGAGAGGATCACTATTTTTCCTCCTGCACGCTGCTATGAGCAATTAAGGTTTGGTTTCACCTCTGCATACCATGTACCTGACTTACCACAGGCACAATTCTTACGACGGACCTGGAGCTATAAGGGAAAATAGTAGACAGGCCTAACATCAGATACTCTTTATAATCAGTAAATACTTTCCACAATTCTGTAAAATGACCACAGACACCTGAGGATGTTTAAAACTTTATATAAGTTTAGAGAGAATATGACAAGGCAATAAGTGATAGGCAGAATAATGCGTCTAACATCAAAATCAACACCATAAAATAGCTATAGATTAATGCTAAGACCATTTGAGTACATGGGAAAACTAAAAGATAGGAGTTTTTAGAACAAAACTAGTCACTGCAACTTTATACTAGAACATAGGATGTGGATGGGACCTAGAACACGTACTTAACCTAAGTGTTTAAACTATTCTTACTAAGTTCACCGCAATCAGGCTAAAGGTAAGGGGAAAATTGGAACATACTAATACAATATAACAGTTGGTAATTTCCTAAAGGAGGGGAGAGAAGGGAACAATTCTAAAACAATTGCATATAACTCGTTCTCAAGGTGATAGAGCAATATCATAGGCAAGAGTGCTTTATTAAGAAATATAATGAGAGGAGAGGGAGAGAGAGAGAGAGACGCAAACCCACAGGTTAATATTTACCTAGGTCTGAGAGACGACTAACCCTGGCCACGGGTCAGTTGGAAGGACGGGGACAAGGACCCTCAGGAAGGAATGCCAGAATGCGAGCAGGTACAGCTCACGGGCAGTAAGGACAGGATACCCCTCAGGATTTGAGATCAGGACTGGGCTCACCAAGGTACGACCAACACCCACAGCTTCAGAAGCAACACCAGCGTTACCCCTTTCTGCAAGTAATCCGCCAGTAACCCCGATTGGGTTTTCGAATTTCCCAGCAAAGTGCTTCGCCAGCACTTAGGATTATTTCCACCCCTTAGGAGTTTGTGGAAAGTATGGACAGAGTGCTCCGCAGCACTTCAGATTGAGCACCTATAGAGTTCGTAGGGTCAGTGACAGGTCTGCTACTCGGACAAGTCGGACAATTTTCCTAAGCTAAACTAGGGCAGTTATACTGTTTTGGGGTCCCTCAGACCACCCACTAATGTTGCAAGTGACAGTTTCCCACATTATGATTGGTCAGGAGAGGTGGTGTGGTCATTACCACCTCCTAGAATTCAACTTTCTCATCCAAATATTAAAATTTTTCTACCCGCCCCTTGGGTTCACGTTCCCATGCATAGAATACAATAGAAAATCTGAGTGCACAAGACATTGCAACAAAATCAGTTATTCTCAAGGTGAGTGTCCTCATCTTGTGCTGGGTTTCTCAGGCGCATTTGGCTTCTGGGGCCAGCTGGCTGGTTTCAGCTTCTGCGCAGTTAGGACTTTCCCCGGTCACCTGACAGGGTTCAGAGGAGCCTCAGCATGGCGTCGCTCATGTATGCCCCAGCCCACAAAGACGCGGTACATGAAAAGTAAGCGAGAACGAATTAAAATCACATATAAAAATGATCACACTGTATACCATGATAAAATACTAACCAACCCTTGTTTTATAATGACTATAGCATTATTGTTTAGTGCGGAAAAACAGATAGGCTAAAGCAGCGGTAGCAAGCGGAGAGCATGGTGAGAGACAAGCGGCCATGTTTGCAACAGTGCGCATGAGCACAAACTCCCTCCAGAATGCGAGTGCGTCACATCACATGGGTATGACCGACGCATGCGCAGACTGAATTACAGCGAAGCAGCCGATTTTAGTGCAAGCTTCGTTAGTATGAGAAAAGACATACAAGCAAGCATCCTGGGGACACCCGCGTGTCTGGAAAAACATTCAATAAATGACGAACAATAGTGTTAATATGATTATACGGTTTAGACAAGGGTTTTGTATGAGAGCAGGGCGCTTGCACGCGAATCCCAGCTCCATCATTATTACTTAATCGAAATGGGTGAAGTTAGCCTACTAGACGTTCTCAATCTTCTTTAGAATTTAATCCATTCCTGACCGTGTCAAGAATTGAAATATACCATTGTTCTCGGTATTTGCGCTTGGTGGTAATATCCCCACCTCTTTTATTGCCTGTTATTCTCTCAAGTATGAACCCTTTAAAATCAGTGCATCCGTGACTCGCACTGATGAAATGGTCTACTAATGGGACACTCATCTTCTGATTCCTGATCACTGATTTGTGTTCAGACAAGCGTGTTCGTAACTCACGGCCTGTCTCTCTCACATAGCCCTTATTACAAGGGCAAATCAAAAGATAAACTACGTTTTTACTCCTGCAGTTATTTAAATCCTTTGCCCATATGTTTTTTTTATTATGAACTATGTACTTACCTTCTATACATTGATCACAAACCGCGCAATGACCACACTTTTGATTACCAACTGCTCTGGTGCCCTCAATTGTACATTGTCTAGTTTCACTAATCTCCCTATACGTGTGTGCCAATTCTTTCTTAAGATTATTGTTGCGCTTGAAGGCAAAGATAGGATGATCTAGAGTTGTTTGTTCATTATCATTTAAGATGGCCCAGTTAGAGTTGGTAATGCTTTTGATCTTGTTACTAATGCTAGAAAACTGACAAACAAATACATTCTTCTGTTTCATATCTTTCTTTTGTTTCTTAATGTTGGAATTAGTAAACATACTTTCCTGATCATAAAAGCTAGCATGTTTGAAAGAGTGATTAATGAATTTTTTGGGGTAACCCCTATCTTTTAGTCTAAGTTTTAAACTCTCAGAATGTTTGTAGAAGTCTGGCAAAGATGAGCAATTTCTTTTGAAGGCGAAGAAATTGCCCAAAAGGAGCTGCATTGAGTGAGTCTCTGTGCAGTTCTCCAGTGAGGGACACTGCAGTGAGCTGGAGTGAGTCACTTCAGGGTTCTGCTTATTAACTACATTCAGAAGTAATTCACATTTTACGTCAGCCCACTCAGCAAACATTGATCGTTGAAGCTGTGCTTGTGCACCACGGGTCAGTCCATCAAACTAGTACTTCCGGGGTTTCATGCTCACAGTGTCTTCCCATCGAACACTCCCAGATTCAGCTGGCTACATGCTTCTTCCTACGTGTGTGCAACCCATGGTACCTTCTGTGTCCTCGGCCTAGTAACTTAGCTAAACCCCCAGCTGGCACAGTGCCTTGTAGCCCACATCTAGTTGAGCTTAGCTGCTGCGTCTATACAACGGTGAATGTTAGTGGGTCATTGCCAGCTATATGTGAGCTACAAGCATCCTCTCAACTGGAGGTGTGTTTGTGCACATCACTGCCTTTTTGTTTACAGTCTTTGCAGCATGTCCTCCCAAATGTTTCTCCACAGGTTGGTATGATGTGTGCCTCCCCTGGGTTTACCATGTGTGTACCCGTGAGACGCTCATTGTCTGCTTGTTGTGCATTTGCCTCCTAGGAAAGTTCAACTTGTATTAGAGGATGTACTTTAGTATTACATAGTTTGAAGCCCTAGAATGTGACTATGGTTGGATACCCATGTGCTTATGTGCTCTCTTGCAATAAGCAGTGCTAGCTCACATTGAGTATTGTAATTCACTCTGGGAGCAAAAAGTACCTGGGACAGTAAAGACGCTGTGGGAAATCTAGGAATGGAAAATATAGTTGTTTAGTTTCCTGATTATGACAACTTACTCAAGAGAAGGACTTGATGTTCTTCCCAACTCTAGCAGGTATAGCAGTTGTGTGATTGTGATGTCCTGAGCCCTTGTCGCAGTCATTAGTACTGAGGTGAGTACCATATCAGGGCATGTTCTATATTTCACATACACTGCACCCTGCCCACAAGGGTACCATGGCCCTACCTTAGGGGTGACTCACATGTAAGAAAAGAGAAGGTTAGGGCCTGGCAAGTGGATGCATTTGCCAAGTCGACTTGGCAGTACCAAACTGCACACAGACACTGTGGTGGCAGGCCTGAGTTACATGTAAAGGCTGGTTATGTGGGTGGCACAATCAGTGCTGCAGGCCCACTACCAGCATTTGATTTTGTGGCCCTGGGCACACACAGTGCACTGTTCTATGGACTCACTAGTAAACTAAATATGACAATAAGGGAAACACCAATCCATAGAAACAATTTACAGGGAGAGCATATGCACTTTAGCACTGATCAGCAGTGGTAAAGTGCCCAGAGTCATAAAATCACCAACCACAGGACAGAAAAAATACAGGGGGAAGGGAAAAAGTTCTGTGATGACCCTGCAAAAAGGGCCAAGTCCAACACTCTTTCACATGAGCATGTCCCCCTGCCCCCCTGCAAGGTTTTCGAGGTCCATGCATGGCTAGCTGTTCTAGACTAGGTATTTTATTTGCATTCTGGGACTTATAGCCTTTTTATTACTTCATAAAACTAGGACTACAATCCTTATACAGTAAAGAGGCTACGTGAGCTAAACGCACACTAAACATCGGAAACTTGGCAGCTATTCAGGGTGGGGGGTTGGAAAGCCCCTGGTTAGCTGCGAACAGCTTCTCCAATAGTAATGTAATTGCTTACAGTATTGTCAGATAAGTTAATGATTCACCTCAGGGGGCAGCAACTTCACTAAATTGACTGGGACAGCATTTCATGGATATGGCAAAGCCACCCATGACTATGGCCACATTACTGGTCCCAGCAGGAAAACAATACCTGGACTTCTTGCACTGCAAGGATCAGTGGTGTTGGAGAAGAGTTTTTACATTGGGGAAGTGAATAAAAAGCACATCTTGTACAGAGCTTTGTGTCCATGCATGCTGCAGTTCTGAGTGGCGCGGCACAGTGTTCTCGTGGGGCACTTCCAGAGATCAGGGCTTTTACGGCGAGAATGAGGAAGCTGTCTGTTTCCAGTTCACCTTCATGCGGTGAATTCCTGGACACACCGAGCAGTTTGTTTGCACTCGGGGTAACCAGTCCAGAGGAAAGAAATGCTTTGGTCTCTGAAAGAAAAGAAAGCTGGAGGTGAGCTCTGAAGGTTAATGGACATGGCATAAAGGCTTGTGTGTGACATACACGTCATAAAGTCAACTCCCTCTAAGATAGCCTTGTTGTTTGTAACTGGATTGTGACATCTTGTTTAGGCACATATTTCAACTCACCCTTATTTGGAAGCTGCTCTTCTCCGTTTCAACTCATTTCCGCCTTCCAAACGAGTGAAATGCCTCCCATAGACTTCAGTGGGATCACCTACCCTGAAAACATGCCCACATTCCAAAAAGCAAAATAAAATGTCCATGTACATTAGTTTAAATAGATGTATCCTCCAGGACCTCTCAAATTCACCCTCCTCTGGGGCTACAAGGTGCCACCCGTGGATTGTACTTTGGTACTTCACAACTCTCGGCTCATGGCCTTTCACTGGTGACGTCCCAGGGTCCTTGCACTCACCCAGGTGCTAGCCTCTCTTCTTCACCCGTCTTGTCGCTTTGTTATGTTATGTTATGTTATATGGTCTCTTTTATAGCACACGGCTACTCCGAGGAGTGTCCCGGCGCTTTGGCAAAGAGAACTGGAAAAGAGTACACGACGCAGCAACTCACAAAGGGCCGAAAGAATATTATTGAGAGAAAAGCCAGGTCTTCAGCTCCTTTCCTCTTTGTGTTACATACTGTCACAGTGTTTCTGAAGCTCTGGCGCTGACTATGGCGCTTGGACCAGGCCTGTTGGAGGAGATTATAGCTCACAGAGTCCCACCCAACATAGGATCACAAGGGTTAGCAGGTACAAAAATATTATTTAAATCCAAACATTTTTAATACAATGCAACTAATATAAACTCGTCTAAAAAATTCCAATGCAAGTCAGTTCTAAAATACTTTCAAATTGAGCAAAACTGCTGAGTTTAAATTTCTTTCAGGGGTTTTACACAGACTGTAGCACTTCCAGAACCACACAACAAACCAAGTTAGGATTGAGGATGTAGCCTAACGACTAGACCGGCCAACCTAAAAGCTGATGAACAGGATTTGAGTCTCAGCTCAAAAATATCCTTTGATTCTGGACAAATCACTCAATCTCTTCCTGCCTAAAAATGAACGTGCTCGCACCTAGTGTAACTGAGGTTCATATAAATCGCTCTGATACCTTTGGGTCCAGTTCGTGTTATTATAAAACTGCAAAAAATCATAAAATGTCCAGTAAGAGCCCGCCCCCTGCTGGAGCTGTCAGTACAGAAGAAACTATTCCCTGGATGAATCACTCTGTCTGAGCATGCGCGGAACACCGGTTTTATCTGATTATACGTGAATGCAGTGTCTTATCTCCGAGCATGCGCAGTACTAATATCCCTTGTCCGCGCCTGCGCACACGCCCCGTCTTCATCCCCGCTCTGCTGTCGGTGCTGTTCATTCCTCGGAGCCGCTCTCGGGTCTCACTTCACGCGGAAAAAATGAGGAAAAACGGACAAGAGGAATGAGGGGCAGGAAACCAGAACAAGTGAGTGAGAGTGTGAGCAGAGACTCTCGGTGCTGGAGGGAGGAGGGTCTCCCTGTAAATAGTAGAGTCCTTTCTGCGGTCTCCAGGCCACAAGGCCGACCCTGAGCTGGGGCTGATCCCGGAAAGGCCACGAGCTGAATTCAGCTTCTATTCGCTCTGTTTGTTAAAGAGCAGGTTGGGATATTTTTGAAGGAATTTATTCTTGTATTCATCGTTTTACGAATTTGTTTGAAAGGGGAGAAAATGCTGATTTTACAAATGTTCGTTTTTTTAATTGGCTTGGGGGGGGGGTGAAAAATTGGGACTGGCCCCTGAACACAAATATCCCTGCACTTCCCCATATCACCTAAATCACGATACCTTAGATGCCATGCAGTTGATAGTTTTGTTGAGCAGGATTCAGAGGGTGAAGGCAGGGCAAGAAATGGGGCTAAAAGGGTATTAAAAACATCTGTCATATGATAATGAAGGACTAAAACCGCTTTAAACCTGCAAATCATACAGAAACGAACGGGCAGTGACCAGAACAAGGCTGGAGCAAGGTGAGAATGGTGCTGTTGTTGGCATAACCTTAATGCAATTCTTATTCCATGCACACACACTAATTACAAGTGAAGTTTCACCAAAACAGTAGGTGTGAACAAAGAGAGAAATAAAGTTCTGTTTTCTTTTCTTTTAATCCAATCAACGAAACGTGTGTTTCTTTGATTGGGGAAGAATCCTTGACTTCTTCAGGGCTGCATGGCTCTTGAAGTCCGAAGTTAAATCCTCTCTGCCAATTATACTTTCGAACAGGCTGGTCAATAAATCCCAACTAGACTGTTGCTTTAATTGTGGAGAAGTGTGGCTCACTGGTTAGAGGAGGCAGACCTGGAAGCAGAGGTCAGCCCGGGACCAGGGTTCAATTCCCGGCTCGGCGGGGTCTTGAGTCCTAAAATGTCCATGGACTCGACAATTCTCGCTCCGGTGCCTACTTGCTTCACGGGTTCACACTCTGTGACTCTGGGCAATAGCTTGCTTAATCTCCACAACGGCCCCTCACGGCGGGATGCCTGGCTTTCACCTTGTGGATACCCTGCCGGGGTTATCTCACAGGGGAATACCAGGACGGGTTCCCTAAGCAAGCGCTTAGAAACCGCTCGGTGGTTTGCGCTATATAAATTCCTGTACATTTACATTTACATTTACTTTAATTGCACCGGAAATGTTTTAGTCCGACCTTATTGTAGGACTGATGAAACTAACAAGTACGGTGGCTTCCCTCGATGAATCTGGCGTCCAGACTCTGTGTTTCTCAAGCGCACTCACTCGAGGGACTCCTACATATAAGGTTTTAATAAGTGATCGGAGCATTTGGACAAGCCACCATACTCAGTTCCTTTTCATCAGCATGGAAAATAAAGTGGGAAATAGGTCGAAAATGCTTCTATTATGACTTAAGTTAGTTTAATATCATTTGCCACAGCTGACTAAATAGGCAAAAGTTCCTTTAAGGAGTAACTTTCTTTCGAGTATGGAGTTGCCATTTAAGCGCTGGATGCTGTTCCCTCACTAGACACCTTGATTTGGAGTTTCCAGGGTAGGGGGTGACAATCTCCAGTAGCCATCATGTTTCAGCACTACAGTAAAGTGCACGAAAGTCTGTCATAAACGTCAGGCAGAAAAGCCAAGGCTCAAAAAGCTCCTTGATGAAACACAGCTGAAGATCATTGGCTCAAGGAACCGGCAAAGGAAGACTGAGTACCACAAGATTAGAGCCAGCACGAGTGGGGACCTATAACTGCAGTGTGAACAGGGATCTGCACCATGGCCCATTCTTTAACTCCTTACCTATAGAACTAGGCACGTGGCAGGGGTGTCCCCTCTCTCCACTCCTCTCCCCCCTCGCTGTTGAACTCATGGCAGAGTGGATAGAAGCGTTGGACAGTTAATAGAGTTGTGCTGGTCTGATTTGTCAGAAGATACAATATCCCTCTACGCGGACATCATACCGTTCCTACAACCAGAGGGCTCGCAATGGAGACTGTGACAGATCTTGCAGGTTTACAAAGCTGCTTCTGGACTGATGGTTAACTGGCAAATATCCAGCTTTAGACAGGTGTAGGTTGCCAATGCACAGCACCCTCTCAGTGCTTCTCTCAGATAGCTCAGTTTAATACATGAGTACAGCAGTCACCCTGGGCCAGCAAAGGCCTGGGACCTTAATAATAGTGCCGTGGTGCAACATTGTTGTGGGAATATGGACATATGGTCCTCCTTACCCATCTCTATGGTGGGACGGATGGCTTTATACTCCTTTTCAGTCCATCCTGCAGAATTATCCCTACATCTTACAGATATTCTTTTTTTACTACTTGCAGGCCATAGTCAACAGGTAAATTTGGGGCAGTAAACTACCAAGGGTTCAATACAAGTACACTGTGACAATATTTGAAGGGGATTGGAGGTCCATAACTTAAACCTTTACTACTGGGCAGTGCTGATTATAGTAATAGAAGACTGGTTGGTCAGGGATAGCAAAGATCTGGCATTGCAACTTGAACTCAACACCTCAGAACAGCATGGAACCAGTAGCAGCCTGTACAGGTAAGAGCGGCGGGGCTGGATTGGGGGTGAGGGGTGAGTGGGATTGACAAATGCAATGTGGGAGGATTAAACAATAAATTTTCCGTCGTCTGTCTAACCCCAAACCCCACACCTACCCACCCCAACCGTTCTTACCTGCACAGGCTGCTGCTCTCATTGGGATATCTCACTAGTGAGGTGTGATGAAGTGACCATATAAAATCTGTTGAGCAACTCACTCAGATGTACAACCTTCACCGATTCCAATTTTTCAGATACCTCCAGCTCCGCCACGCACTCTGCACATAATAAGTCTCTGAAGAATGTCCCAGAGTTTAACCATCTGGAGGCCAAATCAGTTCTAAAACCCCTTGGACTCGAGGACATTTCTAAACTGTATAGGTCCCCACTCCTTAACTCAATATGTAGGCAAGACAAGTGCAGTTTTAGAGCAAAACCTAGATGAGCTGGATGACCAGGATTGTCAGGAGGCAAAGATGGCAACACGGTTCCAGGCCATCCTCTCAAATCGTAGAGTAATACAGTGCAATTACCTGCAAAGGATGTCCTACAGCCCTATCGGGTGTGGAGTCTGAGCCGCAGTAGTAACCTGGCTTGTCCCTAATACAATACCCTGCTACATTTTATCATGTGTTCTGAAACTGTCCATTCATACCTTGGCCAGAATCGCACACAAGCCTAGTTACCTTGAACCTAAAGTTGCAGTTCTGGGCACCAGGGAGTCTGGTCCTTTTCTATCACGCAAATATTGCATGCAAGGCTGGGATTCTTGATAGCCAAGCATGATATTGCGTGCCACTGATCGCAGGCAGAAACTTCCTCTGCGTGTTTCTGTCAGAATGGCATGGACTATTGTGCGCCCACAGATCAGGCAGTTTATAGTACAGTTCTGCAAAAAGAAATATAAGAAGATCTGGGGTGCATGGACTGCTCGTCATGGTTTAACATAATTTTACCTGTGGCCCTGTGGTTCTCCAATACACTTTTTAGGTATCGGCCTAGCGTACACTTCGCAGCAGTGTCGTGCAGCCGAGAATTTATGTTTCTTAGTACGGGGGCTTGAACCCGCCCCTCTTCTCAATTGGCTGGCTTCCTAAACGGAGGCCAGCCATTGGAGGACAGGGGCGTCACTCCGTTCAAGCCCCGTCTTTTTTGATTCGGGGGCGTGTTTTTTGCAGTTTTAACTCCGTGACGTCATTCGTCACTCAACTGCATAAGCCACTCCCCGAATGCGAAAATGGCGCCGCTTTTGTGACGCCATTTCTTCCGACCGCCGCCGGAAGTAGTCGAGAAGCTGCCAAGTCCTCCGGTGAGTGCTCACTTTTCTTTCCTTTCTTCCCTGATTGTGCCCGTGTTCTTGCCTCTGTCTCCTCGTTGTGCGCCTGTCCCCTCACTGTGCTTGCTCCCCTGCCCCCTCGTTGCTTGTGCTTGCTCCCCTGCCCCCTCGGTGCTCGTGCTTGCTCCCCTGCCCCCTCGGTGCTCGTGCTTGCTCGCCTGCCCCTCGTTCGTTGTGCTTGCTCCCCTGACCCCTCGTTGCTTGTGCTTGCTCCCCTGACCCCTTGTTGCTTGTGCTTGCCCCCCTGCCCCCTCGTTGCTTGTTGTGCCTCTGTGCCCTGCTTGTGATCCGGTTTTTGGGCCTCTGTGCCCCCCTGCCCCCTCATTGCTTGTTGTGCCTCTGTGCTTCCCCTGCCCCTCGTTGCTTGTTGTGCCTCTGTGCCCAGCTTGTGATCAGGTTTTTGTGCCTCTGTTCCCTGCGCGTGCCTCTATTCCCTGCTTGTGATCTGGTTTTTGTGCCTCTGCCGTGCCCTGCTTGGATCCAGTTTTTGTGCCTCTGTGCCCCTGCCCCCTCATTGCTTGTTGTGCCTCTGTGCCTTGCTTGTGATCAGGATTTGGTGCCTCTGTGCCCCCTGCTCCCTCGTTGCTTGTTGTGCCTCTGTGCCCCCCTGCCCCCTCATTGAGTGTTGTGCCTCTGTGCCCTGCTTGTGATCTGGTTTTTGTGCCTCTGTGCCCTGCCCCCTCGTTGCTTGTTGTGCCTCTGTGCCCTGCCCTGCTTGTGATCCAGTTTGTCGTGCCTCTGTTCCCTAGGGCGTTACTGGGCAGAGAGCTGTGTGTGTGTGGCTCTGTGTGTGTGTGTGTGGCTCTGTGTGTGTGTATGTGGCTCTGTGTGTCTGTGTGTGTGTGTGTGTGTATGTGTGGCTCTGTCTGTGTATGTGTGGCTCTGTCTGTGTGTGTGGCTCTGTCTGTGTGTGTGGCTCTGTGTGTGTGGCTCTGTGTGTGTGGCTCTGGCTCTGTGTGTGTGTGGCTCTGGCTCTGTGTGTGTGTGTGGCTCTGTCTGTGTGTGTGTGTGACTGTCTGTGCTCTGTGTGTGTGTGTGGCTCTGTGTGTGTGTGTGGCTCTGTGTGTGTGTGTGGCTCTGTGTGTGTGTGTGGCTCTGTGTGTGTGTGGCTCTGTGTGTGTGTGGCTCTGTGTGTGTGTGGCTCTGTGTGTGTGTGTGTGTGTGTGTGTGTGTATGCGGCTCTGTGTGTGTGTGTGTGTGTGTGTGTGGCTCGGTCTGTGTGTGTGTGGCTCGGTCTGTGTGTGTGTGGCTCGGTCTGTGTGTGTGTGGCTCGGTCTGTGTGTGTGTGTGGCTCTGTCTGTGTGTGTGTGTGGCTCTGTCTGTGTGTGTGTGTGGCTCTGTCTGTGTGTGTGTGTGGCTCTGTCTGTGTGTGTGTGTGGCTCTGTCTGTGTGTGTGTGTGGCTCTGTCTGTGTGTGTGTGGCTCTGTGTGTGTGTGTGGCTCTGTGTGTGTGTGTGTGGCTCTGTGTGTGTGTGTGGCTCTGTGTGTGTGTGTGGCTCTGTGTGTGTGTGTGGCTCTGTGTGTGTGTGTGGCTCTGTGTGTGTGTGTGGCTCTGTGTGTGTGTGGCTCTGTCTGTGTGTGTGTGTGGCTCTGTGTGTGTGTGTGGCTCTGTGTGTGTGTGTGTGGCTCTGTGTGTGTTTGTGTGTCTCTTTGTGTGTTTGTGTGTGGCTCTGTGTGTGTGTGTGGCTCTGTGTGTGTGTGTGGCTCTGTGTGTGTGTGTGGCTCTGTCTGTGTGTGTGTGTGTGGCTCTGTCTGTGTGTGTGTGTGTGTGGCTCTGTCTGTGTGTGTGTGTGTGGCTCTGTCTGTGTGTGTGTGTGTGGCTCTGTCTGTGTGTGGCTCTGTCTGTGTGTGGCTCTGTGTGTGTGTGAGGCTCTCTGTGTGTGTGAGGCTCTCTGTGTGTGTGTGGCTCTCTGTGTGTGTGTGTGTGTGGCTCTGTGTGTGTGTGTGGCTGTGTGTGTGTGTGTGTGTGTGTGTGTGTATGTATATGTGTGTCTGTTAGCTGTGCATGTGTATATGTGGGGCTGTGTGTCTGTGTAAGTGCGTCCTGATACACCGACGCAGGCACAATGCATGTGTGTGAGTGTGGCTGTGTGCGCGCGCGTGATTGTGAGAGGCTGCCGCTGTGAATGTGGAGCAAGAGATGTGCACGGCGCCGGGCTGGACGTGCGCGTCAACACACCAGAATCGCCGCGCGTGCCCGTCTGTCTCCCTTGAGAGGCAACTCCATGACAATAGGTCTCCAGAGCGAGACCTAAAAAGGAGTCTATATCCATCCAGGATAAGAATTAAGCAAGCACCTCTCTCTTGACAATCAGGAAAGCAAAAAGATAAGAACTATCATAAAGAATCCCATACAAGCACAATGGTCGTCCCATAATTACCTGGCTGCCCGAAGATGATCTGATGGATGGGTATATAACCTGTAAGAACAAATGGGAAAAAATTCAGACCTCAAACTCAGAAGGGCGGAGTCCCAGCACCCAAATGCAGAAGCTGCCACTCATGTAAAACTTTATGCACACCCATGCTGTAGATAACGGAAGCTTGTACCCGCCCCAAGAGTGGCATCATCTCATGTCTGGGCCCTTCCTGTGCTCACATCCAACAGAGACCAAGCCAAACTGTTAGGTATCCAGCTGCAGGCATGAGCGCATCTCCTCTCTTGAATTCAGCAGTGCGGATGGCCTTACCTGTGCTGCGCATGTGTAATGCACCCCCTTGATCCAGGTTCAAGGGACACAGGAGTAGGGGGGGTATGTCTAATGGCAGCTCGTTGTTTAAGAGCCTACATCACTAGTTTCAGGGAGCCAAAAAACAACTTAAGGTGCCAGGATCCATGAGAGGTTAGATCCAGCACTTGCTGTTTGTGTATTTAAGTCTCCTGCACACAGCGTGCATCCGAATTGCTCCAGTGCCACACGTCACAGTGTGTCTCCCATTGAGGTCATGCTCGTTTCCAACATATGTTTGCTGTGCGGCATGGCAGCATAAACAATGTACCACAGAAGTGAGACTCAGTGCACTTTCCGAGGACACCGTAGCATAACTGCCAAGTTTTCATATTGCTTATGTGTGACATTTCCATGGTTTCAGGGCACTTTTGAGTGACACTCAACAATTAATGTGTGACTCTTGGAGTGACACTGTCTCGTGAGTTAAACCAAGTAATGAAGTTCATGGAAACAGATACATATCAGAAATGACACCCTTTGGAAGAATGAAAAAGCTCTAAAACTATATTGAAACTGCTGCAAAAGCCTGGGAATAGAAGCTTAAGGCTCGCTTTGTAATTCTAAATTTATGGACGCATTGTGGTAGCTAACATTTGAATACAATTTTAAAACAATGAACATACTTATCGTGCTTTCAGTCACAGGCTGTGACCATGCAGCACTATAATACAGAAGTCACTATACCCCACTGCACCAACCAGGACTCAATTCTGGTTACACACAAAATCTCTGCAGTGATTGCATTAGCGAGTTGATGTTTCATACACGGTAACTTTAAAGAATGAATTTTCCATTAATTTCTTTAACCCCTTGCACGCTGATGACGAGCTGGGCTCGTCATGAGGTAGCCTCCTCGCACGCTGATGACGAGCCCAGCTCGTCACGTAAAGTGCGCTTTTAAAAATCTCAGCGTACAAGCGGAATTCCGCCCGCACGCATGCGGTTAACGGATGAGTTATCATCTTTCATTTAGTTGTGTGGTATTTTCCATTAGACCAACAAAATAATTATACAATATTTTGTTCTTGTTTCTGTTTGGTTGTAACCACTTGACTGCATTGGCTGCTCAAGCAGTCAGCTCTAAAGCCCATTTATGCCTAATGATTGCTGCAGTTTCAAATTTCACTAGATAGTCAAGGCTAGGGTTAGTGCAGGGCATTTGAGTAGTATATTCCATGGGGAACTGCAGTTTGGCTTTCACCTACATGGAGCTGGAAATTGCCAAACATCAGTCAAGGCAAATAAGACATACCATTCATTCTCTGTGTGAAATAAGTTAAATCCCGGGATTTTTTTGCGTCTCATTCTAGAATATAAATTAAGGAAAACTTGTCTGCCACAGACTCTCTGTATGCTGTAAAGCAGGAGTCTCCAACCTTTTCTGGAGTGAGAGCTACTTCTGCTCAAGGAAAGTGCTCCTAAGCTACTAGCACATTTTGGCACTATGAAATATTGACAACATGAGTAAACATCATCAGGCGGTGAGAGCCAAAGCTTGAAGAGGGGAAGGGGAGAGGCTGCACAGGAGAGGTGGGAGGGGAGAGGCTGCACAGGAGAGGTGGGGGAGGGGAAAGGCTGCCCAGGAGAGGAGTGAAGAGGAGAGGCTGCACAGGAGAGGAGTGCAGGGGAGAGGCTGCACAGGAGAGGAGGGAGGGGGAGAGGCTGCACAGGAGAGGAGGGAAGGGAGAGGCTACACAGGAGAGGTGGGACGGGAGAGGCTGCACAGGAGAGGTGGGACGGAAGAGGCTGCACAGGAGAGGTGGGGAGGAGAGGCTGCACAGGATAGGAGGGAGGGGAGAGGTGGGAGGGGAGAGGGTGCACAGGAGAGGTGGAGAGAGGCTGCACAGGAGAGGTGGGAGGGGGAGAGGCTGCACAGGAGAGGTGGGAGGGGGAGAGGCTGCACAGGAGAGGTGGAAGGGGAGAGGCTGCCCAGGAGAGGTGGGAGGAGCTTCACAGGAGAGGTGGGAGGGGGAGAGGCTGCACAGGAGAGGTGGGAGGGGAGAGGCTGCACAGGAGAGGTGGGAAGGGAGAGGCTGCACAGGAGAGGTGGGAAGGGGAGAGGCTGCACAGGAGAGGTGGGAGGGGAGAGGCTGCACAGGAGAGGTGGGAGGGGAGAGGCTGCACAGGAGAGGTGGGAGGGGAGAGGCTGCACAGGAGAGGTGGGAAGGGGAGAGGATGCACAGGAGAGGTGGGAGGGGGAGAGGCTGCACAGGAGAGGAGGGAGGGGAGAGGTGGGGGGGCTGGGGTTAAGGGTCCTCAGCCCGGTAGGGGGGTGCATGGCTTGAAGGGGGGGGTGAAGAGTCCTCAGCCCGGGGGGGCATGGCTTGAAGAGGGGGGGGGGGTGAAGGGTCCTCAGCCCGGGGGCGGGGGGCCTTGGCTTGAAGGGGGGAGGAGCCGCAGCCCGGGGGGCCATGGCTTGAGGCGGGGGGGTGAAAGGTCAAAACCACCATGGGAAACATTTGCTGGAAACAGAGGCTGAAGCATGTTTGTGGATGAAACGTCACCTTCCATAACAAGCCAGCTTTCAGATCCCATTTTTTCTGCTTACAAGTGTCACGAGCTTGCCCATGAGGCAGCTGAACCAGGTCTCATACTCCACCAGCCCTCGCCTATAAATCACAGCACCTTTGGAAACCTTTTGTGTTCGAATTGGATCTGAGGGCATGGATTCTCCCTTCTTAACTATGTGTGGTTGTCTATCCAGAACCAATCATTCTCGTGAAAATCAACACATTTTGTGGCATGGGAGGCGTCATACTGTCACTTCTGTTTTGTTTGTGCCTCTTTCTCTGAGTAACTTAGAAATGGCACAATAGCAATGATTGTCTTTAAGATCCGACCTGGGATTCCTCTTCCTCTGTAAGAAAAATGGAGACACAACTGTAGTGGAGTGTGGAGTAAGGTGATTATTCCAAACTTTTTCTTTCAGAAAAACACCCACTGGGGCCCCAGTGGCCAAAGCCATTTACACTCCCTCTTCCAAAAATGTATTCACCCTCTAAACGAGACCATTTGATGTACTGAAAACCGTGACTTGAAGAAATGGTTCACAACCTCTCTTTCCTTGTTTCATTTAGTTGTTTCCCTGTGAAATGGATCCAAAAAAGACAAGGGCGAGCGCCTCGTCCTGACAAGGAGAGAAGGCAGCAGGGGGAGGGGGGAGAGGAGGGGGCCTGCACCTGTTTCCCTTGAGGGAGCGAGCAGGAACCATCTGTTAATTACAAACAGATGGTTTTAAAGCTCGCTCCCGCAAGGGAATAGCCACACGTACACGCGTTGCCATTGAAAACAATGCAAAGCGTGCACATTTTTGGGACCAAAACAGAATCGATTACTAAAGGTCTCCTACACAGCGCATGCGCGCTGCGTAGACGAGACCTAATGAATGTGTGTCCTCATGTAACGTAACTGGTGCTATGTAAAGCACTCCTATACCCGATTCAGGGCAAGTTCACGCTATATAACACTCTGCAAACATTTATTTTTTATCCTGGAACACTGTGCACTATGACGAAGATGCAGCCCTGCTGACTCTAACCTTTATCCTGAAAAGGATGGTAGCGTGCTCTACACCAGATTGGCGTACTAGCACATCATACCTATGGGGAGTTAGGCTATCCCAGCGATCTAGCAGAGGGTACTCCTGCTATGCTCTTGATGGGGTAGGTAGTGTAAGGTAGGAGTATATCACATATTCACATTATAATAGTTGAACTGTTTATCTTCTTCACCATTCTTGTAAAGCTGGTTAAAAATGCTTTGTTTCATCCTACTAATAACTGCAGCACACACTTTCTATACACAAATACAATTGTTTCAATAAATGTTTGAAAAGCCCCGAAAAGCCCCGAAAATCAGAAGGGCCCCGAGTACTATGGAAGTACGAAGGAATTTCAAAAACATCAGGGAAGATTCTTTCCATCCGTGGATATCTAGCCTGTCCACTACTCAGGAGACGAACGCTGCTTCAGCGGTCCGACAATATGAAAAGACCATCTCGGAGGCCCTGGATGAACTGGCTCCAGCTAGGACCTGCTATTCAGCCAGGAAAAGACCTTCAGCTCCCTGGTTCTCAGAACAACTAAGGCACCGTAGACAGGAAGTAAGGAGACAGGAACGCCTATGGCACTCTAGCTGGGCTCCTAAGGATAGAGAAGCTCATAAGGTCTTGCTTAAAAACTACAAACTGGAAGTGATTAAGACCAAGCAAGAATATTTCACGGCCCTCACATCCTCACTCTCGTCTCCCAGAGAGCTCTTCAGGATTGTTGACTCTCTTACCTCTCTCCAGACCCCAGACCCTGTGGTTGCCTCTCAAGAACTCTGCAACAAGATAGCTTCCTTCTTTCAGTCGAAAATTGCGGACATTTTTATTGCTCTGGAGGATCGAAGATCCTCTACCGCTGTGCCTTCGGTGCCCGCTGTTTTGGAGCCTAATGGTGCAGAACCATCTCGACTTCCGGGTCTGGAATCCTTTCCTCCTTTCTCTTGCCAGGATCTTGAGATCCTGCTTAACAAAACCAAATCTGGCTCTCCGCTAGATGTCTGTCCGTTAAAGATCCTTAAGCAGTGCAGAGAATCCCTCCTTCCCCCATTGGTTGACATCATGAACAGGGCGATGAAGGAGGGCATTTTTCCCCAGCAGTGGAAAATGCTGTGGTAAAACCTCTGCTCAAGAAGTCCTCTCTTGACCCTGGGGTATTAAAAAACTTTCGCCCCATCTCACTGCTCCCGGCTCCCGCGAAGATGTTAGAAACCCATCTTAATAAACATCTTGCTGCATTCGTGGAGAGCTCGGGCTGTTTGGATCTTTCCCAGCATGGATTCAGGAGGGAACATAGCACCGAGTCTGCCCTCACCATAGTGCTCGACAACATCCGCACACGGGTTGATGAGGGACAGACCTCCCTCCTGATCCTCTTAGATCTCACGGATGCCTTCGATACCCTATCCCCCTCGGTGCTAACATCTCGACTGAGGGAGATTGGGGTCCGGGGGCGGCCCTGGGACTCCTTTCCTCTTTTCTCGATCATAGAGAGCAAAGGGTTATGCTGGGTCCGTTCCTATCTCCATCCCTGTCTGTGCAATGTGGGGTCCCGCAAGGGTCAGCGCTTAGTCCTACCCTTTTTAATATCTATGTCACCCCCCTTGCCAGACTTATTAGATCTTTCGGGATGGAGGTAGTCTCCTATGCGGATGACACCCAGATCCTCGTCTCTCTCAGTCAGTTGCGTCGACTGCCGCCAATTTTAGAACTTGTATGGAGGCAGTCGGCCAATGGATGATTCACAATTCATTGAAACTGAATGGGGAGAAGACTGAGGTGATGGTGTTTGGAGGAAAGGAAGAGATCTGGTCTGCTGAGTGGTGGCCGAACTCACTGGGTGCCTGCCCCGATCCTACCTCCTCAGCAAAAAATCTTGGGGTTATGATCGATCCCACCCTTAGTATGTGCCAACAGGTCAACAGGACTGTATCGACCTGTTGGGGGATCATCCATATACTAAGTAAAATCAGGCACTATTTGTCCTTTCAGGCAAGAAAGCAACTGGCCGTTGCACTTCTGGGCTCTCATCTGGACTATTGCAATGCGCTGTATGCTGGACTGAATAAGAGTCAGCTGCAGCGCTTGCAGGTGGTCCAGAACGTGGCAGCGAGATTTGTTCTCGACTTACCTAAACATGCTTTTGCCACCGATGCCCAGAAGCAGCTCCACTGGCTTCCCGTCGTGGACCGTATCCTCTTTAAGTCCATGTGCATGGTGTATAAAGCCCTAGCTAAAACTAGCCCTACGGGCATTGGATCTATCCTGTCTCACTACATTCCCCGGCAGGAATCTTCGTTCCTCACATAAACTTCTTCTCTCTGTGCCTCGTGTCAGGAAGACAAGATGGGGGGGCAAGGCCTTTTCCAATCTGGCCCCTAAATGGTGGAATACTCTCCCTCTGGAAGTAAGGTCCCGCCCCACTCTTCAAGCTTTTATATCTACTTTAAAGACCCATCTCTTTGTACGTGCATACCTGTAGTGGTGCTCTGCTAACTTTTTGATCTGTTTTGATAGGCACCTTGACACCTTCGGGTTTAGTTTGCGCGATACAAATTGCAATAATAATAATAATAATAAAAGCCATATTCGTACATTTTTGTGTGTTTTCCCTGGGCACGCAAAAGTAACAACGACAGGGTAGATCTGTTTCCACAATTTCCTTGGGGAATAAGATGTACCCTTTTGTTGTTACTTTGGCTTGGGGAATGAGCGTGGCCATGTTCGAGATTGCAGATATCATCTGGTACCTTGATGAGATTAGGGGTACAAATGGGACACTATGAGCTGGGAATTAGGACAACATATTCTGATGATATGTGTGGATCCAGTCCCCATATTCTAGTTGTTATGTTGTCCAGATCGACAGTCCTACTTAATGCGCAGGAACCGTATGCCACTGATAGTCCGTGCCATTGCCCCATACATGCAGATTGCCCTCGACTGTAAGGCTACTCTCTGCCCATTCTTACAGCCTGCTCCATTTTCCTTGAGAGAGCCAGACCATTAGGGCCTTTATTGGGATTTGTATGTGTTTTTCCAAAAGGGTTTAGTTATACTTGCGACAGCAGAGCCCGGGACGGTGATGAAGGGAATACCAGGGTCGGACAGAGCCATTCCCTTCCAGAAGGTCGCACACCATCTGGCTGAAAATCAGGGTGGCTGGGCCTCACTCTCCCGTCAGAAGCCTCAACTTAGCTTATGTAGTCCAATGCAGTTTCGTACCACAGATTAACGTCACTAGTATTTTATCCATCTCCTGAAACCCAGTTTTGGGGATCTGTATGGGAAAGGCACAAAATAAAAAAAGTGATTTTGGTAGCATAATCATTTCCAAGAGAGGCATCTTTCCCAGCGTTGAGATCAGCAGAGAGCACCACAAGGCAATGGGCTGCTTTAGGGAATCCAGTGCTGCCATGCAGTTGTCCTCCAGCAACTCTGTTCAATAAATCCAAACACTCGGATATTTGATCTCTGTGGGTTCCCACTTAATGACAGTACACAATGTGTGTGACCTATCCCATCTGGCTAAACCAAACTTGCCAGAGGGTGGAAAGGCGTGCCGGCTTCTCCCAAATCAGTTTCTCTCAGGCAGATGCTGAGTAGATGGTGTAATACATTCGGCCTGCCACCACTTGTGTAATGCTTGCCCTCTAACCTTGTGAGGTGTGTCTCTTGAGGTAATGCTATCTGCATCCTGTCTCTTATGATATACTTGTGCCTTAGAACGCCTGCTGGAAGAAATAAGACCATGCATGTGTACCGTCTTCCCAGCAGAATTCATAAGTGTCATAACCCTTCAAAAACATTAACAAATATAAATCTCCCCAACATCCCCACTCAGGGCTGACATGACAAGCACACTGTTCAAACTTATCAACAAACAAAACTATCCACCGGCCCCACCTGTAGATGCTGTGGGGATACCTGTACCACTGTTCACTCTCACATGCAGCCAAAAGAATGCATGGGATCTAACCCGGCGGAACCCGAACCACATGGCCGATGCCCAATGGAGCTGCACCGACTGCTATAGGGGAGATTGCCTCCAGCGCACCGCTATGGCCATCACCTACCCAGCCGGACTTCAAACATATGTCACATTGTTTTTCCCCACCACTGTCTCCCTCCTGTGAACTTCCAGCTGTCTTGGTCTTTTTAGGTCATGACTTTTGTGTTTGCTAGTAACTCCTGTCTTACAAGGAAAACTTGTCTGCCACAGACTCTCTGTATGCTGTAAAGCAGGAGTCTCCAACCTTTTCTGGAGTGAGAGCTACTTCTGCTCAGGGAAAGTGCTCCTAAGCTACTAGCACATTTTGGCACTATAAAATATTGACAACATGAGTAAACATCATCAGGCGGTGAGAGCCAAAGCTTGAAGAGGGGAAGGGGAGAGGCTGCCCAGGAGAGGTGGGAGGGGAGAGGCTGCACAGGAGAGGAGTGAAGGGGAGAGGCTTCACAGGAGAGGAGTGAAGGGGAGAGGCTGCACAGGAGAGGAGGGAGGGGAGAGGCTGCACATGAGGGGAGAGGCTGCACAGGAGAGGTGGGAGGGGGAGAGGCTGCACAGGAGAGGAGGGACGGGGACAGGCTACACAAGAGAGGTGGGACTGGAGAGGCTGCACAGGAGAGGTGGGGAGGAGAGGCTGCACAGGAGAGGTGGGAGGGGAGAGGCTCCACTGGAGAGGTCTGAGGGGAGAGGGTGCACAGGAGAGGTAGGAAGGGGAGAGGCTGCACCGGAGAGGTGGAGAGAGGCTGCACAGGAGAGGTGGGAGGGGGATAGGCTGCACAGGAGAGGTGGGAGGGGGAGAGGCTGCACAGGAGAGGTGGGAGGGGAGAGGCTGCACAGGAGAGGTGAGAGGAGCTTCACAGGAGAGGTGGGAGGGGGAGAGGCTGCACAGGAGAGGTGGGAAGGGAGAGGCTGCACAGGAGAGGTGGGAAGGGAGAGGCTGCACAGAAGAGGTGGGAGGGGAGAGGCTGCACAGGAGAGGTGGGAGGGGAGAGGCTGCACAGGAGAGGTGGGAGGGGAGAGGCTGCAGAGGAGAGGTGGGAGGGGAGAGGTGGGGGGCTGGGTTTAAGGGTCCTCAGCCCGGGGGGATGCATGGCTTGAAGGGGGGTGAGGGTCCTCAGCCCGGGGGGAGGCATGGCTTGAAGGGGGGGGGGGGTGAAGGGTCCTTAGCCCGGGGTCGGGGAGCCATGGCCCGAAGGGGGGGAGGAGCAGCAGCCCGGGGGGCCAGGGCTTGAGGCGGGGGGGTGAAGGGTCATCAGCCCGGGGGGGTCATGCCTTGAAGGGGGAGTGCAGAGTTCAGGTTGTCTAAAGCGGGGGAGGAGGGGTGAAGACTCTACCTGCGCAGACACCTGCTCAGAGCCCTCTCCGCCTCGGCCTGGGACGGTGAAGATGACAATACGAGGCCGGGGGTGATGTCCGGGGTCAGAGGGTGAAGGTCACCGCACAGACCAAGGATCCTTCCACCCCTAGACCTGCTGGGGCTGAGGAAGAGGCCGGAAGTGACGACATTCACTGCTGGTGCTGCCTCTGCCCCTGCTGACCGGAAGAGGAAATCATCGGACCTCCGGCCTGAGAATGACTGAAAGAGAGAACGGACTAGCCGTAAACGTGCCCTTAGGATGAGGTTTTACCTCTGGCCCCTGGCAGTGTGCACAGAGCTGGGTTCAATGTGTCCTCTGACGTCAGACACCGAGCCATGACCCGGAAAGGAAACCTCGCCATGTACAGCATCCCTAACAACTTCACTTGCAAAACCACCATTGGAAACATTTGCTGGAAACAGATGCTGAAGCATGTTTGTGGATGAAACATCACCTTCCACAACAAGCCAGCTTTCAGATCCCATTTTTTCTGCTTACAAGTGTCACAAGCTTGCCCATGAGACAGTTGAACCAGGTCTCATACTCCACCAGCCCTCGCCTTCTAAATCACAGCACCTTTGGAAACCTTTTGTTTCACTTCTGTTTTGTTTGTGCCTCTTTCTCTGAGTAACTTAGAAATGGCACAATAGCAATGATTGTCTTTAAGATCCGACCTGGGATTCCTCTTCCTCGGTAAGAAAAATGGAGACACAACTGTAGTGGAGTGTGGAGTAAGGTGATTATTCCAAACTTTTTCTTTCAGAAAAACACCCACTGGGGCCCCAGTGGCCAAAGCCATTTACACTCCCTCTTCCAAAAATGTATTCACCCTCTAAACGAGACCATTTGATGTTGGAGGAATATAATGCTAACAAGATTTATTTTATTTATTTATTGAATGCATTCTTATAAAGCGCAGACTTTACCCGAAGGTGTCAGAGCACTGTACAATAAAACCAGTTATGTTACCCGGTTACCCGTTTGCACGCAGAGAAAGGCCCTTCCCCAAAAAGTTTAACTGATCATCTTTGTTGCTTATTTTTGTATATTGTTATTAAACTGCCATTAATGAGGTGCACCCCTTGTTTTGTTCGCTGCTGGTCTTCCTGCAGCTGGCCTCCACCCTTTTAGGATGGTCAGGCTCAGCATTTTTTCACCTGTGTTGGGTTAATGCAAACCTGAACGGCTCTCGCTGTTGGAAGAAATAGTTCTTTTTTCTTTTTGTTACTTCTGTGCTAGGGGTGTCAATGTTACTTTGGTAGATGTGACCGGGTGACTTGGGGCAAGCTGTTTTAATGTAAAACAAAAATGTAGGTTTGTTTGAAATTGAGTATTTTGGTATGGTTTCTAAGGCATGAGCGTCACAGTTCTGAGCTTTTTAATTTTGCATCATTAAAAGGACAGAGAATATTGCGAAGTTTATCCTAAGATGTACTGAAAACCGTGACTTGAAGAAATGGTTCACAACCTCTCTTTCCTTGTTTCATTTAGTTGTTTCCCTGTGAAATGGATCCAAAAAAGACAAGCGCGAGCGCCTCGTCCTGACAAGGAGAGGAGAAGGCAGCAGGGGGAGGGGAGAGAGGAGGGGGCCTGCGCCTGTTTCCCTTGAGGCAGCGAACAGGAACCATCTGTTAATTACAAACAGATGGTTTTAAAGCTCGCTCTCGCAAGGGAATAGCCACACGTACACGCGTTGCCATTGAAAACAATGCAAAGCGTGCACATTTTTGGGACCAAAACAGAATCGATTACTAAAGGTCTCCTACACAGCGCATGCGCGCTGCGTAGGCGAGACCAAATGAATGTGTTTCCTCATGTAACGTAACTGGTGCTATGTAAAGCCCTCCTATACCCGATTCAGGGCAAGTTCACGCTATATAACACTCTGCAAAAATGTATTTTTTATCCTGGAACACTGTGCACTATGACGAAGATGCAGCCCTGCTGACTCTAACCTTTATCCTGAAAAGGATGGTAGCGTGCTCTACACCAGATTGGCGTACTAGCACATCATACCTATGGGGAGTTAGGTTATCCCAGCGATCTAGCAGAGGGTACTCCTGCTATGCTCTTGATGGTGTAGGTAGTGTAAGGAAGGAGTATATCACATATTCATATAATAATAGTTGAACTGTTTATCTTCTTCACCATTCTAGTAAAGCTGGTTAACATGCTTTGTTTCAGCCTACTAATAACTGCAGCACACACTTTCTATACACAAATACAATTGTTTCAATAAATGTTTGAAAAGCCATATTCGTACATTTTTGTGTGTTTTCCCTGGGCACACAAAAGTAACAAAGACAGGGTAGATCTGTTTCCACAATTTCCTTGGGGAATAAGATGTACCCTTTTGTTGTTACTTTGGATTGGGGAATGAGCGTGGCCATGTTCGAGGTTGCAGATATCATCTGGTACCTTGATGAGATTAGGGGTACAAATGGGACACTATGAGCTGGGAATTAGGACAACATATTCTGATGATATGTGTGGATCCAGTCCCCATATTCTAGTTGTTATGTTGTCCAGATCGACAGTCCTACTTAATGCGCAGGAACCGTATGCCACTGATAGTCCGTGCCATTGCCCCATACATGCAGATTGCCCTCGACTGTAAGGCTACTCTCTGCCCATTCTTACAGCCTGCTCCATTTTCCTTGAGAGGGCCAGACCATTAGGGCCATTATTGGGATTTCTCTGGAGTAGAGTATTTGTGTGTGTTCTCTGTCAAGTGCTTTTCCAAAAGGGTTTAGTTATACTTGCGACAGCAGAGCTCGGGACGGTGATGAAGGGAATACCAGGGTCGGACAGAGCCATTCCCTTCCAGAAGGTCGCACATCATCTGGCTGAAAATCAGGGTGGCTGGGCCTCACTCTCCCGTCAGAAGCCTCAACTTAGCTTATGTAGTCCAATGCAGTTTTATACCACAGATTAACGTCACTAGTATTTTATCCATCTCCTGAAACCCAGTTTTGGGGATCTGTATGGGAAAAGCACTAAATAAAGTGATTTTGGTAGCATAATCATTTCCAAGAGAGGCATCTTTCCCAGCGTTGAGATCAGCAGAGAGCACCAAAATGCAATGGGCTGCTTTTGGGGAATCCAGTGCTGCCATGCAGTTGTCCTCCAGCAACTCTGTTCTATAAATCCAAACACTCAGATATTTGATCTCTGTGGGTTCCCACTTAATGACAGTACCCAATGTATGTGACCTATCCCATCCGGCTAAACCAAACTTGCCAGAGGGTGGAAAGGCGTGCCGGCTTCTCCCAAATCAGTTCCTCTCAGGCAGATGCTGAGTAGATGGTGTAATACATTCGGCCTGCCACCACTTGTGTAATGCTTGCCCTCTAACCTTGTGTCTCTTGAGGTAATGCTATCTGCACCCTGTCTCTTATGATATACTTGTGCCTTAGAACGCCTGCTGGAAGAAATAAGACCATGCATGTGTACCGTCTTCCCAGCGGAATTCATAAGTGTCATAACCCTTCAAAAACATTAACAAATATAAATCTCCCCAACATCCCCACTCAGGGCTGACATGACAAGCACACTGTTCAAACTTATCAACAAACAAAACTATCCACCGGCCCCACCTGTAGATGCTGTGGGGGATACCCGTACCACTGTTCACTCTCACATGCAGCCAAAAGAATGCATGGGATCTAACCCGGCGGAATCCGAACCACATGGCTGATTCCCAGTGGAGCTGCACCGACTGCTATAGGGGAGATTGCCTCCAGCGCACCGTTATGGCCATCACCTACCCAGCCGGATTTCGAACATATGTCACATCGTTTTTCCCCACCACTGTCTCCCTCCTGTGAACTTCCAGTTGTCTTGGTCTTTTTAGGTCATGACTTTTGTGTTCGCTAGTAACTCCTGTCTTGACTTTGTAATCATTCGTAATTTATATGAAATGTAGTAACTTGCAACTCGCTTTTTCCTTATGTAAAGCGCTCTGATACCTTCGGGTCTAGCCAGCGTTATATAAAACTCATCCAATAGATAAAATTAAACAAGCATTTGCAATGCAATAGGTATCACATTAATTAAGTTTGTGCTATTGGCATTGCTAAATATTGCAACACCAATTGCAACAAAAGTCTATAAATTGTAGGCCAAAAACATTTGTATTTATTTTTGTAGCAATGGTGGCATGCTGCGCTTTAGATGAATATGTTTAAAACTAAAGTGCGCCATACTGCGATTGCTACAATAGTTAATTGTGGATGCGTTAATAATTTATGTGTGCCCTGATGGCTGGTGGTATGTGTGCCTGTAGAAATTGTGCGCTGGTGGTGTGTGTGCCTGGTGGAAGTGTGCACTGCCGGCTGGTGGTGTGTGTGCCTGGTGGAAGCGTGCACTGATGGCTGGTGGTGGTGTGTGCCTGGTGAAAGCGTGCACTAATGGCTGGCGGTGGTTGTGTGCCTGGTGAAAGCGTACACTGACAGCTGGCACGTGCACTGACGACTGATGGTGTCTGTGCCTGGTGAAAGTGTGCACTGATGGCTGGTGGTGTGTGCCTGGTGAAAGCGTGCACTGACGGCTAGTGGTGTGTGTGTGCCTGGTGAAAGCTTGCACTGACGCCTGGTGGTGTGTGTGTGCCTGGTGAGAGCGTGCACTGATGGCTGGTGGTGTGTGTGTGCCTGGTAAAAGCATACACTGACGGCTGGTGGTGTTTGTGCCCGTTGAAAGTGTGCACTGACGACTGATGGTGTCTGTGCCTGGTGAAAGTGTGCACTGACTGTGTGGTTGTGTGTGGTTGTGTGTGTGGTTGTAGGTGTGTTTGTGGTTGTGGTTGTGTGTGTGGTTATGTGTGTGGTTGTGGTTGTGTGTGTTGTGGTTGTGTGTGTTGTGGTTGTGTGTGGTTGTGTGTGCTTATGTGTGTGTGGTTGTGTGTGTGTGTAATTGTATGTGTGCTTGTGTGTGGATGTGTCTGGTTGTGTGCGGTTGTGTGTGTGGTTGTGTTTAGTTAAATGTGTGGGTGGTTGTGTGGGTGGTTGTGATTGTGTGGGTGGTTGTGGTTGTGTGTGTTGTGGTTGTGTGTGTGTGTGTGTGTGGTGCTGTGTGTGTGTGGCTCTGTCTGTGTGTGTGGCTCTGTCTGTGTGTGTGTGACTGTCTGTGTGTGGCTCTGTGTGTGTGTGTGTGGGTGCGTGTGGCTCTGTGTGTGTGTGCAAATGCAATAGGTCTCGCATTTGCGAGATTAAGCTATTGGCATTGTAAATAACAATGTCATTTATTTATATGATTTAAAAACTAAAATAATGTCATGAGCAATGCCAATAGCTCTAACTTTAACAAGGACGAGACCATTGCATTGTAAATGCTTGTTTAAATATATCAAGTAGTTACATGAGAGATGTAATTCACAGACCCGCCCCTTTGCCTCGGTTTCAATTGACTTACATTTTTGTAATGTATTGCTATTTAACCAATAAAAAGTGATATAAAAACTTTAAACAAGAGTTACGCTGTAGGTAATATTACATATGATAGAGCAGAGCAGAGCTCTTCAAAATGTGGGGCGCGCCCCCCTGAGGGGCCGTGGCAGTGTTCCGAGGGGTGCGCGAATGCCTCATTAAGAACTTGTAAATGAAAATGGCCTGGTAACACAAATGTGTTTATTCACTGCGTTTCCAAGCTTTCTTCATTTACAAGCAGCAACTGAAGTGCATGGCACGGTCAATTACATTATTTTAAAAAGACACTGTTTCTTTCACCTGCAGGTAACTGCAGATAACATAACACAAGCTTGAAATGAAAAATAATTTGAAATTAGTACTTCTGAAACCTCAATTTGTTAGTCTCTGTGTAAGGCCAAAGAGCCACATAATTGAATCCTGGTGAGCGCAGTGGGGAAAAGGGGTGTGTGTGTGTGTATATATAGTGCTACAGGTCCCAGCCTCTTAAATAAAGCAATGTGAATGTGAACATGTCAAATCCTTTTTTTTTAACTGTATACACAGTATAAGATAGGATGCTGCAGAATGGTTTAGTCAGAGCCGCCGGAATTATGTGAGTGGAGCACCAAATTATGCAGCAGTGTTTACGAAACTATGCAAGAAGAAAATGCAAATAATGCAGCATATTTTCTGACATTTAATTCATTATTTTGTACTTTTTGCACATAATACTATTTGGGCAAAGATTTTACCTCATTAGTACCAGTTTACCAAATACTGAAATAAGCAAATGAAAGGTGACCAGTTAACTTTAGTGAAGGGCCTTCCACTGCGTGGGAACACATCGCCACATTTTAGTAACTTTTGATCAATTTGAGCTACAAATATTTCTTTTTCTACAATCTGTAGCTTATGCACTAGGTGATGCTTTATAATGCTAATTTTATGAAAAAAGCCACAGAATTGTAGAATTCTAGTGGGTCTGGGTTTAGTGTTTAACATAAAACAAGGGCTTTCAAAGCATGTCTTTAGTAATAGGTAATCAGACTGTAACTAGTGCAAGCATTTTTCTAAGTATCCATTAAAATGACACTTTCCAGACTTTAACACCATTATGTCACATGTCATCCTGCAACTTGAAGTGACTCCATCAATTAAGGCTTATACTGGGTCCTAAGCAGCCCTTACATTTGGTGATTAACCAATTCCACATTTACAATTCCTTCAGGCAACAGGCACCTTGGTTGCTGCCATGCCCTCGGCTTCACAACACATGAGGGCACCACACTCTCCCTTTTCACTTTCACCCAGAGGCACCACTACACCACATTAACTATTCAGGGATGGCTGTTTCTCTTTTGTTTACCAAAAAGTGTGGAAACTGGTTTTGCAAAATCAAACAAATATAGGCACATCAGTCCCCACAGATCATGCCCACTTTGACATTCATATGTCATTTCAGGTAAGTTGAAGGTTGGCTGCAGGGTCTCATTTTAAGTTCCCAGATCATCTGGGCCCCCAGGGTCTTCAGAGTAATGGCCCAGGAGAAAGAGGAAAGGAGAGAGGTCCATGGATAACATCAAAGACATGGCTCATAGGAGGGGTGCAATCTGGGAGGTAATATTTGCATCTGCAAATGGACAGACACATGTCACTCTTAGAGAGATGACTTGTGGAAGGAGGCAACATATCGGGGCTGTTTTGTCATGAAAGGCCAGACTGCCATTAATGTAGCAGTTGCAATGGCACTGGGACCATGTGTGTGAGGGGCCACTGCACCCCTATTTTTGTAGCAATGAGTGGAGGGCCATTTTCCTTGTTAGTATCAAGGCCCAGGGCACCCATGTGGCACATGGAATGGGACCCCGGCACCAGGGAAGGGGGAGCAAGATATGAGGCATTGTTCCCTTTCTTGTATTACACAAATGGACAGTCTACTCGGAGCCTCAGGCCTAGGAGTAATAGCTCTGTGTAGTGGGCAGAGAACGAACTTTGTTTCGTAGGGCTGTAGGTATCATTGGTGCTGCAGGTGCAGTGGCACTGAGGCTCAGTGGTGTGAGGAGCCAACTAAATATCAATTATGGCTGCTTTACTATCATTGTTCCCTGCTTGCATTAGTCCCCATGCACCCTTGCTGTGCCAATGTTTTAGCCCTCATACCAATTGCCCAAGGGAGGCAAATATATCAATGCAGAAGAGACAGCTTAGCTCGAGACTCAGTGACAACAAAATGGGTATGATTAAAGATTGGGCCCATGGTTTTAACAGATCTGAGCAGACTGCCTGTTTCGCAAGGTAGCAGCTATCATTCGTGCATCAGGTAAAGTGGCTCTGGATCTCAGGGGATTGAGGGGCCCAGTACATCAGTTCTTGAGTGACTTACAATCCAAAAAGAGGCCCAGGGCCTTGCTAGCATTAGAGGTGAGGAAAGCATTTTGCAGAGTGGGGGCAAATTGGGGGGCTAATTTTTTCTGAAAGGGACAGATTCTGTTTCAGGATTGGAGTGATGGCCAGGCATGGGGGGAAAAGCAGAGAGGCAGCCTACTACTCAGGATGCAGATATCATTAGTGCAATTGGTAAGGTAAGGCAAAGTTGCTTTGGGCCCCAGGTGTGTAAGGTGCTAACAATACCCTAAATATGTGGAGTAGAGTTTTTGGGTACATTTTTGTTTTCGTGTGACATATTTGCTCTTTTATACTGCTCACATTTAGTGCAGAATGTGAACTACAGAAAAGTACCCCTGAAAGGATCTCGTACTCCCAGCTCCCTTTGCTCAGCCGTACCACTTCTGCTCCCCCAAGACTTGCCATAACATTTTGGAGGGGGGCCCGACTTCAAAACATTTTCATTAGGGGGGGCTCGACTTCAAAACATTTTCATTAGGGGGGGCTCAGAGCAAAAATGTTTGAAGACTCTGTGATGGAGTAATCTAGCCACAGATTCCTTACCTTTTGAACTTCCAGGTGTCAGGCTGGATCCGGAAGATGTTTGATAACAGTACCACTGCACCCCGAAAGGTGGCACCCGTCGACTCCACGTGACGCCGTAGGTGTCGGGGTTGTCGTCGTGACATCTGCGTTGTCTATATTGGCGCCACCCGGAGCGCTGATGTCTGTTATTTTCTCTCTGTGCCTGCCAGTGCAGATTGCTACCCCCAGTCACTTATTTACAGACCTTTTAGACTTTTTATCGACTTTTTGGTGTGCTAGGTATGTCGGGTAAGAAAGCCTCAGGGTTTAGGCTGTGCAGTGCCTGTCACCGCGCCATGTCAGTCATGGATCCCCATTTAGTGTGTGGTGCCTGGAGCTCGACCACAACACAAAGTTGTGCTCCAGTTGCTGGGCATGGCGCCAAAGGCTTTGAGAAGCGGTCTCTAAAGCTGATTGCGGCCTGGCGTCGGCGCTAAGGAAGTCACCTCCTTGATCTTGTTCCCAGTCTCGGTCGAGGGGAAGGCCCAAGCACTGCTCCAGGGGTTTGAAGTCTTTTTTCTCAAAGTCCTCACAGTCCGATAAGAAGCACCAAAAACGCGCACGCAGTCAAAGTGTGCTTTGACTTCACCCTGGCCATTGCAGGAGAGTGAGGAGCCTCAACGTTTGCCTCTCCTCTCCGCATTTCCCTCCCTGCCCAGTGCCGGGAGCGACCCTCACCGATCTAAGGGAATTTTATGACGCCATGTGTGCCATATTTGTATGTATGTATGTATGTATGTATGTATTTAATGCTTGTTAAGCGCGGCTGTCACCCAGAAGGGTATCCTGGCGCTGAGACCGTATCCAATCATCAAATAGACTAGGATACATTGCTCTAGGAAACAGGTGAGTTTTAAGATTTCTCTTAAACGTAAGCAGATCATGGCTACTTCTCAAAGCCAGAGGTAGAGTATTCCATAATGTGGCGGCCGTAAAACTAAAAGCGCGGCCGCCCATCCTCACTCTGTTTATCCTGGGAATCCTCACCAGGAACGCAGAGGAGGTCTGGCTGCTTGATACCAGGAAAAAAGGTTTTGACGTGGTATCGGTCCTAGTCCGTGCAGAGCCCTAAACACAAGACAAAGAGCTTTAAAAGCGATCCTCTGCTGGACCGGTAGCCAATGAAGGTCAGCTAGAGCTGTAGATGAGGAAGCGGACCGTGGTCGAGACAGAGCCAGTTTAGCAGCCATATTCTGAATCCCTTGCAACTTTAGGATCAGGGTCTTGGGAGCTCCCAGAAGTAGTGCGTTGCAGTAGTCTAGCCTACTGAGGATAGAACTACGCACTACCTCAGCTCTAGCTCCTCGAGGAAAGATTGGCAGAATTTTACGTAGGGCACGAAGCAGGCCCATACATGTCGCTGTCGTCCTATTTACAGAAGCATCAAGCTGCAAATTGGGTTCAAACAGAACTCCTAAATTGCGAGCTGATTCTGCAGCTTCCACTGACCCTGGGATGGAAGTCGGCCAAAAATCGTCCGGTAGTGCACGTGGAATACGGTCTGAAGAACAATGGAGCACCTCCGTTTTTGATCCATTAAATTGGAGTGAGTTGGCTCGCAACCATGCTGCTGTGGCCGACATACAACAGTGCAAAGTGTCCCTTGAAATTATCTCTGATCCTTCAAATGAAAAGATCAACTGAGTGTCATCGGCATAATTGATGACTGATATGCCGAATGACTTTATCAGTTCAACCAAAGGTCAGAGATATAGGTTAAAAAGGATCGGACTGATCGCCGATCCTTGAGGGACTCCTTGATTCACCAGTCGTGTGGATGATTGAAAAGGTGGAAGTGCCACAGCTTGTTGTCTGTTGTCAAGATAGGATGTGAGCCAGTCTAGAGCCAGACCGTTCACTCCCACGTTCCGAAGACGGCCAAGTAAAACTTCATGGTCCACCGTGTCGAACGCGGCCGACATGTCAAGCAGCACCAAAAATGCTGACTTGCCCCTATCGACACTCGTCCGTAGGTCGTCCAACACGGTGACCAAAGCGGTCTCGGTACCATGGGCCGGTCTGAAGCCAAACTGGGCCGCATCCAGACAGAGATTTATTTCTAGGAAGTTAGACCATGCTCTGGTGACCCACCGCTCAAGAAATTTAATCGCAATGGGTAAAAGCGATATAGGGTGATAGTTGGCCACACAGAGAGGGTCCAGAGAAGCCTTTTTTAACAAAGGAGTTACGATTGCCAACTTCCAGCTGTTTGGGACTGATGCTGTGGTCAATGATTGGCAGCAGATGGAATGAAGAGGTGGAAACAACTCATCTTGGAATGACTTCCAGATCTTGTGGGGCATAGGATCAAGTGGTGACCCTGAGGATACGCCATTGGCCAAGACGCAAAACTCCTCTAACGAGGGAATAGGAAATTTGGGTGGCTTGATCCTGCTGGCACGCCATCGGCCCCCACAGGTTCAGCTGAAGGAGGTCCTGTGGGTTCCTTGCCCTCTTGGATCTTCCCTATAACTTGGACATGCCGTTCAACCTGCCCCATTCTGAAGTGTTAGGCACAGAAGATGAAGATTGAGAAGGGTAGTAGGATCCCTTTGAAATCTTGCAACCCAATTAGAACCTGGACTGGTATGAGGACCTGGGTGATGCCAGCTGCCTGAACACCTCTCCAGATTCTAGCATGCTGTCTCCACCTAACCTGGCTATAGATGAGGGAGCTTCACTTGCAATGGTGGTGCATACAGGTGCGGAGGTCTTGGAAATGCAGCTTCCTACGGTGGCAGTCAAGACTAATGTCCTGACGGAGGTCCTGCAACATGGTGTCTCTTCCTCGGAACACTTGCTGCCTTTCCAAGAGGCCTTGACAGATGTTCTACTGGACACCAGGTCCAAGCCCAGCACAGGGGCTCCTATGAATAGAACTTTTGCCCACCGCCACCGCCCTTCAACACTCGACCCAGCTTGCCTCTCTATCCACCCCACCCCAAAGAGCATGGTGGTCCAAGCCTCCACTACTCACAATGCGTTTCCTTCTTAATTCCGGACAGGGAATCCAAAAGGCTGGACAGCTTTGGTCAGAAAATCTTTTCTTCCAATAGCCTAGCATTGCCTCTTGGGTGGTTACTCCCATTCTCTATGGGATACGGTTGGCAAGTGCTTCCCAGAGACTCGGAGGAGGACTGAGTTCTGGTCTCCCAAGCCATTACAGACGGGAGAGATACGGCTAAGTTTGCCATACAATGTGGCTTAGATACAACAGACAGAGCGATTTCCTTGATGTTGGCCGCGAGGCACCACGCCTGGCTGAGGATATCTGGCATTTCAGGGGATTTCCAAGCTAACCTTATGGACATGTCCTTTGATGGCTCCTGAATCCTTTGGAGACAAGGCAGATGCAGTGCTTGAGCATTTTAAGAACTGGTGGGCTACGGCCAAGTCCTTAGGCCTCTCCACATCATCCCGTCCTGTGTCTGCTTTTTGCCTCTTTCGTGGCTAAGGAAGGGGCTACAACAATGCCAACCCTATTCCAGCCAGAGGATCCCGCAAGTCCAGCAACCGCTGCGGGGCCTCGAATGCAGTTCACCCCGACTCCATGGGTTGGGCAGCCAGAAGTCAGATCAAGCGACAGCCCCCTCCTCCACCGCAAAACCTTCCTAGTCCGATCCTTCTTTATCATGGATGTTCAGTTTCGTGGCAGGATACGCCATCACCTCCACCACTGGCGCGATATCCCCTTGGACGGGTGGGTGCTGCAAATAGTCCTTTAGGGACTACTCCCTCCCCTTTGAGACTACTCCTCTCTCCATGCCTTTGACTTACGATTGGCTGACGGAGGATCACCTTGCCTTAATTCGCCCGGTATTCAAGACTCTTGGCCAAGAGAGTCATAGAGAGGGTCCCCGGACCAGAGATAGGCTGTGATTGCTACTGCCCCTATTTTCTGGTTGTGAAGAAGCATGGTGTCCTTCGTCCTATCCTAGACCCGAGAGCCCTCGACTACTTCCTCAAAAAAGGAGAACTTTCAGTTTGCCGTGCTCCCCTTCGGCTTCACCAGTGCCCCTCGGGGGTTCACCAAGGTGATGACGGTGGTCGCAGCCCATCTGCAGAGATCAGGGGTTCCAGTCTTCCCCTATCTTGACGATTGATTGTTCAAGGCGGCCTCATCCAAAGCAGTCGACTTCCACCCCCAGACTACGGCAAATCCCCTGGGCTCACTATTAATGTGCCGAAGTCATGACTGATTCCGTCTCAAACGCTCCCTTTCATCAGAACAGTTCTAGACATAGTGCAGATTTGGGCCTATCCTCCTGACTGCCGAGTCAAGGATATTCAGGCTATGATACCGAAGTTTCCGCCTCTATCCTGGATTTCGGTAAGACTGACTCTGAGGCTGTTGGGCCTCATGGCCTCCTGCATCTTGCTAGTGGACCATGCCAGATGGCACATGTGGGCTTTGCAGTGGGACTTGAAGTTCCAATGGGTGCAGCATCAAGGAAATCTCACCGACCTACTTCAGATATCGGAACGCACCCTGAACAACTTGCAGTGTTGGCTGACAAACCACAATTGGGTCACAGGCAGACCCCCCCCCCCCCATCCCCACTCAGATCTCACTGTAGTGATGGATGCGTCCCTCCTGGATTGAGGCGGCCATCTGGGAGAGGTTGAGATCAGAGGACTCTTGTCTACGGCGGAAGCCAAGCTCAAGATCAATCTGTTGGAGCTTTGTGCGATCCGGTTGGCATTGAATGCCTTTTTACCATCCCACAAGGGAAGTCTAGTTCAAGTGTTCACGGACAACACTACTGCTATGTGGTACTGCAACAAACAGGGCAAAATGGGGTTGTGGACCCTTTGTCAGGAGGCGCTGCATCTCTGACTTGGCTAAACAACAGGGCATTCCCTTGGTGGTTCAACATCTGGCGGGTTCTATGAACGCCAGTGCAGATGAACTAAGCTACCAGTGCCTTGCGGATCAAGAGTGGTGTCTCCATCCGGAGACGGCAGACCTGAGAGCAGAAGACGGCCCGGGACCAGGGTTCGATTCCCGGCGCGGCAGGTTTCTGGACCAGGGTCAGCGGACTCGATAATTCTCTCGCCTCGGTGCCCACTCTGATCAGCGATCACACTCGGCAACTCTGGGCATTAGCTTGCCTCATCTTCACTAACGGCCCCACCAGACCGCCGGGGATGCCTGGTCTCACCCTGGAGATACCCATTAAGGGACCATCTCTCAGGGAAGCCAGGAAGGGTTTCGCAGCGGTCGAAGCGCCTTGGGACCCTACGGGTAAGTAGTGCGCTATATAAATGCCTATACATAAAGTGGTGAGAGCCTTGGTTAGATCTGTTCGCCTCTGAAAAGAATGCATAGGTGGAGCACAGGCCTTCTATACGCCTTTCCTCCCATACCACTCCTACCCAGAGTGCTCAAGAAGATCAGGAGCAACAGGGCCCAAGACATCCTTATGGCTCCAGACTGGGCATTGAGAGTCTGGTATCCTAAGCTTCTACAGATGAGCAACGATCTTTCGGTCAGGCTGCCTCTTCAGGAGGATCTTCTATCCAAGCAGCAATGGAGGGTCCTCCACCCGAACCTGTCCACACCGCCTCCTTGCTTGGAGAATTAGCAGACAGTTGACAGCTTTTTACCTTCTTGCCGAAGTCTTTGAAGTTATTTTGACAGCCAGGCGTCTCTCCGCAAAATTGGTACACACCTGCAGATGGCAAATGTTTTGTAAATACTGTACAGAATGTTCTATTGACCCTTTGTCTGCTTCCCCGTTAGAGGTCTTTTTATATTTTCTCGTTGGCCCAGCAGGGCTCTACTCTGGGCACTCTGAAGGGCAACCTGTCAGTTGTGTCTGTTTTTGTTTGGCTGCCCGATCAGCCATCTCTTTTCAATTCTCCTCTTGCTCACATATTTTTGAATCGGCTTAACAATATGTTCACCCCTTTGCCTTTTATTATCCCCTAATGGAAGCTTATTTTGGTCCTTACGTTTTTTGATGTACGCGCCATTTGAACATCTGCTCAATTGTCCCCTCCCGCTGCTCACTATTTAAACAGCCTTTTTAGTGGCAATTACTTCTGCCAGAAGGGTGAGCGAACTACCAGCACTGTCATCTCAACCTCCTTACCTGACCGTGTTTCCAGACAAAGAAGTGCTCTGAGCAAGGGCATTTTTTCTGCCAAAGGTGGTAACACCTTTCCATTTGGCCCAATCTGTTTCTCTGCCCACTTTCTATGCACCTCTGCATCCTTTCAAGGAAGAAGAGCATCTCCACCGTTTGGACCCAAAAAGAGCGTTATTGTTCTACCTTGATTGTACAAAAGAGTTCAAGGTGGACAACCAAATCTTCATAGGGTATGTGAGAGCAAAGAAGGGGTGAGCAGTTCAGAAAAGGACTATTTCACGCTGGGTCATCCTTTGCATGAAAATATGCTACACCTTGTAGAAGGGACAACCTCCTGAAGACCTTAGAGCCCGTTCTACCAGGGCGAAAGCAGCCACCACGGCTCTCCAGTGTGGTGTTCCGGTTTCTGACATCTACCAAGCGGCCGCGTGGGCGTCTCTACACACGTTTGCCAGACACTACTTCCTGGATCCTCAAGTCCGCAGGAAGACCCTCTTTGGCCGCTCTGTTTTGCAGGACTTCTTGGTCGGAAACCTTTCTGCAGTCCCCCCTCCAGGGTTGGTATTGCTTGGGTATTTGTTCATAGGTAAGAAATCTGCAGCTACATGTCTATATCAGATGGACAAGTTATGTACCTTCAGTAACACCTTATCTGGTAGAGACATGATCTAGCTGCAGATTCCTTACCGACCCACCCAGTCTCCCTGCACTGCGGATTGATTTAGTGTTAGGGCTGTTTCTCCTTCATTACCCTAGTTGTTTTTGGCACGCCATGGTCAGTCACTTCATGGCTCTGCGCTTCTGTCGTGAAAAGTACTGATGTCAGCTCACTAGGGCGGCGCCTATATAGACGACATGGACGTCACGACGACGACGAACCCGACGCCTACAACGTAACATGGAGTCGACCGACGCCACCTTTTGGCACGCAGGGATACTACGTCCGGATCCAGCTTTACACCATGAATTTCAAAGGTAAGGAATCTGTGGCTTGATCATATCTATACCCGATAAGGCATTACAGAAGGTAAGTAGCTTGTCCAACAAGGGGAAGAGACTTATAAGAGAATATGAAGGTTAAGAATTTTGGCTAGCGTCTCTTTAAGCATTTTGGTAAAAGCATATACACCAATTTCAGTCCATGTTTGGCTGGAAATAACTTTAGTCAGGAGCTTTTTAAAAAGAGAGGCAACCAATTTTTTCCAGTTCCCGGTAGGTTTAGGACAGGAACAGTAATATTATTTGCGAAGAATGAAAGATGACTTCAAATGTAACAGTAAAATGATCTGACTAGAGAGCTGGAAGGGCCTTTAAAATGTGTACATGTAGTCTGTACTGAATAGACGTTCAAGAAAATGACCTTCTTAATGTGAGGGTTGTTGCGATTGAAGTTTAAGTCAGTCTATATTTAGAGTGGTGTAGAAAATTTCAAATACACGTGATGGGTTTTCAAACCACTGAAGTGCAATAATGAGGTCTTTATTGATGACTAACTTGCAGAGGAAGACTTGTAAATCATGGAGCTTGGAAATAGCAACGTTTACTTGGCTGTATAGTCCATGGAGCTTCGAAATGACAAAGTTCAGTTGGCGGTATGGCAGAATTTGCTGCAAGGATTTATTAGTCCAATGTAATGAACGTGCCAGGGCTTCCTGAAGTAGAGAGTCTGGGTATGAGGAGGGCAGGATTTGAAGGTCAGAACGATGGGCAATGGCAACCACGCCTCTCATGTGATCTATTGGTTATTATGATATTACAATCTTCAGGTATGTGGATAGTGTGTTGGTGTTCAATTTTGTGACAATATGATGCTGGGCAGATGGTGGGGAAAATAAATGAGACCTAGTCATCTGAGAATGGGAGTGGACAACGCTTGCCAATGAATGTAGTTGCTCATAGGTAAGTAAGAACAGTCAGCTTACCTTTATAGGAAAGAAGCAGCATTTCATGCGGTGATTAGGGGCATAAAAGCACAGACAGGCCTGCCTATGGCACATCTGAGGCACTCCCTTGCAGGTTATGGCCTTATATGTGTTGAGGGACTTCTGCACATGCTCAGTACATGGTTCAGCTCCCTTTAATAACGTTTCTGGGATATTAGAGGAATTTAAGGGAAGTGAGTCACTACTAGTTGTATCATGAGCAGCATGTCATTTTAGAGTGTAAAGTGGAACACCTTTAAAAATACTAATCATATTTCACCAACCCCAAGGAAGGAATACAATTTTGAAACCCTTACAGGGTTGCAGTTTTTGATAAAAGCTTATGTAGAGGCAACTACTAAGGCTATGCTTATTGTTTTTAACTTGTACATTGTTGCTGAATTTATTTATGTTAAACTTGAATTTGTGCTAATCTGTTTACAGCTTTATATTCCAATCAAATACTTTATTTCAGTTGAAACCATAAAAGCATAGTTATAGCATTCATATAACCATTAATAAATACAATTTTAATTCAGTTTATGTGCTACTGAGACATAAGATCTTCAGGTTAGGAGAAATTGCCGTTGACACAGTGATTACATCACAGATATCTTGGTTTCTGTTTAATTCAGTTATGTGCGCATCTGATCACAGGCATCTTGTGGCCCGATTTTAGAGTTTGGTGAAGAAACCTATTTAGTCACAAAAGTGACAGAGTACGCTTTTACCCAACCCAACGGTCTTCCCACCCTAATAAAGTCAGGAGAATTGACAACTTTCTGTGAACAAATCCCCCGTTGCTCTGTTGATGGAAAGCACCCTCAGGCAGCACAGCAGAGAAGGAGCCGTCTGACGAAGGGCATAACACCACCCATTTTACGTACGGTAAACAATGCGTTGTGATGTGTTTTTGTCTCGCTGTTACCTGGCAGTATAACCTGGCGATCAAAGGACAAAAAAACACATAATGACTCCCATACCGAGGGGGAAAAGTCCCTGCGTATTGCGGTGAATAGTTTTTTGTTTGCAATTACATATTCCCACTTTTTGAAAACTAAAAACGTTAGTTAATTTTGGTGAATGAATGCTAGAACCAACAGCGGCTGTCCACCAAACGTTTAGTATGTTAACTGTGTGTCCGGCAGTGATCTTTAAGTTTGGTGGATGGTAGTACAACTGCCAAACACTAGATTAGGCCCTTAGTTACTGTGTTAATTAAAGCTTTAATCAATGGATTAGAAGGTATCTTTGTTTTTGCTCAGCAATTTAGATCTCATTTATCATTGTTTAGGTTTTATATTGTGCTTAGAAACATTCATCAAGGAGTTATGTTCGTACTCTCTAACCTGAACTCTTCGTTCCTCTACAGCCCTCCAATTTCAAATCCCAGAAATGTGTGTGTGCTTTTCAGTCACTATTGCCAAACTGTGGAATTCTCTTCCTTTATGTCTCTGATCGATGCCTGATAACATTGTTTGTACAAAACACCTAAAAACGTGGCAATCTCTTCCGTAAAACCTTAACCTCTGGCTTCAGCTTTCTCTTCTTTAGCATTAGAAAACTGTAGTTGGTATTGCTGTGCTCCTCAAATAACTGGAATAAAGGTCTTAGAAGCTTTCTTATTCATACCAATACATCGTGTTGAAATCACCATTTAATGATAATGTCTATATGTCAATGTCAATTTATGCCGTAATTATTGGATTAGACATCCGAGTTTTTGTTTTAATCCATTTTGTTAGCAGTCATGTTTACCAATTTAAACTGTGTTTCTTATTATGTGTTTGGTACTTGGATTACAGATATCTCAGTGTCCATTATAATTTGTGTTGTGACCATTGTTAGTGGCTGACTATCAATGTGCTTTGGATCTCATTACAAATGTGTTAATCTTTTGGTTTATAAATGAATAAAATACTGAGGTCACCAGATTGTTTATACTAGTTCTATGCTAATGTGTTGTGACTATAACTAACAGAAGCAATCCTGGCTTTTCTTACTTCATATCTATATAAAAAATAAAACAATGCTGATATTTGTATTTTTTGGCTCATAAAATGCTAATGCTTATATCTTGTTTTTTGTCCCTGAAGTGAAAGAAAACCAGAACAATAGTTATGGTCAGAGGAATATTGTGAACACCAGGTACTGCAATTCAACTTTTGAGACAGTAGTCTCTCGAAATTTACGAAACTGTTTTTTGGGACTTTATTCCACTAAAGAATCTCTATGTAATTGTTAGCCATATGCGCTCCTTGGGCAAACAACCTTTTTCTGTGCAAAATTGGTAGCAAACACCAATGGACGCCTCATGAAAGGGACATAGTATGCCACAACAAAGGAGTAAGGATTATCTCATGAGTATGACTACAAATTAACATTCCAAGGAACTCTAATCCATCAATGGACCCACATGAGAGAAATGCCACACCAATGTATGGCATGTAGTACATCTTTCCAGGAAAACAACTCTGTGTTCGTTAACTGCACCTAACTTGAAAGTACTAACCTGGACTGACACAGGAGAAGCTACACACATTTGCCCAGAGTCTCTAGGATTTTTTATTACAAGGAATTTATTGTTTAAACTCCATGTGTGCATTATGGAGAAGGCTCGCATATGCTCTAAATGTGACATAGGTTTCTATATAAATACCCATTAGGAAAACATCAACGGGATCCCAGCATCCTAAAACAAAATAAATCTGCAGTGTTTACTTAGCCGTCTGTTAGAAAAAGCCATTTGATGGCAGGCAAACAAAATCCTACAGAAGAAAAAGCATTTTACTGTGTCAAATGTAAAGACTTTTTCACAAATGTCTCTCTCATTGGACAAAAGTCAGGCAAAACTGAACCAAGACCATATTAACTGCAGTGAGCGTTATCAGACGTTCATTACAAAGGCACAGCTGAAGATAGATCAACAAACTCATACTGGTGAGAATCCATTTGAATGTTCGTAATGCAATAAGGCTTTCAATCAAAAGGGTGAACTAGCATACATCACAGAAATCACACTATGGAGAAACCATATAAATGTTCTGAATGTGACAAGACTTTCAAGGAAAAGAGTGATTTATCATCACATGAGAGAATCCACACTGGGGAAAAACCATATAGATGTTCAGAATGTAATAAGGTTTTTCGTCACAAAAACAATCTGATACGACATCAGAGAACACACACTGGAGCAAAACCGTACAAATGTTCTGAATGTGATAAGACTTTCGGGCGACTTGATACTCTGCATGTACATCAGACAATCCACACGGGGGAGAAACCATATAAATGTACTGAATGTGACAAGGCTTTCAAGCAGAAGACTAGTCTTTTAGTGCATCAGAGAATCCACACAGGTGAGAAACCATATAAATGTTCTGAATGTGACAAGACTTTCAAGGAAAAGAGTGAATTATCATCACATGAGAGAATCCACACTGGGGAAAAACCATATAGATGTTCAGAATGTAAAAAGACTTTCAGTCAAAATGCGAATCTGATAAGTCATCAGAGAACACACACTGGAGCAAAACCGTATAAATGTTCTGAATGTGATAAGACTTTCAGCCATACTAATTCTCTGCTTATGCATCATAGAATCCACACAGGGGAGAATCCATATAAATGTACTGAATGTGACCAGGCTTTTAAGCAGAAGATTAGTCTTTCAGTTCATCAGAGAATCCACACAGGGGAGAAACCATATAAGTGTTCTGAATGTCAGAAGGCTTTCAGTACAAAGGCACAGCTAATAAGACATCAAAGAGTTCACACTGGGACAAAACCTTACAAATGTTCTGAATGTGAAAAGGCTTTCACTACAAAAGGGAATTTAAGGTTGCATCACATGTCTCACAGCGTTGAGACTCCTTACAAATGTTCTGAGTGTGACAAGGGTTTCAGAACCAAACTTCAACTAATGCGACATCAGAATGATCACAAAGGAGAAAAACCATATAAATGCACTGAATGTGACAAGACTTTCAAGCAAAAATGTGATTTATCTTCACATGAGAGAATTCACACTGGGGAAAAACCATATAAATGTTCTGAATGTAATAAGGTTTTTCGTCACAAAAACAATCTGATACCACATCAGAGAACACACACTGGCGAGAAACCACATAAATGTTATGAGTGTGTCAAGTGTTTCATCACGAAGGACCAGCTAATAATGCATCAAAGAATTCACACCGGTGAGAAACCATATAAATGTTCTGAATGTCAAAAACGTTTTAGCAGAAAAGATGACCTATCCAGACACCAGAGAATTCACACCAGTGAGAAACCCTATGAATGTTCGCAATGTGAGAAGGCTTTCAGGTCAAAGGGACCGCTGAAAATACATCAAAGAGTTCACACTGGGACAAAACCTTACAAATGTTCTGAATGTGAAAAGGCTTTCAAGGAAAAGAGGGATTTATCATCACATGAGAGAATACACACTGGGGAAAAACCATATAAATGTTTTCAATGTGAGAGAGCTTGCAGTACAAGGTCACAGCTGATAATACATCAGAGAGTTCACACTGGGACAAAACCTTACTGATGTTCTGAATGTGAGAGGGCTTTCATCACTAAAGGATTGTTAAGGATACATTGCATGTCTCACAGCGGTGAGACTCCATACAAATGTTCTGAATGTGATAAGGGTTTTAAAACCAGATTTCTTCTAAAGCGCCATCTGAGCGATGACACTGGAGAGAAACCATATAAATGTTCTGACTGTGACAAGGCTTTCATTCTGAAGAATGAGCTATTAGTACACCAGAGAAATCACACCGGAGAGAAACCCTACATATGTTCTATATTTGTGACGAATCATACGTTATAAAGCATGTGACAAGGCTTTCAGCAGAAAGTATAGCCTTTCACTTCATCAGAAAATCCACACAGGGGAGAAACTGTATAAATGTTCTGAATGTGACATGGCTTTTATTAGAAAGAGCATCCTGATGATACATCAGAGGATTCACAGTGGAGAGAAACCATACAAATGTCCTATATGTTATAAAGCTTTCAATCAAAAAGGTAATCTGTTGTGTCATCTGAGAAGCCACACACCTTAACTACATGTGTAGATCCAGTGACAATTGAGATAATTTACAACCGAGAAACCATGCACATTTAATTAATGTGACAACACTTTCAAGGAAAAGCATCATCTATTACCCCACCTGAGAAGAGATAAATGAAAGAAATCATATTTATATATATTAAGGGCCTGATTACGAGTTGAGTCATTATTTATTGACACAAATAAATACTGATACCATGTGGTTCATTAATTATCAGGTGCCCTAAGGTACACCTATTACAAGTTTGCTGGGAATAACATGCATGTTTTGGTCTTTAGCGCACCAAAATCTAGATGATACGGTAAAACCCGTATGTTATCCCCTGTTAACTTTAAGCAGATTTGACCTGAAGTTTGAGCTATTTAACATCCAATAAATATCAGATGCGTTGAATACCTTCAAACTCGTAATTCCAACCTATGAGTAAACAGGGATTAGCACATTGGGTCAGAAAATTACAACCAGCTTATACTCAGGCTCTAAGTGCAAATGTCTTTACCTACATAGGGTCATCATGACAGACACCATAAATGGTAATATTGTAAATACTTTGAATCCAGCAAAATATTAATTACAGAGATATCACTTATAATACACAAGAGAAACTGCATGCATGTTCTGAATGTGGTAAGAAAATCAAGTAAAAGTGTCCTCTCGCATTGCTTCAGGATGTTCAGAATAGGGAAAGAGGAACTCCTGTAAATATTTAGCCTTTTAACAAGAATCTAGTTGAAAAATAAATGACAGCGGCTTGGACATTAAGGAATCTTGCATGTCTACAGTAAACCATCCTTCGTCCACAGAGGTAATGACAACAGCAGTGACCCAAATGTTCAGAATACTGTACAGCTTGGAGAGATGAGTATGTGCTGATTTCATAGTTTCATGTGGCTGTACAATGTACATTTCAAAACTGTTATAGAACACATCCAGTACACAAAGAGAAATCAGGAATACATGCATAATGACTGAATAACCATTTAACAACAGATCAAGCAGATAGAAATTAGACAATTGGGCAGAATGTAACATAAAGTAAAAAATACCAGGTACTACAGAAACATCATACTGATCAAAGTAGAGGCATAAACAGTTATATGTGGTTATGAAAGGTCAAAATAAAACCATGAAACAATATATTACTCGTAACATACAGTTTACAGTATGGCAGAAACACTGGGGCCACGAGCTACAGATAATTATGAAATTACTATTATTTCTAAACTGCTGTTTAACCACCACATTCTGTAGTCAAGCGAAGTCAAATATATAACATAATGCATCTCTGTACCTTATGAATGCTTGAAACTGAGCTTTTCGCTTCAAGGTGCTACATATATTTTTGTTAACATGAATCAATTTTTGAGACATTATTAGATTAACATGAAACCTTTAATTGGATCTGAAAATCAGTTAATGCACTGATGAAGTGACTCCCTTCGTTGGAGTCCTTCATTTGCTAGGCCACTTCTGGATCTGAGGCACACAATGAGGAAAGATATCTGGGACAAAGAAATCTGAAACAAAGGGACAGATCTGTTCCTGGAAATTAAATTAAAATGAGTAATTCCCTCCAGTCACCCTTCCTGAGTGATGCTTGTTACTTATTGCATCACTGCATTTTGACAATTGTTTCTCTCAAGATCTGCCATTTACAGAATTACAAAAAGGCCGTCTCTCTTCTGAATATTTGTGAGTTCTGCCGGTGCTTTCCTGTGCTTAGCACTGTCACTTTTTTTACAGGACCGGGACTATACATTTCTTTTACGCGGCAGTGGTGGTGAATGTAATGTTTTAAAAAATATATGCACAACGCTCTTCCTACATCGTCTGTGCTGCTCTCACTCTCACACATTCGTCAATGCAGGCTGGCACACCGCTGACTGGATTTCATTTTCAAGCTTTTTTAAAAGTAAAAAAAGCAAACTGTCTCTCCATGAGCCATCTATATTTCCGCGGTTAAAACCCTTCTCCTTCCAAGAAAGTTAGAGATCCTCTTCAGGGAGTAAAGATCGGAAGTACGATGGAATCTTCGTGTCTGTTACCTGTCATGTGGGCCTTCAGTAGCTCCCTATTGGTTTCTGAAGGTCTAAGGGGCTGACAGGGTGGTGTTTGTGTTTGCTCGATTTGTACGTCATCTGATGCAGACGGAGGAAAATTATACAAATACACGTGCTTCACATCTACTTCCCCCTGAAGTTGCCAGTTTTAAATGGGAACAGGATTTGGAGCGAGTAGGCATTGAAACAATGCATGCATCTAAAGGTACGTTTGTTTGAAGCTACTGTAGGAAATACATTTATATTACTTGACGATTGTCACCAAGGTGGGGCAGCTGGGGTTAAGTGCTTTGGGCCGTGCAGAAGACAAAGTGCAGGAAAGATTTAAAACGCTATCATTATGAAAAACGAAAGGCCCGATATTAGCCTGGCGATCCCAGGTAGATTAGTCAGTAAACACGTGGCTTGTGAATATGCACGATTACAGGAGTACGGTGTGCTGAGACCTGTAGAATGAAAGGTAAGGAGAATTCTTTCAGTATTCTCCAGCTAATCACTACACCAAAGCATGTGAGAGCCAGATATTTTGCTTGGCAAAGCACACCTCAAGAAGTCTGAACGGCAAACCAAGGTTCATATGTGTATTCTGTGCAAATAAAACGCACGGGTGCTTTGATCTGCTTGAAAAGGCTCCCTACAACTCTTTACTCTGCACGGGAAGGGCATTGTGATGTGGTTATCTTTATTGCACGTGCACCACAACTAAATACTCCACAGCCTGCCTGTACGCTTTTGAGAAAACCTATGAGCCCCAGCACTTATTATTTTACAAATTAAGCACTGGGTTAGTGTGATAAAATTGAACAGCCCATCTCATGGAGCATGGCGAGATGGCAGTAATAAAAACAGCCTCGGATGCCCTACATCATGGGTAGTCACAAAATTTCTCTCTGGGTCAAATTTACAGTGTGGTTTGTGGCTGAGGGCCGCACCGGTGGGGGCGGGGTGAGAGCTGGAGGGGCGGGGCTAAAGCAAAATAATTGTGACCTGAGGTTGATCGCAGATCCCTGCAGCAGGCGCCTTCGTCCACTGAGCCACCAGACCCGGCATACACACATCTCTCTCCCTGTCTCCCTCCCTCTGTTTCCCTCTGTCTCCCTCTGTCTCCCACTCTCTCTGTCTCCCACTCTTTCTGTCTCCCTCCCGATCTGTCTCTGTTTCCCTTCCTTTCTCTCCCTCTGTCTCCCTCCCTCGGTCTCCCCCTGATTGACTCTCTCTGTAGCCCTCTCTCGCTCACCCTCTGTCTCCCTCCCTCTCCCTCTGTCTCTCTCTCCTTCCCTCTGTCATCTCACCCCGTGTGTGTGTGTGTGTGTGTGTGTGTGTGTGTGTGTGGGTTTGTGTTACTATCCTTGTGGGGACTTGGGTGTGATAACACACTCACGCTGTGGGGACTTGATTGCACTGTGGGGACCTGAACCCAGGTCCCCACAAGGTAATGTCCTTTAAATGATAAAAAATGGCTTCAGGAACATCTGTGTCAATTTTTACAACTTTTAAAAAAATTGTCTTGTGGGGACCTGTGTTTCAGAAAGTGTGTTTATATTTTTGCTCCCTCTGCCCCCATAGACAGGAGGCGGTACTGCAGTCTTAAACACACTTTGCATTTAAACACACTTTGTTCACCAGGAACACAAGTTAGCAGCAGAAAGCACAGATATTTCAAAGGAAAAGCTGCAAAACCTGGGGTTAAAACATTTTTTTCATGCAAAGTAACATTTTCCCCATTTAATAAAGTAAAACTTTATTTACATGAAAGTTTTGCATTCAGACTATTTGAGTTTAAAAATATTGTTACAAGCAATTTGGATACGATTTGAATCCCAGATTACATCACTATTGTGGTATGATCCTCAGCTGCAATTAAAGAATGATGGTACATTAAAACATGATACAATATAAACTGATCTGATCGTTTATTACAAATTTGATTACATATTAATATGCACTTTGGAATACGTTCTTAAGATGATGGCTAGATGAGTGAGTGCCTAGAGTTGCATTGTGCTAACAGCTATGCTCTCTCAGATGCCGAACTGCAGTAATGTCATGCCCACAGCAATGGGAAGTTGAATTTTAACCGAAAAAGCATGTTCTTAGAACATTAGTGACATTCCTAAAAAATATATTCAAATATTGCCATAAGTTGAAATTACATTTAATTGAATTGCTTAATATTCAAACTGTTCCTATTGCTTTACAAATTAAATCAGCTTCATTCCCATAGAGGGGTGAAGAACAGTCATATAACAAGCATTGGCAAAGCCAACAGGTATCACCTACGAGACAGCTACTGGCTTTGACAGGGTTTTTTTGCCCTGCTGTACAGCAGCATGCCTGCTCTGCCTCATGGATGAAATGTAAATAAAAACATTTTTTAAAGCAATGTGATGCAACCAAAACAGACCACATAATGACATTTATTTTTATTGCTGGCAGTAGGGTGGGGGCGTGTGAGGGGTCAACACTATCAACGGAGGGGGGGGGAAGAAAAATCATATACGCTGCCACTAGTGACCACAGTATATAAAGAAGTTTTCAGAGCCTCCTTGGCCTTATTCAATTATAAAATGCAGACTCTGATATATATATTAACCGTAGTGAAGTAGGTGCAGAGGCACAGAGTCCTAGTTCACCCTAATTAGTGGGTATGTTTTAAAAGCCAAAAAAGGGGAGGTGTATAGGAGACCAAATCCCTAGCTTGCGTTTGGGCTCACTGTGCCCTTTCTACTGCATTGGCACCCACACGTATTACTGTTGGACATAGTGCTTCAGCTAAGGTGCAAAGTTCTGCTGTAAAATGGGCACCCTCATGTTGATGTCCACTTCAATTTGCTCTTCCTGTGCATTTAAATATAGTTTACCTTCCAAGATGATACTAGTTTAACTACAACATACTGCTGTAGCATAGGCTGTGCTCAACCACCTGCCTTATGAGTGAGAAGGTCTTCAAGTCGGAAGGGTGGAGAGGATGTGGCGTTATGCTAGAGCTGCAAACTTCAAACTCATTTCTTGACGTTAGCTTGACATCCTGTGATTCTAGTCAAATCACTTAATTTCCCTGTGCCTAAAGAAATAGTACATGACTTAACTGGTGCTCATGTAAAGTGCTTCAAAGTGGAGTGACACAAGCACAGCACTAGTGGGAATGAGGCATTAGCAGAAGTATGTGAGAAGTGGCATCTGTTGCTTCACCATTTATTTATAAAGTTGTATATTTATTTATTTAAGCAATGTGTAGAGCGCGCAAATACCCGTGGGTGTCTTGGCGCTGTAGACGGGAGAGGCAGTAGTGAAGTGGTGTGCTGCTCATTGCTATTTATTAGCTTCCTGAAAGCTGGCAGCGATGGACAGGATTTAATTTGCTGAGGGAGGGTGTTCCACAGTCTGGCCGTGGCAACAGTCAATCGTTTTGTCTCCCCAGGAGACCTTGTTTGTGCGTGGGATCATGATGAGATGGCGGTTGAGGATGGTAGGTTTCTGCTAGGTAAGTGAGCGCAAAAGGCTTGTGAAAGTTGAAGAAATTGATGTACATAGACAGCATTCATTCCCCTTCTTCCCCCACTCCTCTCCCTGTGAGCGCCATGAATACCGTAAATTATTGACCGTATCACTCTGCCAGTAAGAGCCCATACCCCTATGCATATGTACAGCCATTCTAGACACCATGGCCTTTTACCCATTGGAATCCCCGGCTTCCCTCCTGCGCATATCCTGAACCCCCTCTCTCATGCATAGACCATGAAACCCTCTCCCTCTGCGCGACCCTGCTGTGAAAGGCAACTCTCCTGCTTGACCCGCACAAAACCCCCCCATTCCCTCTTGATGAAGCATCCTTCGTCTTAGCTGACATAGCCCTCCCCAGCTGCACCTGACTGCCCCCGCTCTCTCGTGTACGGGTCATCAGATCTCTCTCTCTCTCTCTCTGTGTGACTCTGTCCCTGTGTCCACCCTGGCTACCCCTCCCTTCTCCTCACGTGGGCAAGTCATAAACCCTCTTCTTCTGCAAGGCCCTGTCCTTGAGAGTCACGGCCGCGCCTGACCAACACCTCCTTCCCTTCCATGAATGCCCCTCTGTTGACAAGCCTTCCCTCCGCGCTCGATTGTCCACGCGGCATGAATACCACTCCTTTGATGACCCCTTCCCCCGAGTCCGGCTGACCACCCATGTCCAAGGCCATCGCCTGAGCCAGGAGATACCATTTACTGCCCTTATTGTATGAAGTCACTCCTCCTCAAGAGCCCCACTATTGATCCTAAGCCACCCCACCCCCTGGGCTGTGATCAGGCGCACACATCCTAAACAGTTGACGGAACACTCAGCTGCGTGATTGCCCTCCCCTCTTATCAGCAGGTCAAGGGTCCCCATTGTGAACATATGTGGGGTAGGATTGACACGAGGATTATAGGGATGTTTTCCTTTTGCGTCATACTGTCCTGATTGTACCGTCAAGTGTTTTGTAAGGTATAAAAGCAAGAGTCTCAGCTCACTTGTTAGAGCACCTCCCGAAAGACACTGTGTTTCGTGTCCGAAATGACTGGCTCTCCTCATGAGAATTAAACTCTGTTCTTGATTCCTGCTTCCAGCGCCCGTCTCTTTATTTGGTAATTATTCAACATGGGAACTAAGAGGCGGTTTGAGCCAGCGGCCTGGGCATCGATAGGATTATGGGCTCATTTTCCACAATTGGCGTCCCAACGCGGGGTCCATCAGTGACATAGGGTCCGATAAGAGAGATCCAGACGAAGAAGTGAACATCTAAATGATCGGGGTATGCCTGCCTTGAGAGGGCCCTCGCCCGGCTGCCGATCGAAAGAACTTCACCAATTCTGAACTGACCTCTCTTGAGTGACCTATTGTCCTGACTGGAATCCCATAGGAATGCTACATGGAGTAAGAGAACGATCGGGCGCTGGAGGAGGGAGTCGAAGAACTATCCGTATGGTCCGGTCCGGGTAAGATTAAGTAGGGTGTTTTTACGCCTGATTGGTAGGGTGGCTCTATCCACCTGATTGATTGATTGTTTGTATTGGAATCGGTATTTGTATACTGATATTGTTGGTATTGGTTCATTTAGCTTTGAAGGCTACTTGACATATTGGTTCTCTTCTGAGAACGAGACATTCTCTGTTTGCAAACAGCGGCGAATAGGAACGTCGTCCCTCTTTGCAGATAGAGAAGGGTAGGTAAGGCAGACTTTTTGTCCCCGTTGTAATTCGTCATGCCTACTTTTCTCCCCACTGGATTGTTTGAAGTCGATTAATAATCGATTGTTGTTCTTTGAGATCTTCCCTGTCTACAAACTGAGACGAGTAGAAATATTCTGTCTTCCTTTTTGGATAGCGAAGGGCAGGTAATGCAGACATTTGTCCCCGTTGTAATCCGTCATGCCTGTTTTTCTCCCCACTGATTGGTTGGTTGCCTGGACACTGTTGTTCCAGGAATTGTTTCGTTTGAGGTATTTTCTGCCTGCAAACAACGTGGAATAGAAATATTCTACCTAGTCTTTGCAAGTAGTAAAGGGTAGGTTATGCCCCTTTGTGAATTCGTCAGTCCTACCCACTCCCCACTGTTTGGTTATTTGGGGGGTAGCTCGCATGGTCCGCCCAGGAGACTACCCTTATGGAGGACATATGCTCCCCGCTCATGGGCCATTTAGTGGAAGTAGACCATCTGGTCCGTCCAGGAGGCTACCCTAGTAAATGGAAGTACATCGCTCGGTCTGTCCAGGATGATACCCTAATGAAGGAATATATGTTCCCCTTTTGATCGATAATCTCGTTCCACCCCGGACCATTTATTGGAGGGAACTCGTCTGGTCCGTCCAGCGGTACCCCCTAGTGAAAAGGACACATAAAAATATGAAGTGATCACCGTTCCCTACTAACAGAAAGCTTTAGCTCGAAACACGCTAAGGAAGAGAAAGAAAAATAAAAGAAATCAGGCTAAGTCAGTAACCCCCTGATGAGCTTTTGACTTCACTAAAAATAAGAAACATTATAAATAGTTCATAATAAGAAATATAAAATGGCGAAAAGTTTGGCAGCAAAAATAGCCACGAGGTAGCTAGGCTTCACTGCCTGTTCCTGCTCCCAACATGCCTGCCTCATTGCCCGCCACGCCCAAATAACGGTCACATGAAATAGAAACAATCCAATAGGTACCTACCCCCATTCCGGAAGCTCCCGAAGTGCAACAGGCTCGCGGTTATGCCCATCCGGAAGGCGAGGCCTCGAGGCACGAGGGGCTCGCCTGGCGACGGTCAGGAGGAGATGATGTTGGGCAGGCGGTCCAAAGAATGACAGAGACCTCTCCTTCTCTCCTCTTCTGCTGCCCTGCAGGCCACGGGGGGGGGCTGTCTTGCCTCAGCCACCGACCACCCCCCCCCCCTTCTGTCTCTCGCCTGGTCCGACCCACGAAGAAGGCCGAAGCCAAAAGCGAGAATGGCGGCGCTTGCAAGTAGTCCCGCCACATGTCAAATTCCTGGATAGTTACAGGTAGTGCCGCCACATGTCGACGCCTGGACAGTTCCAGGTAGTCCCGCCACATGTCAAGAGAAAAGGGGGGGCTGTCTTGCCTCAGCCGCCGACCACCCCCCCCATCTTCAATAGCCAGCACGGCCAATATCGAAGCGACGGAGCTGAGGAACGGCGCGGGGTCGCTGGAAGGGGGAGGTGACGCGAACGAGCCTCCCCCACCTCCCTCCAGGTGGAGGCTTCCAGCGACACCCCAATGCTCTTACTTAAAGAGGGTCAACATCAAAAAGCGGTCTTCTGCCCAGGACGGGCACACGCTCCATGCCTTCTCTCCTCGACCTTGAAGATTCTATGAGAGCCGGGGGGGGCACCCCGATCCCTCCTCATGGGCGCCCCCGCCCCCTCACTGGGAACCACGACATCGGTGCAACTCCTGCCGGCACCAGCCTCGGATTGGAAATGGCTAAGATGCAGCCACGGCACAGACTTGTTCAGTTCCGGAGGAACACCAGGATGACCCGGTAGGAAAATTGTTACCGCCCTTCCCACTCTTTGACTCATGGTCCATATTGTTAGACTGTTAACCACATAGCACAAAACTTTTTGAACTGCCAACGGAAGGTTCTGGGCCAACCAAGCGAGACTAGAGACACTCTGACTATGCTGGAACTCGCCTGACCCCTCCCAAAATGGCGCCGACACAAAATGAGACGTTTTGAATAAACTTTGTTGCACCCTGATTGCGCAGCTTTTTGTCCCGAGATATATATGCAGTTTTTGGATAATGAAAGTAGATATGAAGGATGTTGAGTATGTGTTTGGACAATGAACTGACTTAGGGTGGGTACTGATTATGATTTGGAAAAATGAATTGGTGTAATTTAGATAAAGAATGAGTATTGGATAATGAATTTATGAAATAATTAAAACTGAATTCTTGACATGCATCATGCTTGCTCTGTAAGAAAATTTTAATACGATTTTATTGCACTGCTGCACTTTATGCAATGAACTGCCACCAATCTCGTTTATTAAAAGTATTTTGAAAAAGAAAGCATGGTTGTAGCAGTTGCATTAATGAGTTTTGGATGCCTTACTACTGTGAGCGAAGAATAAGTATGATGAAGGATGTAGATCAAAAGGGATCAGATGTCTAGCAGCTACATTATGTGTCACAGACAGCCGGAAAAGTGTTTTTAGACACCCTTAAAACGACACCACAGAAAAGCCACCTGACCGTCACCCTTGCACCCGATAAAGAGGGTTACGACCAAGTAACTCATGTAGATACGCAGATCGTCAATGATTATCTATCTGACATTACTGGTCCCTCTGGGCTTAAACGCCGAGATGGTAAAGAAATGCAGTGCGTGGAGATAGGTCGAGTATGTGGTAGGTAAAAACATTTTCGGACTACTGCATGCTGATGTACTTTGAATGCTGCCCCCCCCCACCCCTTCTTTTTCCTCCCTTCTGCAGGTCACGTCAGAACGTCGGCTGAAATATGGGAGAGCGATGGTCGAACCACCGACGAAAAGAGAAGGAGGGAATAAGTGTGTAGTCCTCATAACGATAAGTTTTTAAAAGACGTAGACTTAAACATGACTGTCCCTCCTTAGAACATAGCGACTGGGAGGATGGACTGACATAGAAACTGGACAGGTACTGAATGACGAAAAATTGACTAGAAATGACGCGTTAAATAATGTAACTGGACGTTTGACTAGGTAGGGAAAGGACAAAGAAAAATATACGGGTAAGGGTTACCACGGTACCACCCGTCTGGGAAGTTAGAAATGTTGCTGATGTTCAAAATGCACTGCCCCCTTTTTTCATACTCTTATAGATATAGCCACGCTGTCCGACTGTTCTCCCGATCAATACTTGCCGTTGCCTCAGCCTGGAGAACTTCCCACCAAAGGAGGGAACTGAAAAATGGTTTAAGATCCAACCATGGGTAAATAGCACGACCAGGTTAATTTCTGACCGACCAACCGAAGTGTAAGTATTGGCAATTGAGAACGCTCGCAGACATGACAAACGAGAAGGAAAAGGAGGGAAGGGTAGAAAGAGCTAAGCACGTAGATAAATAGGATAGTAAAGATACGTAGGATATAATATGAATTTTGTTGGCCACCTGTCGTTTCCTGTCTTGTCGTGAATGTCTTATATATGTGTAATACATGTGCCGTCTTCCCTGTCTGAGTTTGTGTATGTGTAATGTACGGATTTATGTCTTCCCTCTGTCTGTATCTGCGTGTTACCTAACCTTTGCTGTTCTGTGTTGTGAGCGCACTAAATGACCTATTTTCGTACACGTCTCTCCCTCTCTCCCTCTCTCTCTCTCTCTCTCTCTCTCTCTCTCCTCTCTCTCTCTCTCTCTCTCTCTCTCTCTCTCTCTCTCTCTCTACATGTCATACGTGTACCGAATGGCTCGTTTAGATTGCGGACGACTCTCACTCCCTATGAGAGTCTCCTTATTTTCTCTCCCTCTTTTTGGTAAAACTGTACCCCACCGGTACCAGTCTGATTTGATACATATTGAACGCGAAGGTGTTCAGCGAAATTGACCGAAAACTAAAATGACTGTATCTCGCCATATTACTGCCTCTCCTTTCTGCAAAATGAATGAACTTGAATTGGCTGAGAAGGAAAGGACAGGTAAGACGACTAAAGTCCCCCAAATCTGGCCATTTATAGGGGAACTGTATGTCAATGGCACCTTATGTCTGTTCTTCAGAGACGAACGCCAACGTCTAGATTGACCCCCAATGCCCAGATTGCCCCACCCCCCTTTTGCACCGAAGCGTAAGCGCCCGAAGCATCCCCGCCCCATTTTGATAGAACCCAGTTGCTGTCCCGGATATAAACATGATGACCATGAGTAGCTGTTGACCCTCGAGAAAATCTTGTTTTACCTGACTGTCGATGATGGCACCCCCGCCCTGTCTGAAAATGTTAGCCAGTCCTGAAGGGAAATGCTCCGTAATGTTGAATATGATGTAACGCACAGTTGATGGGAATCTCATTTATCCCCACTTGAGTTATAAACAGGACAATGAATAAACCTGCCATAAACTCAGTAGGAATGCTGACACATGCACTGCTTGGTAATGGGACCTCTGACTGTGACCAATGAACGTATCTCCCAAATGCGTAGAATTGAGGGAGGAATTCACATGCGTAGATATCTTCTTCTGCCATTTCTCTAAAACCTTGTCTTGTACCTATTCAAAGATTCACGATCACCGAAGGAGATGGGTCAGATGTGACGTACAGCCTGACTGCGGATCTTGGGACTCGTGTGACCTCGACCAAAGGTGGAGCCGCAGAGCAACAGGATACGGGACGAGACCGCAATTTCAACGTGGAAAGTGAAAAACGATGGGCCGCCTCGAAGCCCTCCGCCTGCTAACCCACGTGTGCCTGGAGTCTCCGTCCCCCTTCTTTGGGCCCGATGGATGGGCCTGCCTGCTTGTTATCCTTTGCTCCCTTGGTCCCTTTTGCGTGTCTCAGGAACTCTGACCCAACTCCGCCCTCTCACCTATCGACTATTTGAACCACACTCACCCTCTTTTCCACGTGACTTTTTGCCAAGGGAAAGAACCGCATTCCACTGGAAATAGGGTGCTGCCATAGAACTATGGGTGCCGAGCATAAGGCGCCACCAACCGGATTGTTTAGGGAACAGGACTGTGGTCTAACAGCAGAGGACTGACCGCACCCTGCAACGCGTAAGGATAGAACCGAGCTGGACCTATAGCTCCACCGCCGGTGCTCAACAGCGCCAACGAAAGTACACGGACTAGAGCCTACCAGTGATGGCTCACTGATAAAAAAGACACTGTGACGAAGAGATCCTGTGTATTGAACTGAATTCTGCTCCCAACTACCTGGTCGAAACTGTTCATTGGTCACATTTTTTAAGTTAGAAAGATTTATGCTATGTAGTGCGTTTAATTGTTAGGAACTCAACGAAAAGCAATTTTCTATGTACTGCATTCTGCCCATCACCTCAACTGTCTATGACTGTACGCCAAATGTTAGTATCGACAAAATGCTAATTCATCAACGATGCCTGTCTACCTGTAAACCCATCAATTGCAAAAATGACTGCTGTTATGTAAAAAGGGGCGACTGTGAAAGTTGAAGAAATTGATGTACATAGACAGCATTCATTCCCCTTCTTCCCCCACTCCTCTCCCTGTGAGCGCCATGAATACCGTAAATTATTGACCGTATCACTCTGCCAGTAAGAGCCCATACCCCTATGCATATGTACAGCCATTCTAGGCACCATGGCCTTTTACCCATTGGAATCCCCGGCTTCCCTCCTGCGCATATCCTGAACCCCCTCTCTCATGCATAGACCATGAAACCCTCTCCCTCTGCGCGACCCTGCTGTGAAAGGCAACTCTCCTGCTTGACCCGCACAAAACCCCCCCATTCCCTCTTGATGAAGCATCCTTCGTCTTAGCTGACATAGCCCTCCCCAGCTGCACCTGACTGCCCCCGCTCTCTCGTGTACGGGTCATCAGATCTCTCTCTCTCTCTCTCTGTGTGACTCTGTCCCTGTGTCCACCCTGGCTACCCCTCCCTTCTCCTCACGTGGGCAAGTCATAAACCCTCTTCTTCTGCAAGGCCCTGTCCTTGAGAGTCACGGCCGCGCCTGACCAACACCTCCTTCCCTTCCATGAATGCCCCTCTGTTGACAAGCCTTCCCTCCGCGCTCGATTGTCCACGCGGCATGAATACCACTCCTTTGATGACCCCTTCCCCCGAGTCCGGCTGACCACCCATGTCCGAGGCCATCGCCTGAGCCAGGAGATACCATTTACTGCCCTTATTGTATGAAGTCACTCCTCCTCAAGAGCCCCACTATTGATCCTAAGCCACCCCACCCCCTGGGCTGTGATCAGGCGCACACATCCTAAACAGTTGACGGAACACTCAGCTGCGTGATTGCCCTCCCCTCTTATCAGCAGGTCAAGGGTCCCCATTGTGAACATATGTGGGGTAGGATTGACACGAGGATTATAGGGATGTTTTCCTTTTGCGTCATACTGTCCTGATTGTACCGTCAAGTGTTTTGTAAGGTATAAAAGCAAGAGTCTCAGCTCACTTGTTAGAGCACCTCCCGAAAGACACTGTGTTTCGTGTCCGAAATGACTGGCTCTCCTCATGAGAATTAAACTCTGTTCTTGATTCCTGCTTCCAGCGCCCGTCTCTTTATTTGGTAATTATTCAACATGGGAACTAAGAGGCGGTTTGCGCCAGCGGCCTGGGCATCGATAGGATTATGGGCTCATTTTCCACAGGCTTTCTTTAGAAAGTCCGGACCTGTGTTAAGAATGGCCTTGAAGACCATGCATAGGGCCTTGAATTTTATGCGACTTGTGATTGGAAGCCAGTGCAAGTTTTGCACCACCAAGGAGATGGATTTGTACTTGGGGCACCTGTAATTAACCTCGCAGCGGCATTCTGTACCATCTGTAGTTAGTTAGTTAGTGATCTTTTTCTGGACATTCAGGAGCAGGCCATTGCAATAATCAATTTTGGACATAACAAGGGTGCTAATCAGGGTTTTTCCTGAGCTTGGTGGAAGGAAGGGTAGCAGTTTCTCGATCATTCTAAGAGTGTAGAAGGAGGACGAGACAATTGCATTGGCATGAGCTGAGAAAGTTAGTTTATCATCAAACATGACGCCCAAGTTTCTTACTTTCGGTACAGGAGAGGGGGGGGGGGTGGAGGGCCCAGGGCAGAAGGCCACCAAGTGGGGGACCATGTTGGCTGTAGATTGCCAAAGATCATAATCTACGTTTTTTCTGAGTTTACCTTTAGGCAGTTTTTGGCCATCCAGGAACTGATGACGAGGATACCAAATTGAAAACTGGCCGCCATTGCTCCTCCATCGTTAATTCCGAGCACCAGCTGTTTGTCATCAGTGTAAGATGGCAACCCCATCCCATGGGATTTGAAGACCTTGGCCAGGTCCGACACATAGATATTAAACAGTGGCGAACTCAAGGATGAACCTTGTGGCACACCACATGGGAGCGTAAAAGATGGAAAGTTATATTCGCCGAGACTCACTAGCTGAGTGCGGTTGGCCAAGAACGACTCCAGTAAATCTTTGGCTTTGAGTTTAATGCCCATATTTGAGACACAGTCATTCAGGGTGACGTGATCAACCGTGTCGAGAGCTGCTGACAAATTCAGCAATTTCAGAACCTTGGTCTCGGGTGGCTCTAATCTCGTCTGCAGCTTTGATAAGGGCGGTTTCTGTGCCGTGGCCTTTCCTGAAGCCAAACTGTGTTTCATCCAGGAGATTGTTTATTATTTTTTCAAAAGTTTTTGCTTGAAAGGGGAGGCTTGTGATGGGTCTGTAATTTTTTGTGTCTGGTGGGTCGAGATGCTGTTTCTTCAGCAGAGGTTTGATGGTTGCCTTTTTCCAGGTAGCTGGGTAGATACCAGTGTTGAACATGGCATTACAGATGTCTGTGAGTTTAGGGGATAGTTAGTTGGGAAAAAAGTTTTGATACCGAGGCTGGGCAAGGATCTGTAGGGGAACCTGATTTGATGGTGAGAATGAAGTCTTAGATTTCTGTGGATGAAACTTGTTTGAATTGCGAAAGGTATGGAGACTTGCTGCAGTTGTCAGTTGGGGTTGGCAAATCATTTGTTGGTTGTGAAACCTGCAGTCCAACAGTGCCTGAACAGCCATGTAGGTATCCTGGAGAGCCTTGGGCCATTGAAAAGAAGCAGAAGAGGCAGTGCTTTTGGAAGGCATAGCTTGAGCAGCCTTCAGCCCTAGAAAGCAAAGTATGAAGGAAAAGCAAGTTGGGTCTAATTGGCCCATTAAAAATACATACCAAGGCTGCCAATTAACTGCAAGGGCTGGGATCAGCAGTCTCTAAGCAGACTGATGGAAAGAGCAAATCCTAGCTGGTCACATGACTACCTTCTCCTGCCACTAAATGTTTTGGCCTAGAAAGGTCTGCAACCAGCACCCTTCTCCAGTGCCATAGACATATAGAGTCCATTGATCACCTATATGTACAACTACCATATCTGAATACTATATCTTTGATTATGAAATACTCGCCAGAACAGCTGCACCATTTTATTATTACAGCTTCACCAGCCCTGAAATCATTATAATCTCCCTAAAAAAAAATCAAGGGATTCCTAACTCTCACCATTTCTCTACTAAATGTGCGCGAAACTTATAGAATGTACAGTATTGCCCTATTAATGCTAGAAATATCACCAGACATTCCTAGAACTTCACCAACTCAACTTGATTATCAGCCTGGCTTTAGACTATCCCATTGCCACTCAAACCTGAGTCACTACCTTCTCCCTTCCAACATTTTACCACATTAGCCCACAGAATTACTCCCTCAAACTCACCAACAGAACTAAAGGTAGAGTGCATGTCTCACTCGCTATCCATAAGAGTAATATTCAAATTCTCAAGCTTACTATCTGTGACAAACTCTTTTGAACCCTTGGAAAGACCTTCCCAACCTTTCCATCAAAATACGAACTTGCTCTTACCCACCTAGTCCTGCACAATACTTATTTGAAGACTTCTCTCTTAATCAACTTATTCCTCACTTCCAGTCACCTGCTATACATAGAGGATTCAACTTCAGGCCACAGACCAAATGATCCCATCCTTCAAAGAGTTATTTGGCAAATGCCATCTCAATAGCCTAGAAATAGCAATCACTGCATTGCTTTAAACCAAAGGCCATTGTTTGACATCATAGTTCACCATGTACATAATATCACCCCTGCCATTTGGTATGACCATCGCACTATCTTTGACAACTATTTTCTTCAATATAGTCCTCCATGTACCAGCACAATCACTAATAAACAACCCACCTCCTATTTCTGCTCCAAGAAAGAAATCAAGTCAGATTGATTCAAATACATTCTGGAGAAAAGTTTCTCGCCAGTCATCGCCACTAATTCCCTTCAATTCATCAAGAACCCCATAGACTCCACAATTTCCCTTACTGCTGATTCATGTTCCGCCGCCTAAAGGAATCTAAAAGTAATATACACAATATGTAGTACTCAAAAGTGCTGGAACTGCTAAAAAAGAAAATCCATTAACGGGAATCCGTCTGTTTTCCTGCACTTCCCTCAAACATGCCAGAACCACTTATATAACCAGCTTCAAAACCAAACATGAATTTTATTTGGGCAAATCTAAAATGCATCGACCTGTCCCTGAGAGATGTCGTTAAAATGTTTAAGGAAGTGTCCTTACCTTCAAATGTAAAAATGGTTTGGCTGCCTTTCATCAGCAGCTCATAATGCAAAAGTATGCCCCAGCCAGGCCCTTGCATTTCATCAACTTCAACCTCCTCCATACTCCCAAATCCAATTGCAGTTTACAGGAGACAGTTGCTTCTCAGTTGTAATGCCCCTCCTGTGGAATAGCCTTCTCAATTATGGATGGCAATCAGGCAATGCCGCCCTATGGACTTGCCTGACAATTTGGTATATGAGCCTGTTTTATGGCAAGCTGGGCTCGTTTTTACTGTTGATTTCCCTGATATCACAGCAAGCATTGGCTGCAGCAAACACAAATGCATGCAGTCTCCCATATTTCGCCAAATACCCAAACAGCATGTCTTTGCAAGTTCAGACTGGCCTGATTTGCAAGTGTGGGGGTTATCTGGTTCACTGATAGGGGACACTTGTATTTTTGTACCCAGACCAATTTTTCGTTCCGGTCCAACCCTGGCTCAAGACCACAAAGTCTACAAACCCTGCATTATTTAAATTGTTTCCCACCAATCAGACTCTGCAAAAGTCTGCTAACAAAGCCATAGCTCTCCATTAGGCTTAGAGCCACATTCCTAGCAAACAGCATCTTTTGACCTGGTTCCAGTAAATTGGACAGAGCAAGGCATTGCTTTAAAGCGCTCCCTGGTTTGTTCTCTACCGGGGATCATGGTAGGCCCTAGGTCCAAATCCTGTTCTTCTACCTGAACAGCACCAAGCACCTGCAGGGTAATGCGGCCTCTTGTCAAGCTACAGTTTGAACATATCTCTTGGGCCATTAAAACCTAAGCCCTCAGTTTACCACATTAAGACCCTTCTTGAAGACTTCACTACAAAACTATGCAGACATCCATGGACGAATGAATGCACATACGTATGTAACCAAATCATAAACACCCTGGTACTCCATGTAGATCGACATCAATCAGCATTTATTAACAAGAAAAATTGGTTGAAAATGATGCCAGCACCACATAAAAAATATTCACAAACTTCTAGCTATAAAATTTTAAATGGGGGTAAAAGCCCACACATATACAGACTAGTTCAAGTTTCAAAAATTCTTTCTCACTAATACGGATAGACAAAATATTATTCTAAATGCGATTCGAAATTACACTTATTGCATTTACTAGGAATGTGAATATAATTTTGCGATTTGATTTTTAATTTTATTCTTAAATGTACCTTAGATTAACAAATGGATTTTCACAATAGATTCCAAAGTAAAAATATCAAGGCTCAAATGCACGCTTTCAAGAACCGGGAAATGAAAGTTCCTGTGCCTCTGTCCCTGTAATTTCTGCCAACTAGAGAACATGCAGAGAATGTGTGAATCATTCATGACTGAGGACGAGAGGCGCGTCCTTCTTCTGAAGGGCCCCATCCTTCGTGGTAGCCCTCCCCCACAGGCAGGTTGATATAGAGGCCAGAGCCTCCTCTTCCTCTGCCTTTGTCCTGACTACGGCCGTGGATCAGGTGTGAATGGGCGCGCTCCCAGGTTCAGCATAACAAAGGGCTGAGAGCTGGAGGCTCTCAGCTGCATTCCGACCTGGCCAGTTCGCACCCTGAGCCAGGGCGTGCACAGCAGCAGCAAGACATCCCGGGGCAACCCTGCATCCCAGACTGTAGTCTGGAGGAGTGGATTCAATGGGCAAAACATAAAAGCTGACGCTGAAAAACGAACATTTGAAACGCATCACTTTAACTTCCCAATTTTGCATTATGTGAAAGTATACTTCGGAGATCAACACAAGGATATCAAGTGCATCTTTTTATAAGACTATGGCAAGACTGTCTCATGACAAGAAATATCTTTCTCAGGTTAGGACCTTTTTGGCTTCTTGTAAAATGCTGCTAGCATCATTTTTATTTTACACTAGCTAATTTAAAATTGAAAAATAATTGGGGACCCTAATAAATTGTGACAGGAAAGTTTAGATTGCTAACACTTTTGCTCCTGAAAACATGGGTTCTATTCGTGCATTCAGCACAAGACAACAATATTTTGCGCAGTCTCTTTATCTCCCTTCCTGACTGTTCTACTCTCCAAGTCCCTATCACATAAAATCATTCTTTAAACACCTTAACACTATTTCTGGAATTATATGTCCGAGCTTCAGCAAATGCAAAATAATTATGTGGCAACATGATAAGGGGAGAGGAAAGTATAAGGAGATTGGCGGAGGTGTTATTATTAGCAAATCTACTGACTTTGGAGCTGGGAAACCATGTTAGAGGTCTCTTGGTATCGGCTCAGCTTCTTATGATTCTGGGCAAATAACCGAACCTCCCTGTGCGAACGTGACTTTGTGTAATAGAATTGGTGCTCAAACAAAGCATTTAAATGCTTTTGGGTAGAGTTTGCGCTATATGCAACTACAAATTTAAAAAAAGCAACAGAACTTTTTTCTGATTAGTTGCATTCAAACCCTGGAAAAAACATGAGGAGTCCCGAGAAGGAGATAAGGGAAGGTTGACATGGAAAGACATATGTGGGAAAAGTAAGACAGCACAAACCAAGCATTAGCAAAGCCAATAGGTCTTACCTATGCAAGAGTGATTGGATTTGCCTATGTATTTTAACCATGTTGTACACAGCGTGGCTGCTGTTTATCATGGCTAAAAGTTAGTGATATAGAAAGAGTGGACTGAAGGGTCGTAGAGTGGAATGGTTAACAGTGGAGTAGAGGGTTGTGGCATAGTGTCATGAATTGGAGCAGCAGAGTGGAGTCACAGAGTGGTGTACACTAGAGGCGTAGCGTAGAGTGAGGTGGTCTGGAATGCATAGGTATAGAATGTTGCAGGGTATAGTGGCATAGAGTGCAGAGGCATGGTTTTCAGTAGAGTGTTGAACAGTAGAATGCAGTGGTGCATGGTGGAGTGGTGCAGGGTGTAGAGTCGAGTGTTGCAGAGTGCAGTGGCATAGAGTGGAGTAAAATGGAGTGACCGTGTCTGACTGATGCGTCTACTGTAGGGGCTTGTGTTTGACCACATGGTCACAGGTTCAAATCCTTGCAGGTCTATTCAGACTTTCATCCTTAGGTCGATAAAATGAGTACCATTGAGTTGGGTAACAATAAACATCTGTTATTCAGCACCAAGAGGCCCTTCTGGGTGAATGTGCGCTTTACAAATATACATTACGTTATGTTAGAATTGAGTGGTGTATAGTGCATTGGCCTAAAATGCAGTAGTGTAGAATAGAGGCATAGAGTTCAGTGGAGTAGAGTGCGGTGGTGTAGAATGGTGGAGAATGCAGTGGCAAAGAATGTTGAGTAGAGTGGTGAATAGTGCAGTGGCATTGAGCACAGTGGCGCATAGCCGAGTGATGCAGAGGAGTGTGGAGGGGCCTCGAATGCAGTGACATATAGTGCAGTGGTGTAGACTTCACCAGTTTATAATTTAGTGGCATACAATGCAGTGTCATGCAATGCAGTGGCATAGATTAGACTGATGCATAGAAGCATCTATTGGTGCATGGAGGAGTGGACCAATGTGGCATGGAGTGCAATGGCATAGAGTGCAGTGGTGTAGATTAGAGTGACATAGATTAGAGTGGCAGAAAGTGCTGTGCAGTGTAGTGATGCAGAGTTCAGTGGTGCAGAATTCAGGGATGCAGAGAAGAGAAATGTAGAGTGCATTGGCAGTTGTGCAGTAGTGCAGAGTAGATTGTAGTTGAGTTTAGTGGCAGAGAGTGCAGTGTTGCAGAGTAGACTGCCGTAGAGTGCAATGGTGTAGAGTGTCTCAGAGTGCATTTGCATAGAGTACAGTGACATAGAGTAGAGTGGCATAGAGTACAGTGGGGCAGAGTAGAGTGCAGTGGTTTAGTCTACAGTGATGTAGAGTTCATTGGCATAGAATATAGTAGCATAGAGTTCAATGGTTTAGAGTAGAATGGCATAATGTGCAGTGGCAGAGTGGCAATGAGTGGAGTAAAGTGGCATAGCTTGCAGTGGTATAGAGTTCAGTGGCATAGAGTAGTTTTTTTGAGTAAAGTGAAGTGGCATAGAGTATAGTGGTGCAGAGTGGAGTAAAGTGGCATAGATTGCAGTGGCATATAGTCCAGTGGCGTAGAGTAGTTTGTTTCAGAATAGAGTGAAGTGACATTGAGTGAAGTGGTGCAGTGGCAGAGTGGCACTGAGTGGAGTAAAGAGGCATAGATTGCAGTGGTATAGAGTTCAGTGGCATAGAGTAGATTTATTTAGTAAAGTGAAGTGGCATAGAGTATAGTGGTGCAGAGTGGAGTTAAGTGGCATAGATTGCAGTGGCATAGAGTAGATTGTTTCAGAATAGAGTGAAGTGACATTGAGTGGAGTGGTGCAGGGTAGAAAGTCGTAGAGTGCAGTGGTGTAGAGTGGCATATAGTGCAGTGGCATAGAGTAGAGTGGCATAGAGTACAATGGGGTAGAATATAGTGCAGTGGTTTAGACTGCAGTGACATAGAGTGCATTGGCATAGAGTGCAGTGGGAAAGAGTGGAGTAGGGTGATGTAAAGTGCAGTGGCATAGAGTAAAGTGATGTCGACTAGATTGTTTCAGAGTAAAGTGAAGTGCCATAGAGTGTAGAGTCACAGAGTGAAGTTGAGTGGCGTATAGTGCAGTGGCATATCGGGCAGCGGGGTAGAGCAGATTGAAGATATATAGAGTGGAGTTGTGTAGGGTACGGTGCAGTGGCATAGAGTGCAGCAGCATAGAATTTACTGGAGTGCAATGCAACATCATACAATGCAGTAGCGTACATTAGAGTGGTGCATAGTAGAGTGCAGTGGTGCAGAGCAGAGTGTAATGTAGTGGTGAAGAGTAGAGTAGAGTGGCAGAGAGTGCAGTTGCATAGAGTGGTGCAAAGTGCAGTGGCGTAGAGTGCAGTGGCATAAATTCCTGACATGCAAAGTAAAGTGTCATAGAGTTCATTGGCATAGAGTGCCGTAGTGCAGAGTAGTGTCATAGAGTGCAGTGGTGTAGAGTGGCGTACAGTGCATTGGCATAGAGTACAGTGGTGCAGCATGGAGTACATTGGCAAAGAGTGCAGTGGTGTAGAGTGCAATGGCTTTGAGTAGAGTGGCATAGTGTAGTGGCCTGGAGTAGAGTACTAGAGTGCAGTGGCATAGAATAGATTATTTCAGAGTAAAGTTGCGTAGAGTGAAGTGGTGCAGGGTAAAGTGCAGCAGCGTAAAGTGTAGTGGACTGGTGTAGAGTGCATAGAGCATTGAGTTGAGTGTTACAGAGTAAAGTGCATTGGCATGAATTATATTAGCATTATGTGCAGTGGCACAGTGCATTATAGCAGAGTGGTGTAGAGTGGAGTGGCATAGAGTGGAGCTGTGAAGAGTAGATTGGAGTGAGCTAGACTGGAGTGGTGTAGAGGGCAGTGGTGAAGACTGCAGTGGTGTTGAGCAGAGTGGCGTTGAGTGCATCTGTATAGAGAACAGTTGTGCATAATAGTGTAGAGAGGCGTAGAGTGAAGTGGCATTGAGTGCAGTGGCATAAAGTGAAGGGGTGCAAAGTGGAGTAGAGTGCAGTGGCACAGAGTGCAGAGGCATGGAGTTGTGTAAAGTGGAGTGGTGCACAGTAAAGTGCATTGACATGGAGTGGTAAAGAACAGAATGGAGACTGCATGGTATGGTAGCGCCCTGCCATTACAGACAACAAAATTTCTATTGAAATGTCCATTACATTTTCACAGACATTTTACAAATAGAGCTAGGCAGTGCACAAACAATGTTGTTTGGAAATGCCATCACCTAGTGCATGGGTACTCACAAACTTTCTCTCAGGGGCCTAATTCGCAGTGTGGTTTGTGGCCGAGGGCTGCACCGGTGGGGGCGGGGTCAGTGAGAGAGGGGGCAGGGCTAGAGCCCAAAAAAAACCTGTTACCATGAGGTTGAACAAAGGCCCCTGCAGCGGACGTCTTTGTCCACTGACCCACCAGATCCAGCATACACACATATCTCTCTCTCCCTCTCCCTCTCTCCCTCTCTCTCTCTCTCTCTTCCTCTCTCTTCCTCTCCCTCCCTCCCTATCTTTCCCTCCCTCCCCCTCTCTCCCTCTCTCTGTCTCCCTCCCTCTGTCTCCCTCCCTCTCTCTGTCTTCCTCCCTCCCTGTCTCCCTCCCTCTGTCTGTCTCCCTCCCTCTCTCTGTCTCCCTCCCTCTCTCTGTCTCCCCCACTCTCTGTCTCCCTCTCTCTCTGTCTCCCCCCACTCTCTGTCTCCCTCTCTCTGTCTCCCTCTCTCTGTCTCCCTCCCTCTCTCTGTCTGTCTCCCTCCCTCTCTGTCTCCCTCCCTCCCTTACTCTCTGTCTCCCTCCCTCTCTCTGTCTCCCTCCCTCTCTGCCTCCCCCCTCTCTGTCTCCCTCCCTCTGTCTCCCTCCCTCCCTCTGTCTCCCTCCCTCCCTCTGTCTCCCTCCCTCCCTCTGTCTCCCTCCCTCTCTCTGTCTCCCTCCCTCTCTCTGTCTCCCTCCCTCTGTCTCACTCCCTCCCTCCCTCTGTCTCCCTCCCTCTCTCTGTCTCCCTCCCTCTCTCTGTCTCCCTCCCTCTCTCTGTCTCCGTCCCCCTCTCCCTCCCCCCCTCTCCCTCCCTCCCTCTCCCTCCCTCTGTCTCCCTCCCTCTCTCTCTGTCTCCCTCCCTCTCTCTGTCTCCCTCCCTCTCTCTGTCTCCCTCCCTCTCTCTGTCTCCCTCCCTCTCTGTCTCCCTCCCTCCCCGTCTCCCTCCCTCTCTGTCTCCCTCCCTGTCTCCCTCCCCGTCTCCCTCCCTCCATACCTCCCTCCCTCTATACCTCCCTCCCTGTCTCCCTCCCTCTGTTTCCCTCCCTCTCTGTTTCCCTCCCTGTTTCCCTCCCTCTCTGTTTCCCTCCCTCTCTGTTTCCCTCCCTCTCTGTTTCCCTCCCTCCCTCTCTGATTCCCTCCCTCTCTGATTCCCTCCCTCTCCGTCTCCCTCCCTCTCCGTCTCCCTCCCTCTCGGTTTCCCTCCCTCTCGGTTTCCCTCCCTCTCTGTCTCCCTCCCTCTCTCTGTCTCCCTCCCTCTCTCTGTCTCCCTCCCTCTCTCTGTCTCCCTCCCTCTCTCTCTTTCTCTTCCTCCCTCCCTAGGGCACCCTCCCGCCCTCTGTTGCCCTCCCTCCCTCTGTCGCCCTTCCTCTCCCTCTGTCTCCCTCCCATGACACTCCCTCTCTCTCCCTCCCCTGACTCTCCCTCTCTCTCCCTCCATCACCTTCCCCTGACACTCCCTCTCTCTCCCTCCCCTGACACACTCTCTCCCTCCCCTGACACTCCCTCTCTCTCCCTCCCCTGACACTCCCTCTCTCTCCCTCCCCTGACACTCCCTCTCCGCCTCCATCGCCCTCCCCTGACTATCCCTCTCTCCCTCCCCTGACTCTCCCTCTCTCTCCCTCCATCGCCCTCCCCTGAAACCCCCTCTCTCCCTCCATCGCCCTCCCCTGACACTCCCTCTCTCTCCCTCCCCTGACACTCCCTCTGTCTCTCCCTCTCTCTCCCTCCCCTGACACTCCCTCTCTCCCTCCCCTGAAACTCCCTCTCTCTCCCTACATCGCCCTCCCCTGACTGTCCCTCTCTCTCCCTCCCCTGACTCTCCCTCTCTCTCCCTCCATCGCCCTCCCCTGACACTCCCTCTCTCTCCCTCCATCGCCCTCCCCTGACACTCCCTCTCTCTCCCTCCCCTGACTCTCCCTCTCTCTCCCTCCATCGGCCTCCCCTGACACTCCCTCTCTCTCCCTCCCCTGACTTTCCCTCCCTCTTCCTCCCCTTTGCACACTGTTAAAAGTAGGTTGTGAAGGACAGCCCTGCCATCAGCCAGGGGCAAGCAAGCTTATGTATGTGACCACCAGAAACCTGTGTGCCAGGTCAAAGCCCTGAAGGAAATATATGTGTCACATACAGGCGTGCAACACCCATTGAGTTTAAAATCGCCCCCACCCCCTTGTCAGCCCGTGATGAGACAGCTTGCCTGGCGCGCGCACAGCCGCGTCGGAGCATTTCACAGGTCTTTAAAGACCATTAACTTTTTAATGAGGCTTTGTTCTGTTTCACCTCTTCTGAGGCCCCTGCAGCTCCACTCTATGGCTGGAATCTCTCGGCCCCCAGAGAGCAGAGCCTCTCCGAGTCCAGGCTGCTGCAGCCGGTGGTGTTTACTGACACTCGAGATTTTTTTTTTTTAAACTGGTACATGTCTGTAAGGTCCGCGGGCCTCCAAAGAAGGCTTGCCGGGCCGCGGGCGGCCCGCGGGCCGTACTATGAGTACCCCTGACCTAGTGTATTGATTTGTTTTGGTCATATTAAAGTATTTGTTTCCAAAACACTTTAGAATTAACATAAAATGTCCTTCATTTGTATGTAGTTAATTCTGCAATAGTCAGTAATACTTGCAACTTTAGTTTAAATGTTGTTGTGTGCTAGAAAAAAACTTTCTTACATCTAGTATCCAGCATGATTGTCACATAAATCCTACGACTTTTATGTCAGAAAAAGAAAAGTAAACACCAAGCTCCCTCGTAAGACAGAGAATGAAATTTGACCTCTGTCTTTGAATGCAGCGCAAATGTGACAAGATAAGACTAGATCTGCTGTAAGTTTGCCTAGACATTCTCTGATGGCATGTTTTTCAGAAGATGTTCATTAGCAATTGTTTGATTTGCCGTATGATGGCCAAAGATTGTTCAGCAAGTTTGGACTTGCATCTACCATCTTTGTGGGACCTGGATATCCCTATAATCAGATCGCTGTCTCTGTGGGGGCCTGGCATCCCTATAATCACACACTCTCTCTGTGGGGAAATGGGCCTCCCTATAATCCCACACTATCTCTGTGGGACCTTGGCATCAATATAATCACACACTATCTTTGTGGGGACTTAAGCATGGCTATCATCATGCACCATCTCTACAAGGTCTTCAACATGTCATTCAAAAAAGATTATCCAAACACAGGCTTGAATTTGACAGTCATCACACTAATTCTCCAGAGGTCTATAATAATTAATTCTATGAGGATGTGACATCCTTCTAATCCTCACTATCACTATGGGAACCTGAGTTTCACTATAATCACACAATATCTCTACAGGACCTACGCATGAATATAATGACACACTATCTGTGCTGAGATCTGGCCATCATTATAAAAACATAGTATCTCTGCAGGGACTTGAGTTTAACTATTTTAATACAGTGTCTCTACGAGGACTTGAATACGACTAGCACAACACTCTCTATGTGAGGACTTGAACCAGCCTATAATCACACACCATCTCTGTGGGCATTTGAACATAATTATAATCACATACTACCTCTCGGGGTACTTGATCATGAATATAACCCCACACGATCTCTAGTGGGACCTGAGAGTAACTTTACTTAATGGTATATTTGTGTGGACTTAGTGTACTAACACACTATTTCTACCTGGAATTTAACATGACTATCATAATACTCTATTTCATAGGGGTCTTGGACATGACTAATATCAAACAATTTATCTGTGGGGACCTTTGCATGACTTTAAGTCACTATCTCTTAGAGACGTTGAACATGACTATAATAACACACTAAAATGGGGGGCAAACAGCATCATTCTCAAGACATACTATCACACATGGATCCAATGTAACTATCATCACACACAATGTATGCAATAACTGTAATATTACAATAATCACACACTATCTCTGCAGGTATTTGAACATCAATATAATCATACACTATGTCTACAAGGCCAGGAGAATGAGAATAATTAAATGCCATAAAGTGGCTGTACATTGTAATTGCAAGCCATTACTGCCTTAACAACAAAGCAAATAGAAAATATGTAGTAACGCTCATTTTGTACCCACTCTTTTTTGCGAGACCTTAAACCCATTTTGCAGTTCAGAAAAGCTCTATCTTTACCACTTTTGCAGTCCATGGGTGAGTGAGCTGTTTGACAGTGTTGGGTGACTGCCACCAAAAACTAAGTGGTCTGGTAAGCCTTAGTAACCCACTACGTCCAGCCTTTCTCCGGATTTATTTGGAGAGAAATTGTTCCGAGCTTGCCTGTCCTATCTTGCCACACCTGGTTCTTAGTGGATATTGTGAATAGCTGTTTTTTGATGGCCCAAGTAGTTGGGCAGCTGTTCTAGGCTGACCATTCCTTCTTTTACGTAGCCTTTTGCATTCTCTCGGTCAACTACCTGATTCACTTTGTGAACATTTCTGTTGCATTCTGTGCTTTTTCTCTCTGCGCTATTGCCCCCGACCGATGAAGGGCCCAAGCTTGAACATTAGTTGGAGCTCTTACGCATAGTTTACTCTTCGCTGAGGGCTCTTGATTGTCTATAGTAATACCCTTATCATTGTGGTTCTTTTGCCAGGACATATGAACGGCAGTGTTGTGCACTTCTAATATGTGGTTGAAGTTCCCTCAGAACAAAGACGTTGGCACTATAAATACAGGGGCTATGACCCCATGAAAATAAAAAGACACTATGTGGGTCACGTACCCAATGACTGCTGTGTGCCAGGAGGAACCGCCGTTTGTGAATACCTTCTTGTGAAACTAACCTGCTGCCTGCTGGGTGGCTGAAGTGACTGCCTTTCTGCTAAGGGACCTTCCGTGCTAGCCAGCCTGTGCCCTGTTCTCTGCCCCAGTGTCTCCAGGGATGAGGTAGCGCTTGCCTCCCTGTTTGATAATAGCGCGTGGTAAGCGTTTTCCATTCTGTTGCCCAAGGAGTTGGCTCAATTTGTGCTAACCCCATACAGGAGCGCTTTTACCCTGCAGCATGGGCAGCACAGCTCCCTCATCTAGGGCCTGAACATTGAGAAGGAGGAGGTGAACGGAACAAAACGCTCTCCCTCTCGTATTGCTTGCCTTTGTTTATGTGGGCCAGCAGCTGGGGCTCTGCTACATGGCTGCGAGGCCATGCCCAAGCAGCATGGAATATCGGCCCGGGAGTTCCCTTGGATGTCAGAAGATGTGGCCCAGCCGCACCCGGAAGTGACCAGAGCCTCACGTGTCCATTCAGAGGCTTCCACACGCAGCCGATGTGAGACCCTAGGTGGCCGACATGAGCCCCTGGGTGCGGGCATTACTAAGGCAGGCAAGAGCCTCCCAGCTGCACCAGGCCGCTTGCAGCGAAACATGGAGATTCGTACCCATGCCACACTACGGAGCTGTACCGGAGGCATTTGGCTCCCCTTGGCTTCTGGCCCCGTTGTGAATGGTGGGGGCAGGTGGACCCATCACGCTAGATAGTGCGAGCACCCAGGGATAGTGTGCTCGCACCAACAAACAGACCTCCCACTGGGCTGATCTCCAGGAGTAAGATCCTTTGGTGTTTCCTTACCCCGCAGATCACCCCTGTACTTCCGTCATTCCCCTGCTTCCATGGAAACCGGTAGTGTTTCCCTGCAGAGAGTGCAGGCCAGTGGCCCTATCACGCTGGAGAGCACAAGCACCCATACTGTGCTCTCCCCCCGTTGTGCAGGCAGGAGATCTTTTGGCGTTTTCTTGCCCCGTAGGCCGTCTCTGTAATTCCTGGCATTTTCCCTGTTTCTACGGGAACCAGTGGAGCATTTTCATGTAGAAGGAGGCAGGGGATGTAGAGGGGATGTAGTTGGGTGTTAACAAAGCTGGAAGCAACTATCTTAAAAGATTGCCCTGTCAGACTGGTGACACCGGCTCAAGCGGAAACATGTTCAACTAATCGTTATTGTCTTGATTACACTAACTGTAATGTTAGGCCTTATGTTTTCAGTGTGGTGTTCACTTATAAGTATTTACTAAAGTTCACTAACATTGTTAATTATGACAATTATCCAATTGGCAAAAGTGACGTATGACTTTATGTGATGTCATGACAAAGTGCCTAGTGGCACAGTGATTTATGTGATTGTCGTCTAACTTTTTTAAAATAAATAATACAAAAGATATTTTTATGTAACCTTGTGTGGAGTCGCTTTTATGGTGTGCCTAAAGTGTCACTGTTGTGTGAGTGCGTTGTGCAAACGCTTTAGACATTGCCTCTGGGATAAGCCTGACTGCTCTGCCAGGGGTTGTCTTTGATGTGTTACTATCTTACCCTTACTAGACTGATGGGTTCTGCCCTACCATACCTGCATACCCTAGCCAACCAGAAACACCATGTCAACTGGAATACTAAAAATAAAATGATAATACGGTCCATTATTATCATTTCCTTTTTTCCATTGCCCTGCTTTAAAGCAGTGGGGCGACGCTCTTCCACCTTAGTGGAGCAGCTGCCACTGTTGAAGTGGCTACATTAGTTTGCTAAACCACTAGATTATGACTATCTGTTTAAGTCTTCATAAAACCTATAATCACAGACATCACTGTGGAGACATACTATCTCTGTGGGGACTTTAACAAGTCTATAATCACACACTATCTCAGTGGGGTCATGGATATCGATATAATCAATCAAACACTACCTTTGTGGGGAATTGAACAAGACTGTCATCACACACTATTTCTGCGGGGACTGTGGCAACGCTATAATCACACACCAACTCTGTGAGGACCTGGATATTTCTATAATTGCACACTATCACTGTAGGGAGCTTGACATCTCTATAATTATAGACTATCTCTGTGGGGACCTAGCACCCCTATAATCACACACTATCTCTGTGGGGACCTGTCATCCCCATAAACACACACTATCTCTGTGGGGACCTGGGCATCAATATAACCAATCAAACGCTATCTTTGAGTAATTGAACATAACTATCATCAAACATATCTTTATGGGGATATGCCATCCCTATAAACACACAGTATTTCTATGGGGACCTGTCATCCCCATAAACAGACACTATCTCTGTGGGGACCTGCCATCCATATAAACACACACTATCTCTGTGGGGACCCGGTTTCCCTGTAGTCACACACTATCTCTGTGAGGACCTGGGCATCCCTATAATCACACACTATCTCTGTGGGGACCTGGACATCACTATAATCACACACTATATCTGTGGGGACCTGGGCATCAATATAATCAATCAAGCGCTATCTTTTAGTAATTGAACATGAATTTCATCACACATATCTCTATGGGGACCTGGCATGTCTATAATTACACTCTACCTCTGTGGGGACGTGGGTTCAATATACTTTAACTTTGTGGGACTTGAATATGACTGTCATCACATACTATCTCTTCAGGGACATCAACATGTATACATAACAGACTGTCTTTAGAGGGACTGGAACTTTACATGTATCACACACTTTCTCTATAGGTCAATAATCACCATCTTAGTGGGCCTCCCTAATAATGCACTATCGCTTTGGGGACCTAAGCTTCAGTATAATCACAACATATCTCAACATCACTTGAACATGACTGTAACTACACACTACCTGAGCAGGCACCTAGGCATCATTATAATCACATACTACCTCTGCAGGAGCCTCGGCATGACTGTTATAACAGCAAGCACCTCAGCATCATTGTTATAACACTCTCTATGTGGGGCCCTGAACATGACTGTAATCACATACTATCTCTGCGGAGATGTACCATAACAATAATCATACACTATCTCTGAGGGGACTTGAACATGAATATAATCACACATTTTGTCAACGGGGTCTTGAGAGTGACTATAATTAAGCGCTATACGAATTCTGAATGAATATCAGAATGACTCATCGTACACTTTCTCTACAACACTTGAACAACACTAGCATAATACTCTCTATGTGGGACTTTAATATGGTTATAATCACACACTATCTCTGTGGGGGTCCGGGCATTCCTTTAGTAACACACTATCTCAGTGGGGACTGGAACATGACTATTATCACACACTATCTCTGTGGGGACTGGAACATGACTATTATCACACACTATCTCTGTGGGGACTTGAACATTACTATGACCACACACTATCTCTGTGGGGACTTGAACATTACTATGATCACACACTATCTCTGTGGGGACTTGAACTTGAATATGATCACACAATATCTCTGTGGGGACTTGAACATGGCTATAATACCACACTATCTCTGTGGAGACCTGGGCATTCCTATAATCACAAACTATCTCTGTGGTACCTGTGCATTACTGTAATGGTGTTATTTCTGCATGAACTGCAGCATGACTATCATCGTACACCAAAACCACAATATCTGTAGGGACTTGGGCATCAATCTAATCATGCAATATCTCTGTGGGGGCTTGAAAATTATCATCATCATGCACTTACTCTGTCAGCTCTAGAATATTATTATAATATCATGCCATCTCTTTGGGGACTATTAATGCACAGCCATACGTACATGGTGCCAATTGGTGAGGTTGATGAAAAACAACTAGGTGGTCAGATGGCAACTTGGTTTTGCCATCTGACCCCATTGCAGGATCTTAAGCCTCTAGATTAATTTAACTATGTGTAGTTTTCATATTCCTTAATGTTTGTGTGCACTCAGTAATAGGCTAAACATCCATGAATCCCTGTCAATGCACTTTATATATATGATCATTTTCTACTGTAAAATGCATTATTAGACAAATCTCTGTTCTAGGTGCACCTAAGACATAGTGACCTATTCAAATTTGACTAAAGTATCATGTTATGTATGTATGGCACTGAAAAATAGCATTTATCTATTAGATAATGAGTGTATTCAATCAGAAATGAGAATTATGGAGTAGGTCCCCACAAGGATGGTAACACATGTCCAAGTCCCCACAATGATGGTTCTGTGCGCGTGACTAAATAACAACATATTTGTAAAATTGAAGCAGGATCCTGTAATATGAATTTTTTCTTAACATTTTTCTGTTATTGGTATATTTTTAAAACATTGGGAAGGGTTAGTCCCCACAAGGCTGGTGAAAACACATAGTCCCCACAAGGATGGTAACGTGTGTGTGTGTGTGTGTGTGTGTGTGTGTGTGTGTGTGTGTGTGTGTGTGTGTGTGTGTGTGTGTGTGTGTGTGTGTGTGTGTGTGTGTGTGTGTGTGTGTGTGTGTGTGTGTGTGTGTGTGTGTGTGTGTGTGTGTGTGTGTGTGTGTGTGTGTGTGTGTGTGTGTGTGTGTATGGGTGTGTGTGTGTGTATGGGTGTGTGTGTGTGTATGGGTGTGTGTGTGTATGGGTGTGTGTGTGTGTGTGTGTGTGTGTATGCGTGTATGCATGTGTCAACCCTCAGCCCGGCTGAGACAGCTTCCCGGCGCACACACACAGCCGCACCCGAGTACTTCACAGGTCTTTAAAATACCATTAACATGTTAATGATGCTTTGTTGTATTTCACCTTTTAGCACCACTGCATCTCCACTCTGACAATCACTGAATCCTCCAGCCCCCACGAAGCAGAGTCTCTCAAAGTCCGGGCTGCTGTGTTTGCTAACACTATTTATTTATTTTTTTAAACACAGGTAGGATGTCTGCAACTTGCCGGGCCGTACTAGAAGTACCCGTGCACTACAAGATCCTTGTCCCGATATATTTTGTACTTTGTATATGCCTCCGCTTTGGAAGCGGAGTGTAGGTCCTAGTTTACAGAGAAGGTGCTAAAGAGATATGAAAGCTACAGAATTGTTGAATGGTTATTTACTGTGTATGATGATGTTGGTAATGATATCATGATCAGATGTAACTGAGAGATGTGAAGGAACCTTGTGTTCTCCTGCTGTACAAACAGCATTGCAGTTGCCCCTGACGAGCATAGACACCAATATTTCTGAAAAAGAACAGCATTTTATTATACACAACAAGTTTGTGACATTTGTATTAAGAACACATTGAGACACTTCATAGACATTAAACATTGAAAGAACTATAAAGTATGATTACAGTTGGACACTCATGCTTTCTGACCTACATTTGTTAAATGTTAAACAGTGGTTATAACAAAAATTAATCTTTCCACAAAGTTTGGCTTATCAGCCCATGTCATTATTCAACAGAACTGAGCACAACTTGTTTTTAAATCATTTTAGATTTATTAATTCTTGATTTTTCTCCAGTGTGCCTAGTGACAGAAACCGCCATGAAGGGAGGATTTTCTCACAGCTTCCTCTGATAGGTTAAACAAACATTTCATCGTTGCTCATTTAATGTTCCTCACCATAGTTTTTTTTTTCTACCAGCCATATTGAACTTTTGTGAGCAGAATGTCAAATTCTACATAGTAGCACAAAGTGGATTCTGAGCAGTATCCATTCATACGCATGCCAATTACCTGATGAGATGTCCCCGGCCTAGAAAGGGTGTGCATTTGTGTCTCTTCGGTTTATGCATAGCCTAGATCTTTTTCTAATGCGGCAATGGCTGTTGCATGGAGGAAACCAAGTAATTTATTCCACAAACTCCTGTTTAATCGATGTAATGCTGACAGGATGATATCAATCTTGAAAAATGTTTTTAGGCTTTTTGGTCGTGTCTGTTAGCAGCTTGTAGAATTCTTTTAGCTGTTTCTTTGCTAAGGCCTTCGCCACGTCATTGCGTCAAGATAACTGGCTGGACATTATCAAACCAGTTATTTAAAAGTCTTTGTTGTTTTCTAATCTTTGGTTACCTAAATTAAATTGTTTGCAAGGTGTCCTCCTGCATCTTGATTCCTAGATCATGATTATAGATTTTGGTATACAGAAATGTCTTGGGACATCTGCATAGAAAAACAGTGGATTGCTTGCGTTGCTTATTCTTAGGGTCATCAGGAAATGCTGTAAGTAGTTTGCTATGCATGTCATTCTGTCATTCCTATAGAAATTGAACAGAAGAGAGTCAAGATGCAACCTTGGTTGAGTACTTTTGTCTGTGCAAATGTTGTGCATCCTGTGCCATTTAGGCCTACCCTGAAGTGCTTTAGAATCTGTTTAGAATCTGGCTGTTATTTCTAAGCATGGATGTGGAAGACCAGACTAAAACTCTGTGAAACGTCCCAAAAAGCACTATACAAGGTTATTTCTCTCTAGGTAGAAAACTCATAGAAAGAATGTTGGAGATTGAACATCTGACTGATTGTCAATAGACCACCTCCGAAGCTGCCTTGCATTAGGTTTAGAAAGTTTTTTCTTATGGCAATTCATTTATATGATCTAAAATATTTGTTTTTAACCGGACTGTATGAGCTTGGTTCTGAGATCTCGCCTTTACTTCTAAGAGGTTCTGACCAAGCTTGTTTTTCACAATTCTGGAAAGCATATTATACTTTATCGGGTGTAACCTAGCCTGCCAGGATGATTGGATGTGCATCCTCTGGTCTCTGATGTTCAGAGCCATGGCTATAATTGTAGAAAATTGTTTTAAAATATCCTACTCCTTCTTAAGCTGGTACAGCTGAGTTGATACGTTGACACCATTAACCTGCTTTTCCTGAACACTGAGACCTGAGCAACAGCGCTGATGCCGGGTGGAGCTGCTAGACAGCTATAGAGGAGATTGGCCCTGGTTTCACCCTTGGCTGTCACCTACCCAGCCGGACATTGGGCACAGTTTCTTTTTCATCTCCCTGCTATGGCTCATTTCTCCCCTCCCTCCTACAAATTCTCACAACTCTGCTTTTGTTTACTGTACTTTACTATGCTCATGTAACTGATGTAACTTGTAACGTAACGATGCTTTGGTAAAGCGCTCTGATACCCTCCGGGGTCTGGTCCGTGCTATATAAAACCTTAAAAATAAATAAATAAAAAATAATAACCAGAATGACTTAGCATTACTGACAACTGCTTCCTCGATAAGGAGATACCATTGCTGCTTTTCGCATTGAGTTTTATTAGTTTGATTTAGCTTTTTGTACCCTGTTCTTGATGGTTTCAATGTAATTTTGCCTTAAGGCCTAATAAAGCTCTGATTTTGTTTTTTTGGCTTCGTCATCAATCAGTGTTGATTTTCTATTTTTCCTTTTTAAGATTGTTGGCAGAAATTCGACGTGATAGCCATGATAACGTTTGCTGTGGATTCCTCATAGGTTCTAATAAAATCTGCCCAATCTGATGAGGGTTTTTTACTTTGCACAAACTCCTCCACTGTCGCTTGATCGATTGATGATATTGGGACATGAAGAATGACAGGTGATCTGTGTTGACATGTCCCTAACGTATCCACCTTTTGATTCACAAGTTCCAATTCTACATTGAGATATATACACCAGCTGTATGTTGCTATCACCGCTTGGTGTTTGTGCTGGTATATTTGTGCAAAAATGTAATCGATTATAGATTTGAGCTATTATCGAGCTGACAGGTGGTGCCAATGATTCGTTTTCTGGAAAACCGCTCAGGGCTGATACTACCTTGTTTTCAAGGAAGAACTGTTCCAGGCTGCTATTCCTTTTGTCTTTTCTAGGAAAGTCTTGGGGGATGATTGGAGCACCCTATTGGGATGGGAATGTCTCTTGCTGGGTGTACAGATGTGTTTCCTCGCTCTATGTCTTCAAATGAGAGGATCTGGGATCCAGGTTTTGATTTTGGTTGTGGTTTCATTCTAATCTAGTGCGTGAAGAGGACTAGGACTGTCCCTCAACATGAAAAGCTTCCTGGACCTGTCGTTTCAAGCATGCCACCATTTCACTAACATTGGACTACTGTCGTTGGTCTAGAAGATAGAGCTCAGGTGGCAGCATACCGTGTATTGCTAGTCAGTGGTTGGGACCTGTTTCAGTTGTCAGGGTAATCCCGTCTACATTTGTTCCCATGACTGAGGATGAAACAGATTGAATGTTTACTTCCATAAAAACATCTTCCCCTCCGACAGATCGCAGACTGATTCAACAACTTAAGAAAGTTTTGAAGATGATAATACCACCGCTAACAGCTGTAAGACAAAACCTCTTTGTGCATAATCACCCCAAATGTTTTGAACTGAAGCTGTGGGTTTATGGACTCTGTACATTGGGACCCTGCTACCCAGGATACACTACATGTGCTTTGACCTCTAAAATATTGTTTATTTGTTTACAAATTGTATTTGCCACATATAGCTTACCTATAAGTCCCTAGGGTATGGTAGCCTGTGTAATCCGCGCCTGTAAGTTAAAAATCACTAGTGTGATTCAGCAAAAATTGTGCCACCACTAATGAGACAAGGCGCAGCATGTTTCCAGACCTGCCCCTGCAGTCTAAGTGCAGATTTAAAACCGCAAATGTGACCTGCGAAATAAACTATTTGTCAAGACTAATGGCCTGATATAGATCTTATTATGAGAAAAATAATGGCTTCTGTGGAGATGATACTTAATAATAGAATGGAGAAGAGGCGAAAAATCGCATGTATAGGCTGGGTTTAGGTGAGATGTCAAATAGAACAAACAACCCAAAAACACAGATTGTGTTTTTTCAAAGACTGTATTTAAATATGAGTATACAGTGAAAGCAATTGTTACACTAAAGGCTATTTACAGTTGTGTAATGTGTCCCAAGTAAAATTATGAACCAAAAACATAGAAATAACGTTTGTGAAACAATATGTGAAAGGTTTTAAATAAAGTTTTTGTATCCAAAAATGCGACCACTCTCATTTTTCACAATGCATAACATCTATATAGTTATAGAATGCTAGTTTCAGCAGTTCGCTTTTCTTAGTTGTCGACGGCGTTTCCACCCAAATATGGATGTAGGGTCTCTTCAGGGCCTACAATTTTTGGGGATAAGCTCTATAGGGGTAAGTAACAAAGGAATATATCCAACCATAACCACTGCTTGCCTTTGTCACTACTGTTTTGATTCGCCACTTAATACAATCCATATGATTTTGTATTTTTCCAAACAGAACCCGACCGGGTTTCCTAGCGAGTAAATATTTTAAATTCACCTGCACATGGTTCCTCACTCACAGCACTAATATTCTAGCAATTCGACAATCCTGTATCTCTTCCAGCTCAATTGAATAATTATTATGATCCATTGCCGACACAGTATTGGACTGGCAATACTAAACACACACTTTTTTCATTTCCCTAGCTGTCCCCAAAAATTATAGGTCCTGAAGAGACCCTACATCATTATTAGGGTCAAAACGCAGTCGACAACTAAGAAAAGCCAAACTGAAAGGTAATCAAGAAAAAATGTATGTTTTCACTTCTTTTCCTTCGATTCTGCCAGCTAGAGTTTGGAGGTCTTCCCGCACAGTTGCCTCGGCAGGAAGGCACATCGTTATCAGTACAGCAGGGCTTTTGCCTGGAGTCCCGCCGCCAGGCACTTTTGGCTGTGCCTCCGGCGACATGATAGAAGATTCCTGGCAGAGGCAGTGCGACTCCCTCCGTAAGTCAAAAAACATGAAAGTTCAGCTTGTATTAGCCTCAAGATTCCAAGAGGACCTCAAAGTAAGCCAGAGCCAGGTATCTGGGTCCAATGGTTTGTCCATCTCTATGAAGTGCTGACAGTGCGAAAGGGGAAAAACAGAGAGAGAGAGAAAGCATGATCGTTTGTGGGACAAAGGAAAGGCATAATGGGAGAGGACATGTCCTGGAAGGGTGTGCAGTGCTCGACGCTCTGAAGGAACCAACTTACCATAGTGATGGACATCTAATGATATCAGTGAAATGGAATTCCCCTCAAGGGCAATCTAAAGTGGTTTTGCAGTTCTGAGAGGAGGACTGTGCCGGAAATAGCGCTCGATCTGTATCGTTAGCAGAACGCACAAAAGAATCTAAGTGCGTGTTGAGCACCACCCTGAAACTCTTGTGGGAGACAGCTAATACTTTCCTGAAAAAGGTTTATCACAACATTGACTGGTTTTAAAAGAAATCTTATGCATAAGAATGAAAATACCTAATTTGCATACCACTTAGCAATATCTCGGTGATTTTGGTCCTAGTGTATGTTTGGTTGGAATGCTTGTGGTCAGTAAAGCTGTAGATTGAGTGTTTTTTGACTTTGTGTCGAATGGTATATCCAACCCTGCTTCCTACGAGTATTTTATTTCACCAGATGTTTTTCAGTAACTTATTTTTTCATTCAGCTTATGAATTGTGTACAGCCCATAATGCAAGCTGAATTTCCTCCAAGTGTTTGCTATGCTATGCTATAGTGATTTATATAGCGCACGGCTGCCTCAGCAAAGGGGCGTCCCGGCGCTGCGGAAGGACAGAGTACAGTGAGGTGGAGACGCTAAGGAGGGAACTATTGTTGAAAGAGGTGTGTTTTGATAGCCTTTCTGAAGACTAGGAGATCCTGAATCCCGCGGATAGCTTCAGGGAGACTATTCCATAGCTTGGCCGCTAGGAAACTGAAAGAGCGGCCGCCCACTCTAGCCAGTCTGGTGCGGGGGACGATCGCAAGATGCTGCCCCTCTGACCGGAGTGATCTCCTAGGGATGTACTCTGACAGAAGTGGGCGAAGCATTGGGGGGGAGGAGGTTTTAAGAATTTTGAAAGCGAAGCACAATGCTTTGAACTGGACCCTTTTGCCCACCGGGAGCCAGTGCAGTTTCTTCAAGGTTCCCGATATAGAGGAATGGCGCGGGAGACCAACCAGAGCCCTGGCGGCCGCATTCTGAACTCTTTGCAATCTAGTGATTTCAGCTAGGTTAGCTCCCAATAAAAGGGAGCTCGCATAGTCCAGTCTGGAGAGAATGGTCGCCTGGATGATAAGTTGACGAGTGCGGCAATCAAAGAACTTCAGAATGGGCCTGATGTTACTCAAAACGCCAAAGCATGTGGCGGCAACTTTTTTGGTGTGGTGCGTGAACTTTAAAGCAGAGTCCACCCAAACTCCCAGGTTTTTGACACATTCCTTAGGCGTAGGGGGAGGGCCTAGCACATCCGGCCACCAGTTGTCACCCCAGGACGAGGTGTTTTTGCCCAGGAGGAGAATCTCCGTTTTCCCGGCGTTTAGTTGAAGAAAATTCGCCGTCATCCAGTTGGTGATGTCAGTGAGTGTCTGTTTGAAGTGTTGAGCCTCCAGACCACTGTTGTCATTAAGTGACACCACCAACTGGGTGTCGTCGGCGTAGGAAACCAGGGCAAGTCCATTTCTTCTAGCTACCTCTGCCAGGGGGCGGACATATACATTGAACAGGGTGGGGCTCAGGGAAGAGCCTTGCGGCACTCCCTGTCCAATGTTATGTTCCTCCGAGATGTAAGGAGGGGTAGAGACTCTAAAAGACCTGTTAGAAAGGAAGTCTCTAAACCATTCCAGCGCTGGCCCTGTGATCCCAATCTCCTCCAATCTCGACAAGAGGACCTCGTGTGACACCGTGTCAAAGGCAGCACTGAGGTCCAACAGGACCAGTGCTGCCGTGCCTCCGGTGTCTAGGATGGTACGGAGGTCCTCTGAAACACTGAGCAAGGCGGTCTCGGTGCTATGACCAGCTCTAAACCCGTGTTGAGAGTCATCCAAGATGTTATTGGTAAGGAGGAAATCTGTCAGAATATTATTGACGTGTGCCTCGATGATTTGGGCAGGCCAGGGGAGCAGGGAGATAGGTCTAAAGTTCTCAGGGAGCGAGGGGTCTAGAGTGGGTTTTTTCAGAATGGGAGAAACCCAAGCCTGCTTCCACTTGGAGGGAACTTTAGCAGTCAGAAGGGACCGATTGATGATTTCTCGGATGTGCTCAGTGATTGATTCATGGGCTTCGCGGAAGGTATCCGGTTTAAGGGGATCTGCCGGAGAGCCTGATTTAATCTTTTTGCAGATTTTTAGGAAACTCTCTCGCTCAAGCGTGGGAAAAGAGGAGAGAGAGGGCCTAGTAGGATCAAAGATAGCAACTGGCTGCGGGCCTTTGGGAAAGGAGTCGTATATTTTCAGGATCTTGTTGGTGAAGAAATTGGCCATGTTGTTACAGAGGTCAGGGGAAGTGATAGTGGTGTTAACAGTTTTCTTTGCGGTAAGATCTTTCAAGATTTTAAATACAGCTTTCGAGGTGTTAAGGCTGTTATTAATTTCCTTGGCATAATATGCCGCCCTTATTCTGCAGATCTTACGATGGTAGGTTTTTTGGAGCATGACATAGTCAAGTTTTAAATTGACATCGTAGTTCTTCCTCCATGCCCTCTCTGCCTTCTTGCATTCCTTTTTCAGGCTAGCTAATTCGAGGTTATACCAAGGGCTAGCAGTATGGGTGCGAGCTTTACAACATCTGGCCGGGATCAAGATATCAAGAGCCTGAGTGATCCATAAGCAGAACTGGTCATAGCTTACATCTAAATCTTCGGTAAGGGGTGGAGGATTTAATACCAGAAGATTGTGTAGATCTTCAAGATGAAGCTTTCTCCATGGCCGTTTCAGGACTGAGGGAGTAGGTGCCGCGACAGATCTCGAATTGCACGGGATGGATAGAGTTACTAAACAATGATCGGACCAGGTCATGGGGATCGGCGTGCCTGCGGAGCAGCTCGTGATATTGGAGAAAATGGGGTCAAGAAGATGACCCGCTGTGTGTGTGGGGCCCTTCACAAATTGAGTGAGCTGGAAGGCCGCGAGATCAGCAAGAAAGGTGGACATTTTGGATTCGGAGTCCTTATCAAGATGTAAATTAAGGTCGCCCATGATTGTAAAGTTAGCCGATTTAAGGATGTTGATGTCTAGAAACTGTAGGAGTGAGCTAATGAAAGGAGTGTCTGCACCAGGGGGTCTATAGATTAGAAGCCCCGTTGCGCAGAACTGAGGGTTAGCCTTGATCGAAAAACGCGCACTTTCGCAGCCCTTAATATCAGTTTTGCTAAACAAGCAGTCGAGATGAGATTTGATTATTAGAGCCAAGCCCCCCCCTCTCTTGCCTCTATTCACAGTGTGAATGGTATAACCTGTGGGCGTCGCCAAGTTGCAAACCGAGTCCATTTCATCGAGAAGCCACATCTCCGTCATGAACAAGGCATCGAGCGAGTGGTCAGTCAGGAGCTCAGAAATTTCAGAGTGGTGTTTATGCACAGATCTCACATTAAGATGACCTATCCTGAGAGTGTGGATCTTGGCGGGATTGGGTGTGGTATTCCTAGAGGAGCAAAGTTGAGAGGGGTGTAATACAGGATGTCGCAAGTGGGCTGGGTTGCGTCTGGCACAAGTGCAGGTGGAGTGCTGTAGATCAAGCAGTTCCGCTTTAGAATAACACATCGTACCGAATAATTATAGACCGATAGTAAGAACAAACCAGGGGGACTGGCGCCTGGCGCTGCCTTAGCGCGGACGGGCGCAGACGGGCAGCTCTTTGGCGGGTCTTCGGCGGGGCTGCGCGCGATCGCTGCGCGCCCGAGCTCTTGCGAGGGCTAAGTAGCCTTCAGGAAGTAGAGCACTAGAGCGCTAACCGCTCTTCCAGCAGGGCGACCGGAAGTGCCCCCACGAAGAAATGCAGGGAGGCGACTCCTGCCAGAATCAGTGAGGCATGTGGTGCAGGGGGGGGAGTGAATTTTACAAAAAGCACAGCAATAAACCAGGCGCTAATTCTAAAGCACTATTTACAGGATTTCAATTTTAATAGAACACACAATTTTAAAATAGACGAGCGCTGTCTCTATCTTACTGCCAGGTCCAAACGCTAAACGGGTTGGAGACACTGCCACTGCCTCCTTCCCGCAGCGCGCTGCAGCTCCTGCTCTGCCTAAGTAGCCTTCAGGAAGTAGAGCACTAGAGCGCTAACCGCTCTTCCAGCAGGGCGACCGGAAGTGCCCCCACGAAGAAATGCAGGGAGGCGACTCCTGCCAGAATCAGTGAGGCGTGTGGTGCAGGGGGGGGAGTGAATTTTACAAAAAGCACAGCAATAAACCAGGCGCTAATTCTAAAGCACTATTTACAGGATTTCAATTTTAATAGAACACACAATTTTAAAATAGACGAGCGCTGTCTCTATCTTACTGCCAGGTCCAAACGCTAAACGGGTTGGAGACACTGCCACTGCCTCCTTCCCGCAGCGCGCTGCAGCTCCTGCTCTGCCTAAGTAGCCTTCAGGAAGTAGAGCACTAGAGCGCTAACCGCTCTTCCAGCAGGGCGACCGGAAGTGCCCCCACGAAGAAATGCAGGGAGGCGACTCCTGCCAGAATCAGTGAGGCGTGTGGTGCAGGGGGGGGAGTGAATTTTACAAAAAGCACAGCAATAAACCAGGCGCTAATTCTAAAGCACTATTTACAGGATTTCAATTTTAATAGAACACACAATTTTAAAATAGACGAGCGCTGTCTCTATCTTACTGCCAGGTCCAAACGCTAAACGGGTTGGAGACACTGCCACTGCCTCCTTTAAGTGAGTTTAGGGCGTAGATGGGTATTATGAGGGGGCAAGATTGAGCTAGAGTTTGGAGGTCTTCCCGCCACAGTTGCCTCGGCAGGAAGGCACATCGTTATCAGTACAGCAGGGCTTTTGCCTGGAGTCCCGCCGCCAGGCACTTCTGGCTGTGCCTCCGGCGACATGATAGAAGATTCCTGGCAGAGGCAGTGCGACTCCCTCCGAAAGTAGTCTCAGAGAAGTGTGAGGGCACTCGGTGGTATTTTGTGCAAAAACTATCGTATTTTGCAGACACTAGTTAGGGACAGATGCTGGAGTGTTTTATGTAAAAATGTAGATGTAGGAGGCCGGCAATTGAGCACTGTGTGATGGGCCTTCTGCTTAAGGGAGGAGGGCCAGTGGACCGGGAGCGTAGTAAAGCATTTCTGTGTGACTGATGTGGGGGTGCTTAAAATTAATGGACCACTTAGCAGTCGCTTTGGGCATCAGAGTGCACTTTGCGTTTTGCATGACTTGCCTCTTAGGTATCAAGCAGGCTTCAGTTATGTAATGGCTGAGACCAAGGGGTTATGTGGGGTAGTTCCAGTGAAAATATTAGTGGGTTCACACCAACTACTATGTTCTTGCCCTTTATGTTGCAGGTAAAAGCAGTTTTCCCATGAATATGTATAAGATCTCTAAAAGTAATACAGATCAGCAATTTAGTCCCTGTTGTAATTCCACTTTTTTGACTTTGTGTGGAATGGTATATCCAACCCTTCTTCCTACGAGTATTTTATTTCACCAGATGTTTTTCAGTAACTTATTTTTTCATTCAGCTTATGAATTGTGTACAGCCCATAAAGCAAGCTGAATTTCCTCCCTCCAAGTGTTTAAGTGAGTTTAGGGCGGAGATGGGTATTATGCGGGGGCAAGATTGAGCACCCTGAAATTGTGTCTGAAAGATTAAATGATTTGCCCAGAATCACAGGATGTTGAGCGTCTTTGTAAATGTAAATGTAAATGTACAGGAATTTATATAGCGCAAATTACCAAGCGGTTTCTAAGCGCTTGCTTAGGGAACCCGTCCTGGTTTTCCCCTGTGAGATAACCCCGGCAGGGTATCCGCAAGGTGAAAGCCAGGCATCCCGCCGCGAGGGGCCGTTGTGGAGATTAAGCAAGCTATTGCCCAGAGTCCCAGAGTGTGAACCCGTAAATCGAGTAGGCACCGGAGCGAGAATTGTCGAGCCCATGGACAATTTAGGACTCAAGACCCCGCCATGCCGGGAATTGAAGCCTGGTCCCGGGCTGACCTCTGCTTCATAACTGCCTCCTCTAACCAGTGAGCGACACTTCTCCACCGTCTTTGTCGAGGCTCGAACACTGTTCCCCAGCTTGGACGTCGATCGCTCAAGCCGTAAGGCTACATCTTCTCCCCAGTGCCTCTCACTGGTCATTAAGGTGTCCACATAGCATGCTCATGCAATCTTTGGCCTCTCTGTAGACCACAGAGTGATAGTCATATGTGTACCATTTGGATCAAAGGAGACACATAGCAGTCTAGATATTGACTGTGAAGTATAAGAGGTGTAAAGGTCAACAGGGTGGTCTGAGGCAAGTGTATTGCTTGGCTCTAACAGACTTTGCACAAGCCTGTTCCTCATAATGTCTGGTGTGTAAATTATGCAGCAAACGTAATACAAAAATATGAGAAAGTCTCCAAAATTCCAGTAAGCATATTTCTTTAAGATAGCGAAGCATTTCCTCTTAGTTAATCAGAATATCTCACTGCATTGAAAATCATTTAATAAATCTGACAGTTTTTAAATATGAACTTAGAAACAGTCATGCCTCCTGCCATGATAACAATCCCATTAGTGACCTAAGAGGTAGGTCAGTTGTCATGTACACCCTATATATGGCCTAAATTCATATAGCAACTTTATAGTCAATTAAATCAAACACAAGATATGTGTTCTATGACACACAGCCTCACCTTGCCTATTCCCTGATGCTCTTACATGCAATAATGAAGAAAAAGTAGGCACCCAGGTAAATAAAATATTTGCCTAAGATCACACAATTTGGTCAAGCAGGGAAGCCAAGATTGGTTCCAGGTTTTTTCACCCTGCAGTTCTGGCACTAAATGGGTATCTTCTTCTAACTCATGCTATACGTGAAGGGGTAATGTTTGTCATCAGTTCTTGGCGCAGGAGCTTAAAGTTTGGGTAGCAAGCAGTAGCCACATGAACGTTCAGCTTGTATTAGCCTCAAGATTCCAAGAGGACCTCAAAGTAAGCCAGAGCCAGGCATCTGGCTTCAATGGTTTGTCCATCTCTATGAAGTGCTGACAGTGCAAAAGGGGAAAAACAGAGAGAGAGTGAAAGCAGGATCCTTTGTGGGACAAAGGAAAGGCATAATGGGAGAGGACATGTCCTGGAAAGGTGTGCAGTGCTCGACGCTCTGAAGGAACCAACTTACCATAGTGATGGACATCTAATGATATCAGTGAAATGGAATTCCCCTCAAGGGCAATCTAAAGTGGTTTTGCAGTTCTGGAGAGGAGGACTGTGCCGGAAATAGCACTCGATCTGTATCGTTAGCATAACGCACAAAAGAATCTAAGTGCGTGTTGAGCACCACCCTGAAACTCTTGTGGGAGACAACTAATACTTTCCTGTAAAAGGTTTATCACAACAATGACTGTTTTAAAAGAAATCTTATGCATAAGAATAAAAATACCTAGTTTGCATACCACTTAGCAATATCTCGGTGATTTGGTCCTAGTGTATGTTTGGTTGGAATGCTTGTGGTCAGTAAAGCTGCAGATTGAGTGTCAGGTTTGACTTGCACCCAAAGGGAAATCCCTTACTTGACTAACTGTAATTCCGGTGCCTGTCCCTTTAGGGTGAGGGGGCCCCTCTCTTACTTTTTTAAAATTTCAAAAGAGAGAAAGGGATTCAGAGTAGAGGAGGTTGACTGCATAATATCTGTGTTGTTAACTTTGTTTTCATCTACAGGCAGAGGCATTCACAAATCCTCAGTAATATAGGGTAGCACAGCCATGAAGGATGCAACCTCCTCTCTTGGAAGTGTTGATGGACTTTCCATATCTTCCTCAGGGAAAGTGCCCATGCCACTTGCTTTTTGCCTGAAAACAACCGGGGTTGGCTCGAAATCAGCAAGGCTGAGCCACAATCTATAATCAACAGAGAACAAGTGCCTATACTGATAATAATTTCAAAAGGTTTAACCACCAGAACAAAGAGGGTTCTTCAGAGCTGGGGTGTGCTTATAAATTGCTTTTTATTTTTAATGTCTAGGTCAAACGAAAAAAGGGGTATATTTGTATTAGTCATATACAATTGAACAAAGACAACATTTTTTATATATACACATACACCAAAAAATTATGGACAAAAAACAGTGAAGCGTTAAAATCAAACATGCATACCGAATTCATTCATATCACAATCATACCTCACCATTCATACATCAAACATATACAAATACTCAACACGACTAAATACGAATATGTAATCGTGTTGGGTATTAGGTCTGCTACAATATGTACAGTTATATATACAATTTTTACATTGATTTTACAAGTATCAATCAATCAATCAATCAAGTATCAATCAATCAATGACACTTATAGAGCGCGCTACATACCCGTAGGGTCTCAAGGCGCTGGGGGGGTGGGGGGAGGGGTGCCGCTACTGCTCGAACAGCCAGGTCTTCAGCTTCTTCCTGAAGGAGAGGTGGTCTTGGGTCAGACGCAGGTCGGGAGGGAGGGAGTTCCAGGTCTTGGCGGCCAGGTAGGAGAAGGACCTTCCTCCTGTAGTCGCTCTTCGGATGCGGGGGACGGCGGCGAGTATAAATCAAATAAATCAACAGAATCAAATGCGTAATCAAAAACAATGTAAACAACATTTTATAGCCGGTAATGTGGCAATATGTTCACACTACGGGAAGAACCAAAAAGGGAGCAGACACTGGACATGAAGGGGCCTACGCGTTTCAAATCCCTATCGGTTGGAAGGGATTCTCATCAGGGCCAGGTAGCTCTAAAGAAAAAGGAAGAAGAAGAAAATTCTGTTGTATACATCTGTACAGAATTAAAAAATACCAAGAAACTCGAGTGCAAGACCACCCTAGGTTCCTTTTGCTTACCGCTATGGAGAATATCCGAGAGAGGGGTAACAGCTGCGTGACAACGAAAGACAATAAAGACTACATAAGTAAAGGGAAGTGTTTACAGAGGACTTTGCGTAGCTGTCATCAGACAAAACATTTACCTTAAGTGTATGCGATAGCCACGTTGTTGTAAATTCGAGTTGAAAAATTGGCGGCTAGATGAAGCCGGATGGCCTGAGGAGAGAACAACATCCATTTAATGTGGAATAGAGACGGGTTGTCGTGTTTAGTCGGGCGCTGGGTCAAGGATCTTACCGGGGGATCGTGGTTTAGTAGAGTTCGTTGTTTTTCAGCCTCTAACAGGAAAGAAAAAATGATAAAGGCTTCTTAGGTCAGCGTTCAGGATGTAAAAGAACAAGATTCTTTGGGTGAAAATGGTTGAACTCTGGCTTACCGGTATGGAGCCATAAATGTATTCAGAAAAATCACCGGCGTCTCCAGCAGCACTAGTCTCTCGCACATGCGTGGAGTGTAATACGGCTAGCATGGCTTCTCTATATGTAGTACTCGATTGCGCATGCGTGAAGTCTTAGAGAACGTAGACTTCTGTTTTTCCAAGGGAAAGCATGAGGATTGGTGCAGGCAAACAAAAGGTGTGGCCCTCTTACAGTTTGTATATCTCTGATATCTCATTTAGCCCTCTGACTGCTGTGTCGAATTTAACAATTAAATAGGCTTCTCTTTTTGACAGTTTTTGATCCATATCTCCTCCCCGTGGATCCTTTTCAACGCGAGAGATCACTGTCCATTTGATATCACTCATCAGATGTTTACAACGTTTCCAGTGGTTAACCAATGGAGCAGTTCCAATCCCGTTCTTTATTCTGGATTTATGTTGAGTAATTCGAGTGCGGATTTCTTGATTGGTCTTCCCAATATAGAGAAGTCCACACGGACAGATGATGCCGTAGTCTACGTACTTGGTTCTACAATTGCTGAAACTATCATGTTTCCATGAGATCCCATGATATTGAAACAGGGATCCTTCGATGGTCAATTCGCAACAAAGACACGTCCCACATTTATGATGGCCTTTAATGGGGGATAATCCCATCATCTGTCTCAAGGACGGCTGTTTGTTTGTTTTTATTCCTGCTCTTATTACATGGTTGGCCACGCTGTTCTCCTTTTTGAAGGCGAACAGCGGTGGAGCTTGCAGGCTGACGTCCAAGTTTTTTACAAGATGCCAATTTTGAATGATGATTTTTTTAAGATTATTGGCATTTGGGCAGTAGGTAGTTACACAGACTTGCCTGTTGGAAATGGGTTTGTTTTTTCTTTCCAGGAGACTATCCCTCGGGGTCCATCTGGCCCTTTTCATGGAATTTCGGACTAGTTTTTTAGGATAACCTCTGTCGCACAATTTGGAAACTAGATTTTCAGCATGAAATTTGTAGTCCTCATTCAAGGTGCAATTTCTACGAATTCGTAGAAATTGCCCATAAGGCAAGTTTTCTTTTAAACTCCGCGGATGGTTGCTAGAGAAAAGTAATGCCTTATTCCTGTCAGTGGGCTTTGTGAACAGGAAATGTCCGTGTAAGTCAGTACGTATGGGAGATGACCACCCGCCAAAAACAATACAAAAACTAACAGTATCTCCTATTTTCAACCTTTCAAATAGGAATTTGACAACAGCCTAGGAAAGTATTTTATCCAAAGGATTATCGTTCGTACCATCTAAAAAAACGGATTTTGTCAAGATGAAGACTGAGTTCATTGAATTTTGTCGAAAATTACGCCTCACTATGTTCTTTGCAGATAATCCCTCTTCCACACCGTCAGAAGTTACAGGATTACGTAAAAAATCTACTTTCTTTCCTCCAGGGAATAAAGTGCCAAAAGAAGTAGTAATCTTTGAAAGAACTGTTCTTTCCGCCATTGCGGACATGGAGAAACAAAAAAAGTTCGTCAAATTCAATATCTCCTAAAATGAAACCAATGCCCTCTCCACGTTAAGAAATGACAATACAATTAACATCAAACAAGCCGACAAGGGTGGCTGATTGTCATTTGGGACACCAACGATTACACAACTGAAATAATGAGGCAGCTTAATGACCAGACGTGCTACCGCAAGATCGGAAAAGACCCCACGTTGGAATTCCAAAACCTTCTATTTCCCATCTTACAAGAAGGTTTTGAGGCAGGCTTTCTAGGCCCCAAAGAGCTGAAATATTTACGCAATAAACATCCAAAAATACCTCTGTTTTACGTCCTTCCCAAGGTCCATAAACATCTAACAAAGCCACCAGGTAGACCCATCGTGGCGGGGTGCGACTCCCTGTTGGAACCGGTGGCAAAGTACGTCGACTGTTTTTTGAAACAGTTCATGGACCTCGTTGTTTCCTACTTAAAATATACGACGGATTTTATCACCAAGCTGGAAGGAATAAAATTTGAGAAGGAAAAAGATCTGCTCGTAACACTGGACGTCACACAGCTCTACACACAAATACCTCAGGATGAAGCTGTGGCTGTACTGGAATACTTTTTAGACCTACGACCTAGACCCGTCCAGGTACCCACTAAATTCCTAGTTGATTTGGCTTCGTTTGCATTAAAAAAGAACTATTTCAGCTTTGCAAACAAATTCTACCTCCAAACGAAGGGGGTTGCAATGGGGTGTCCCTTTGCCCCGGAGTTGGCAGTATTATTTATGTCACTCTATGAGGACAAATACATCCACAATAATAATCCTTTCAAAGAATACATCACCACATGGTGGCGTTTTATAGACGATGTCTTCATGATTTGGACTGGGGGAGAAGAAGCTCTCATGTCGTTTTACTATCGGCTGAACGCCAGAACACTGGACATACAATTTAGCATATCACACTCAGCTACAAAAATCTCCTTCCTGGATGTTGAAGTTTTTCCATTGGAAGGGACATTGGCAACATCCCTGTTCACAAAGCCCACTGACAGGAATAAGGCATTACTTTTCTCTAGCAACCATCCGCGGAGTTTAAAAGAAAACTTGCCTTATGGGCAATTTCTACGAATTCGTAGAAATTGCACCTTGAATGAGGACTACAAATTTCATGCTGAAAATCTAGTTTCCAAATTGTGCGACAGAGGTTATCCTAAAAAACTAGTCCGAAATTCCATGAAAAGGGCCAGATGGACCCCGAGGGATAGTCTCCTGGAAAGAAAAAACAAACCAATTTCCAACAGGCAAGTCTGTGTAACTACCTACTGCCCAAATGCCAATAATCTTAAAAAAATCATCATTCAAAATTGGCATCTTGTAAAAAACTTGGACGCCAGCCTGCAAGCTCCACCGCTGTTCGCCTTCAAAAAGGAGAACAGCGTGGCCAACCATGTAATAAGAGCAGGAATAAAAACAAACAAACAGCCGTCCTTGAGACAGATGATGGGATTATCCCCCATTAAAGGCCATCATAAATGTGGGACGTGTCTTTGTTGCGAATTGACCATCGAAGAATCCCTGTTTCAATATCATGGGATCTCATGGAAACATGATAGTTTCAGCAATTGTAGAACCAAGTACGTAGTCTACGGCATCATCTGTCCGTGTGGACTTCTCTATATTGGGAAGACCAATCAAGAAATCCGCACTCGAATTACTCAACATAAATCCAGAATAAAGAACGGGATTGAAACTGCTCCATTGGTTAACCACTGGAAATGTTGTAAACATCTGATGAGTGATATCAAATGGACAGTGATCTCTTGCGTTGAAAAGGATCCACGGGGAGGAGATATGGATCAAAAACTGTCAAAAAGAGAAGCCTATTTAATTGTTAACTTCGACACAGCAGTCAGAGGGCTAAATGAGATATCAGAGATATACAAACTGTAAGAGGGCCACACCTTTTGTTTGCCTGTACCAATCCTCATGCTTTCCCTTGGAAAAACAGAAGTCTACGTTCTCTAAGACTTCACGCATGCGCAATCGAGTACAACATATAGAGAAGCCATGCTAGCCGTATTACACTCCACGCATGTGCGAGAGACTAGTGCTGCTGGAGACACCGGTGATTTTTCTGAATACATTTATGGCTCCATACCGGTAAGCCAGAGTTCGACCATTTTCACCCAAAGAATCTTGTTCTTTTACATCCTGAACGCTGACCTAAGAAGCCTTTATCATTTTTTCTTTCCTGTTAGAGGCTGAAAAACAACGAACTCTACTAAACCACGATCCTGTGCTTGGACGTCAATACCCACGATCCCCCGGTAAGATCCTTGACCCAGCGCCCGACTAAACACGACAACCCGTCTCTATTCCACATTAAATGGATGTTGTTCTCTCCTCAGGCCATCCGGCTTCATCTAGCCGCCAATTTTTCAACGCGAATTTACAATAACGTGGCTATCGCATACACTTAAGGTAAATGTTTTGTCTGATGACAGCTACGCAAAGTCCTCTATAAACACTTCCCTTTACTTATGTAGTCTTTATTGTCTTTCGTTGTCACGCAGGTGTTACCCCTCTCTCGGATATTCTCCATAGCGGTAAGCAAAAGGAACCTAGGGTGGTCTTGCACTCGAGTTTCTTGGTATTTTTTAATTCTGTACAGATGTATACAACAGAATTTTCTTCTTCTTCCTTTTTCTTTAGAGCTACCTGGATCTGATGAGAATCCCTTCCAACCGATAGGGATTTGAAACGCGTAGGCCCCTTCATGTCCAGTGTCTGCTCCCTTTTTGGTTCTTCCCGTAGTGTGAACATATTGCCACATTACCGGCTATAAATTGTTGTTTACATTGTTTTTGATTACGCATTTGATTCTGTTGATTTATTTGATATATACTTGTAAAATCAATGTAAAAATTGTATATATAACTGTACATATTGTAGCAGACCTAATACCCAACACGATTACATATTCGTATTTAGTCGTGTTGAGTATTTGTATATGTTTGATGTATGAATGGTGAGGTATGATTGTGATATGAATGAATTCGGTATGCATGTTTGATTTTAACGCTTCACTGTTTTTTGTCCATAATTTTTTGGTGTATGTGTATATATAAAATTTTTTGTCTTTGTTCAATTGTATATGACTAATACAAATATACCCCTTTTTCACTTTTGACCTAGACATTAAAAATAAAAAGCAATTTATAAGCACACCCCAGCTCGGAAGAACCCTCTTTGTTCTGGTGGTTAAACCTTTTGAAATTATTATCAGTATAGGCACTTGTTCTCACTTGCTTTTTGCAGCATCAACCTGTCCCTACTGTCTGTGCTAATAAGTGGAAACAGATTATCCACTTCTGTTAAGATGCAGAGTATCTTTATTAAGTCAACAGGATGGAGGGAAACAGCTCCTCTCCATGAGTCCCACTAACCGTCTTTCCCCGATCCCAAACCCCGCTACCCCCAAGGTTCTTTGCATTCTCCCGTCGTGCGGAGGTTTCACGCACCTAGAGAAAATGCAGAGGAGCCAAAACATCTTTCCCTTTTACACAAAAAGAAATATCAAACATTGAAAAATAAGATGGAAAACGGCCTAAAATATATGAAACAAAAGAAAATCATAGAACCTTCGAAAAAACTGAAAACGCATAAACATTAGCGTGTTCTCCCTTTATTCCACCACCTGCCATCATCCAATTTAACTGCTCCTTTGTTGAATTTTTACAACCTTCCTCAGAACTGATGATTAAGATTCCCCTTTGGGTAAGATCCTGAAGACTTCCCTTTCACCATATCCCCCAAACTAACACTCAGCTGTTTAGGGCCCGGTTCGCTCCTCGTTTGATTGTATTTGTTTTGTGCCTCAAGTCCCTTTTTGCCAACCTCATTCATTTTTTTCCTAGGTAATACAAACCCACTATCCCCCATCCATCTCTTCCACAGTTTGGAAGTAGGAGTACGCCCTCTTAAAAGAAGTAATGGGGACACAACGGCGTTGCAATTGGTAGTTGTGCGAACCGCCCACAGTAATTTATCTAATTCTGCTTTACAAATTAGACCACTCGCTTTCGCTAACTGCACATTCTGGTTAATGACCCTGTTTAAATGCTCAAAAAGGCCATTGCTCTTTGCAGAGAAGTTCTAACATGCTTAATACCCAAGGAACGTAAGAATTCTTCAAATTGCATAGAAACAAATTGGGGCCATTGTCGGTAAGTAGTTCTTGATGCATGCCCTCCCTCGCAAATAAAGACTCAAGGAACTTGATAATAAATATGAAATCAGCTGTCTTTACCCATTTAATTACTGGCCAACGATTATAATAATCCATAAGGACTATGCCATACTCGGGTACGTTGCCAGACATGAGCATTGCACCTATGATGTAAATGGCTAATTTAACCCAAGGTTTGTCGGAAACCTTAATGGCCTCTATGGGACAACGAGTAGTTACATGTGACATGTCACTAATCGCACATTCCATAAAATCCCTTACAAAATGCTCTACCTGCTTGTCCAAAGCAGGCCACCAAAACCTTTCCATTAACCTCCTTTTCATGGCACTCATGCCTATGTGGCCCTCATGTTCTAGGGTAAGCACCTTGTTTCTCATAGTTTCAGGCACCACTAACAAAGATGACCTATACAGCAAACCATTCACCACTGATAATTCGTCAAAGACATGCTTGCTGACACAACTTTGCTCATTGATTTCGTGCGACCATCCTTTGCTTAATGTGTTTAAAAAATTCCTTAAATTCATGATCGCTCTCAAAAGCTTGTTCAGATATGGCATCTTCAGAATGACCCAATCACTGCATACCAGTTCAAAGTCATCACACTTATCCTTCGCCTTTCACAACGTCCCTGCAACAGGGAGTCAACTGAGACAAACAATCTGCCAAGAGATTTCTTTTACCTGGCACATACTCAACGCTGAAGTTATGTTTCATGAGTCTAAACTGCCATCTCATGATTCTGGGGATTGCTTTTCCTCCACCCCTTGTGGTGAATAACTCTACCAAGTGTTTGTGGTTAACATGTACCACAAATTTTGAGCCATACAGATAGTGTTTAAAATGAGTGATGCCTCACCAACCAGCAAGAGCCTCACGCTCAATCACAGAATACGATGCCTCAACACCCAGAAGTGAATGCAATATTGCAATCTCTACGCTGCATGAGCACAGCACCCAAACCCTTTTGATTGGCATCAGTCATTATTATGGTTTGATTTTCTGTACTGAATGCCTTAAGGGGAATGCCATGAGCTACTTTTTGTTTGATCAATTCAAACTCCTTAGTACATACATCACCCCAAAAAATCTGGCATTTTTCTTGAGAAGACACCTGATATTGTAAGTCTTGGACACGCAGTTGCGTATGAATCAGGCATAAAACTCAATGAGCCCCATAAATTATCTTAACTGATCCTTGTCAGTAGGAGTGCTGAAATCCTCAATAGCCCTCACCAGACTCTGTTTAAGCTGCACCCCTTCAGAAGACAACATGTACCCCAGATAGTCTACAGTGGTCACACTCAATCTACATTTGTCTATACCTAAAGTTACAGCTTTTGGTCTTAACAGGGACAATACGCAGCACAATCTTTCATTGTGCTCAGTTGGATCCTTCCCATACACCAAAACGTCATCTTGGAAGTCCATAACTCCGGGAATATCTTTGAACATGCTCTCCACCACTCTCTGAAAAACAGCAGAGGCGAGGCCAAAAGGCATGCGTTTAAATTGGAAGAGACCCTCCAGAGTGATGAAAGCAGTAAGATGCCTCGACTCCCTGTGCAATTTGATTTGATGATGTACAGAAGACATATCCAACAAATATGCTGAGCGTGTGTCACTGTGAGCCGCACCGACGAAGAACAGGTGGTATCCAGGGCAACAATAGAATGACAACGGAGGAGCGGGAGGAAGCTTGTGCAGGAATGATGGAGGTGGCTCAAGAGCACGAAAGCCACTGGAAAATTAAAACACAGTACCTTAGTGGTGGTGCCGGAGTAGCACTGATACTTTCCCTGTGTTCCGGTGAGCTCTTGGCAGTAGACATGTCGGGAAGACCAGAAGGCTGTCCAAGCGGGGAACCTCACAGAGAAGATCACAGGGAAGTCACACGCGTGGAAGTCCTGTTGACTGGCAACTCATCGCCAGTGTAAAGATGCAGAGTCTTGAGGTATGAAGAATATCTTTACTAAGTAAACAGGACGGGGGAAAACAGCTATTCTCCACGAGTCCCACCAACCATCTCTCCCCGAACAGCACTACCTCCAATGCTCTGTGCATTCTCCCGGTGCATGGAGGTTCCACGCGCCCAGAGAAAATGCAGAGGACACAACAACTTCATTACCATGGTTGAAGATATTGGCCATCTGAATGTGGTTTGAGTAAGAGCCAAATATCCCTTCAATCCTGCCAAAGTACTTATCACAAGGTGAAGGCTTGCCAGGAACTATTTATCCATCAGATTTTTGGCTTGGCACTGGGATCATGTCAAAATGGCTTTCGCCTTTTGGAAATTTGCCGCATTTTGTGAGATCTGCGTTGGTTGGAATAATGTCAGTGGATCAGTTGCCAATTCCTTTGGCAGAGGAAGGGGTTTGGCCAGTAGCTTTGCAGCATCAAGAATAGGTTGAGCAGAGTAGACCAAGGCCAGGGATAGAGTCTTTGGTGGAATCTTAGTTGGACGCACCAAGGGCTCTTGGGGCTTTCAGGTTCACACGAGAAAGCTGGGTGATAAAAATATCCAGAATAGCCTGGGTGAAGACAATAAACTGTGCAGTGTCAGGCCCAGGAGATGTAAACTCTAGGTAGAAAGCAGGAGGCCTGACGGTTATCCTAAGTTAGTGCCATAAAGGGCTCTGCCTTCCACTCTTTCATGTTCTTGGCATGCATGAAGCTGCACTTCTCACATGATCCAGAGTCATATTTGGACACCAGAGGCAGATAACTGTTGCTGTCCAATGTCAGATGCAAAAGGAACAATGGATGGAATGCCGAGAAATGCAAACATTCTCCCCAGTCACAAAGATCTGGGTTTAATCCATCATTCTTTTACTCACCACGCCACCCCTGTTTGCACCCAGGCATATGCAAATCAGTATTTTCCCTGTGCCTCATGGGAACAGTCTAGCCCGAACTGCCAACTCAGGTCCTCCCTGGACTGGAAACAAGCATCCTGGGACCGGTTTTGGAGCATCACTCCTCATCAGCCAGGCTACCTTAAATCCAGTGGCGCAATGAGCATGGAACGCCTGTCTGGGCATACCGTTCCCACTTAGGGCGACAAATGCAAAAGGAAAGATTGATGAATGGAATGCTGAACAATGCAAACATTCACCCCCCAGTCACAAAGATCTGGGTTTAATCCATCATTCTTTTGCTCTCCAAGCCACCCCAGTTTGGACCCAGCCATTTGCAAATCAGTCTTGACCCTGTGACTTATTGGAAAAGTCCAGCCCGTATTGTCAAGCCAGGTCCTCCCTTGACCGAAACAAGCATCCAATGCCGGGCATGCCTAGCTTATCTAGTACTGTCTAACGTAAGGCATAGCTAGCTCATCAAATCCTTTTTTCCACTTTGAATTCTACTGCATGTAATCATGTTTTTATAATGTGGTGGAAAAATACATGTTATGCAATTGCAAGAAAGACCATGTCTGGATCAGCTACTCTTGACCTACATGAGAAAACCAGAAAGCTCTGTTTAATGCTTCCCCACACTACTAAAAGTACATTTACTTAATGGTACCTACATTTGAGTTCTGTCATTTCTGTACCTGTTTATGCAGGTGCTGGTGGAGTAAATGTCATGGGGACCTGGCATGATCATGTTAGTGTACAATACGTCTGACTTATATATGATTATTAGGGGACCCTTTGCTGATTTGTAGCCTTTCCTTGCTTGGACCCTTCGAGGCGGACTGGGGATTGGTGTGCCTTGCTGCACGGAGCAGTTTCTTCATCACGACTCGCCGGACCCGCTTCGCGGGTCCCGCTTCGATCCCCTGACTGAGGAGGCTGTTTGCTTGTACCTGCTGGTACCTGTTAGGAGGAGCGCGGGTGAGGTGTAGAGACCAGCGGGGCTGCGAGCTGTTGGCCAGGGACTCCAGCGACCAGGAGCCCCTGCGCGCCCAACTTGCTACACCTGGGCTGCTCTCCCCGCTGGCCACGCCCCCCTGCCGACGGAGTGAAAAGCGGCACTCACCCCAGAGTGGCTGGGACCCTTTGCTGATTTGTAGCCTTTCCTTGCTTGGACCCTTCGAGGCGGACTGGGGATTGGTGTGCCTTGCTGCACGGAGCAGTTTCTTCATCACGACTCGCCGGACCCGCTTCGCGGTCCCGCTTCGATCCCCTGACTGAGGAGGTTGTTTGCTTGTACCTGCTGGTACCTGTTAGGAGGAGCACGGGTGAGGTGTAGAGACCAGCGGGGCTGCGAGCTGTTGGCCAGGGACTCCAGCGACCAGGAGCCCCTGCGCGCCCAACTTGCTACACCTGGGCTGCTCTCCCCGCTGGCCACGCCCCCCTGCCGACGGAGTGAAAAGCGGCACTCACCCCAGAGTGGCTGGGACCCTTTGCTGATTTGTAGCCTTTCCTTGCTTGGACCCTTCGAGGCGGACTGGGGATTGGTGTGCCTTGCTGCACGGAGCAGTTTCTTCATCACGACTCGCCGGACCCGCTTCGCGGGTCCCGCTTCGATCCCCTGACTGAGGAGGCTGTTTGCTTGTACCTGCTGGTACCTGTTAGGAGGAGCGCGGGTGAGGTGTAGAGACCAGCGGGGCTGCGAGCTGTTGGCCAGGGACTCCAGCGACCAGGAGCCCCTGCGCGCCCAACTTGCTACACCTGGGCTGCTCTCCCCGCTGGCCACGCCCCCCTGCCTATCAGCCAACGAACAAGCAGGCTTGTGTATTTGGTTTCCCAGTGTCCCCGCTACTGAGGAAATATAATTTTTGATCGAGTAGTGTTCCCCAGCGCGTACCCCACCGTCTCCATGTGCTAGCTTGCAGTGCATGTGATTTCCCTCCTGTGTCAGCTATGAAGACGCAAATACATTTGCGTCCATCTTTAACATGTCCTCTTTCAGATCCGCCATGAACGGATTGAATATTCAGTTCCTATATATGCCGTGCCACCGTCTTTTTGTGGTACACTTTACACGTTTTTCAGCTCTGGCGAAGTAGGCCCTGATTCTGCCATTAAACCTTTTTTTCTGCTTCCCGACTCTGAGGGCCTCAACCCAGGCTGCCTCTGTACCAGTCACCCCTGCCTTACTCCTTGCGCGGCTCCAGCCCAGCCTTCTGCCTGCCAAGACTGTATTCAACCTTCGAATTATCTGCTCCACTCCTCGAAAATACATTCCTGTCTCGTAGCTCAAGTAAACATCCCCCCAGCTGCAGGAGCATTGGGCCCGGTCTTTCTGTCTCTGTGCAAGTAACTCATAGGCTCCGTTGCCATGGTAGGCCCATGCCCCCTCACCCCGCATGCCGACACGTAGACACATATACACGCATTCACAACCAGTATAGAGTAGTCTCTGCCCGAGAGACCTTTTCCCTTCTAGACACTACAGTTCCTTAAACATACGATATCAGATACGATTCGGGATTAGGTTGATCTTCAGTCAGTCATAAGCTTTTATTCGATATGCAAGATATCTTGTAAGCACATATAAAATACAAACATTACAATTTCAAAAACAGGAGAACAATGCTACAAGAAGCCAGTAGAAAAATTATTTAAAAAGGATAAAAGGTCAATAAATTAGCTAAAAATAGATTAAACAGCTACTGACAATCTCTTACAACGAATAAGCCAAAACTGTTTTAAAAACTTTGCTATACCGCACACTATTGGGGGGGAAGTGTCCGTAGATAAAATACGTAGAGCTACTAGGTGGTTACGTGTGCCCATGTTCCGACAAAGAGGTTTTAGCCAAAAGCTCCTGGGCCTTGCATAGTCAGGGCATTCAAATAAAACATGCGCAATAGACTCAACCCTGTTCGGGCAACATGCACAATTGGGGGAAGTACGAACCAGTGATGACCATTTTGATACCACAGCACCTACGGGGAGGGATCCAACTCTGAATTTGAAATAAAGTGCTCGGTCAAAGGGGATGGTAATCAAGTCCAGGTAGGGTTCAAAGGCCACAGAGTCTTTAATTTGTAAAAAAGCAACAGTAGATTTGCAATGGTTAGAGTTGGTGATTAAACGCTCCGAAGTCCATTTCCAATAAAGGGCCTTAACGACTTCTTTTGGTGGGGCTGAACGTGATGACCAGCAGTCCCCTAGCCCGATGTTCTCCAGGAGATTTTTGGTTTCTCTTAACCATTTTATCTTGGCCCAACCCCCCAGACTCATAATTTCCCCCAAGGCATCAGCATAGGATTTTAGTTCTTCACCCCTCCAAATTCGTGTCCATAGCAGGAGCGGTCGGAGCTGGGCCTGGTCTTTGATGTTTTTACAGCCCGTGTCCAACCACACTGGTACAGATGGGGTGCTCAGTGGGACGGAGATAATGGATTTCAATAGCTTGCTCTCCGCTGTCACTAGGGCGTCCATTCGGCAGTGGCCCCACAGTTCTGCCCCATACAAGGCGGATGAGACTACTTTGGCCTTGTAGATGTCAATTACTGGGGTGAGTGATCTCCTGGGTGAGGCCCTGAACTCCCTCATAAGAGCTCCTCCTACTCTCTTATGGTTGAGAACCATTTTACCAATGTGGTTTCCCCAGGACAGCCTATCTGTAATCCGAATACCGAGGTAATCGAATTCGGCTACTTTCTCTAAGGGGATCGAGTTAAGGGTAGGAGGGCGGCCCAGTTTCTTAGGGGGATTTAGGACTAAGTATTTTGTTTTGTCCACGTTTATTATTAGCCCCTTTGCGGTACAGAACTCCTGGAACCGTGTTAGCAGTTTCTGCAGGCCTTGTGGGGTTTTTGAAATCAGGAGCGTGTCGTCCGCAAAGAGTAGGGTGGGGATGCGGACTCCTCCGAGACAGGGGGCGTCGGCTGGTTCTTGCTGAAGATGTTTTACCACCCCGTTCACATATAGTGAGAAAAGGGTGGGAGCCAAGACACAGCCCTGTCTTACGCCCCTGGAGACTGGTATCTTCTCGGTGAGCTCTCCGTTTTTACCCCAGCGGACCTGTGCATAGGTATGGGTATGGAGGCTAATGAGGAGGGATAGAATGTAAGGAGGTAATCCTAACTCATAAAGTGCCCTCCAAAGCTCTTCCCGGGGCACCAGGTCAAAGGCAGTCTTCAGGTCTATAAAGGCCAAATAAAGACTACCCTTGCCTAGTTCCACAACCTTCCACCCCAATAGTGCCAGCCTAAACACCTGCTCAATTGTCCCCATACCAGCCCGAAAACCCGCCTGGAAGTCTGATAAGATTTTGTTCTCCTCCACCCAGTGGAGAATCCTTCCAAGGATAGCTTTACCAGCTATCTTTTGGGTGGAGTCTATCAGACTTATAGGCCGATAATTCCCCGGTGATTCCCTACACCCTTTTTTGTAGATCGGGACCACCACTGCCCCTTTCCAAGATTCTGGCACTGCCCCTCCCATCATGATATCGTTTAGAAGAGCTGCTATAACCCTCGCCCACTCCGCAGGGAAAGCTCTCATAAGGTCCCCCGGAAGGCCATCCGGGCCCGCCGCCTTACGGGGCGCTACCCAGCCTATAACCCCCTCAATCTCAAGGGGAGTGAAGAGGTCATAGGCATGAGGTTCAATTTCACGTATAAGGTCGAATCCCTCATTCAGTTCCCCGTTAGGAGGGAGGTATAGGGCCCCAAAGTGTTCTACCCAGTTTTGGGGCGGGATGTTACAGGGTCTCACAAGTGCATCGGGTTTATTACGTGAGCTTATGAGATTCCAGAAGGCCCTTGAATCCCTGATTTTACTAGCCTGGAGCAGGTCGTCCCAAAATTTTTCTTCCCACTCCCTTCTAGCAAATTTAAGGGATTTGTTATAGGCCTTCCTAGCTTCCTGTATCACACTTTGGGACTTAAGTTTTACCGCCTCAACTAGCCTTGTCTTGTGGGCCCTACAAGTTTGGGTATACCAGCCCTCTCCTGTTTTTTTAGGAACTTTATTACCCCTCTTGTTTGGGTGCATAGTGAACACGTTGGTTAAGGCTTCTACCAGGGAGACGAAAAGCCCACTAGCTCTACCCACCCCTTCCAGGGAGGTTCCGAGGGTTGTTACTGCTTGGTTTAAGAGGGATTGAATTTCCCCTACCTTAGCCTCGGATAAGGCCAGTCTCGCCCATTTTATTCTCCTACCACAGGGGGAGACTTCAGACTCATCCGGGGGTACGGCTACCTGAGTAACATTGTCCCTTCTTAAACTGCACCACCACTGAGCCATGGTTAGGGAGAGTGGATTGTGGTCACTTTCGGATGATGGAACCACCTGCATGTCCCTTACCCAAGGCCATAAGAGTACGTCTATTAGTAGATAATCTAGCCTAGAGGTGTGACCTGGCCTATTGTATGTGTGGGCACCCCCCCTATCCGAGGGTGTCCTCCCATTAACTGCCCTTAAGTTGAATTCGAGGCTCAGTGAATATAACTGGAGCGCCACTTCTGTCCACCTTCTGATTGGTGGGATTTCTAGTACCGGTATCCCCATCCTGGAGTCCTCCTCATCCTGATCGAGGGAAACGTCCGAGCCCAAGGGCTCGAACGTACAGTTCATGTCACCTGCAACCAAAGTACGAGTTCTGTGGGGGGTATTATTTAGCAGGGTCTCAAGGAGAGATAATACCGGGGACTTTCTCCCACCCTTGGTTCCCCGGGCATAGACATTATAAACATTTAAGACAGTTCTTCCCCTTTGGTCTCTTAGGATTATGTTTTGGATGTCCGGAGAACCTGTAGGGAACTCCACTACCCTACAGTCTAAAGAAGCCGCAACCCAGATAAGAAGGCCGCCCGAAGGTCGCCCTCTCCCTGTTTCCGAGACTTGTGCGGGGGCGGAGTAGGAAGAAAATCCCACCCTGTGGACTGAGACCCGGCTCCAAGTTTCTTGGAAAAGGCACACGGAATGCTCATCCACCCAGGCTGTAACTTCCGGGAGGGCAAGTTTCCTTGCAATCCCTGCGACATTCCAGCTGAATTAGGTTGATCTGACATCCCAGACTTATGTCTACACTTGTAGTGCTAAAAGTCAAGTCCCCTTCACCCTCCAGTTACACGTCAGACACACGTCAAGTTGCTGCGCGCGCATCTCTGCCATGAATTTCTGCTGACATTGCAAGATTCTCCTATGTATCCACCCATTTGTGACCTCATGCTAAATGACGTCTCTAGTACACGCCTTCATGCACGCCTATTGTAACGCCTTTTCTATGACGTATTCATGTTTTATCTCTTCTTTTTCCAGCTATTACGCCTACTGCATATTCGCTAATGTAATGCATTGACTATATATATGAACTTCTGTAAATAATATGTTGTCTGTCTGCCCCTTCCCGAACCTGTGTGGTGACGGAATGGTATGCCACCTTGGCTCGAGCCAATAACCCAATTCCTTTTACAGGAATAAAACCCTTTTGAGTTAACCTCAATATCCCGGATTTTGCCTCTCATTTATCTGAGTTATTCTTATTGATTATTGATTCTAAATTATGCATAGGTAATTGATTTTACCACAGTTCTGGCGCCCGAATAGGGACCCCTCCCCCACCCCACGCGCCGGAGGTGCGTTGCAGGCCTAGCCCCCTGCCACAGCCGGACGGACAACTACGCGTACCCGCAGGATTTCCTATATCTCCCTCAGGCCAACGGAGGTGACTGAGGCTGCGATCGACACCCAGACGAGGCGGTGAGGAGTGCGGAGGATCCCGACCTGAGCCTAGCTGAGAGAGCAAGATCCGAGGTATACGGAGGCCCACCAGATTCCGAAGTTCCGAAGTATCTGCGTCACGAGCCGAGTCCGAATCCAGTCCGAGCCCAGTCCAGTCCAGGGTTTCCGAGGCCTTCTGTTTCCGTGCTTCCTGGTGAGTACCGTTGCTAGGAACGCATCCTGACGTGCGCATTAGTTTGTGCCGGTCAAGACAGGTTCGGGTACACGAGCCTGGTCTGCACTGTTTAGCAGTGTATCTATACTGTTTAGCAGTATATCTAGTTTGCATCTGTAAAAGGTGTATCTGTACTGGTTAGCGGTACATCCTGTTTCACGTGGTTGGTAGGTTTTCATTGTAATTAATTAATGTGGTTCGTTCTTGAAATGTTTTAATGTGTCATGCAAATGTCGTGGTGTGAGTGAATGTTCGATCTTCATTATTGTGCTTACACGTGTTTTATGTGTAGTGTGTTCATGTTCATATCTAAGTAAGAACCAAGTAGCCAGATTTCAGAATGCCGTTGTTTTCCAAACTAAGACAAATAAAAACCCGTAAAGGGGTTCTAGAAGAAGCTGTTCCCATTCCACCTAGGGACACTCCAGGGTACTTTATGTACCATAAGCACGGCCTAGATGCCGTTTTATTTCTCGACTTATGGGTGGATTACACTAAAGAACTGTCAGAGAATCAGAGATGGCCCGTTGCTGGGACATGGGATGCAGATTGCATCATGAGAGTAGAAGAAGCTTTATGGAAAAAGAAAGCCAGACAGTCACAGAAGGATGCCATCGAGTTATGGCGTAAAGAATCGCATAGGCGTACAGAAAAAGCACACAGACTAGAAGAAAAGAGTAAGGAGGAGTCTGACAAGACCCGAGAAAATGCATTAGTTGAGGAAGGTATCAGAGTAAAATTAGAACAAGTAGACAGACAGCGAAATACTCTTATGAATGGCATGTTCCCCATCCTGTCAAAGGGCTTGCCAAAGGCCTCTCCGGAAGTACCGAAGGACCTACCACCTCCATTGCTCCCGACTAAAACACACCAGAAGACAGCAAAGGACGTTTTCCTCTCCTCCTATTTAGACGATGTAGCTCCCGCATATGTTAATACCGCATTGCCACAAGGGCCTGCGCCTAACGGTCAGAACGATTATGCTCTTCCTCCCCCACAACAAGCTGCTCCAGTTATCCCTCCACCTCCTGCTTCCCTTGATACGGACCCGACTAACCCCTTCGGAGCCGGCGCCTCAGGAGGCGCGTCCGGAGGAGCGATAGGATTCCAGACCCCGCCATCCGCCCATCGCATGAGCTTTAGAGAGCTAGCGCAACAGCGTACACCTAGAACAGATATTACTATTCATGGAGATCGCCTTGCAGACTGTAGATATGATCCTGTACCTGGTAGAAAGAATGACGAGAGAATGTTACTCGCATCAATACGTTTACGGCGAGTCACGAACTTCCTAATGACATTACCTGGAATGACAGAATACTTAGATCGGATATATAAGTTTGTTCAGACAGGAGTAGGGCCTGACAGTATTAAGGAGGCCATGACCTATCAGAAAGTGGATACTAAAGCCAAGATATTGCGGTTTCTCATAAACTGCTTCATTAGAGAAGTGGATAGGCCGGGTATGAACCCGGAAGACGTAAAAGCACTCCACAGATGGGGTCAGAATATAGCAGATGGACAGCATGACAAAGAGGCCTGTATAGATAATATGTACCGAAGAATCAGAACTGCAATTAATAAGATGCATGAGAGAAGACAGCCCGTACCGGAAGTAGATTCCGACAAACATGAATCCACGGAGGAGGAGCCAGAGGAGGAAGCCGAGACACCGGAACACTCACAGTTGCCGGCCAGGGAAATGATAGCTTATGTAGGTAAAGGAAGACCATTTAATAATTCGATGCGCCCAGTGCGCCCAGAAAGTAAAAGGTTATATCAGGAAGCCATGTGTAATCCTAGAACACCCGAACACTTATTCCAAGCCACTGACAGAATACTTCAAGAGCGAATGGGGTACCATGTACTCGATTCTATGGATGAACAAGAATTAGCCAGGTCAGCCGTGCAATGGGCTGACAGCTCTGAGAAATATGGTGATGATGCGTTAGCACATACGTTCTTGAACTTGACACCGAGTGAACAGCGTTTAGCTGGTATGTACATGATACAACATCTGCTCTTATTGTATAAAAGCCAACATTCTGATCCAGGTCCTCTGCCGGACATATTAATAGAACTGGTCACGAACAGATGGAAAGGTCTAAGTACTGATCTAATTAAAGTAATTCTAGAACACCGCCACAAGTATAGTACATTTTTATGTCCGCAAATCAACTCAGCACCCGGCATGGAACGAAAAACCATGTATTATATGGATAGACAGAATCCGTTGCGAGAAGTACACCCCGTACAGAACGCAGACAGCACGCTTAGACGTGTGTTCGTGTATACACCTGTAACTAAAATGGAATTATTGGAAATGAAGAAATTAGTACCCAGCCACGATAAAGATCCCGCAGGGTTTCACCGCGAAATAAAAGATATGTTATTAATGGGCGATTACACTTATCCCGATCTTATGAAAATACTGAAAGTATTACTACCTCCAGGCATATACGAGAAACTCAAAGAAAAAGAGTGGGAGGTGGGAGACACAAAGATTGATTGGGCTGGATTACAAAATGAAGAAGATACCCGAGTGCCAGGCCTAGGGCTTGGAGACAAAGTTAAAGCGTTACCAGGTTTATTGGTACAAGTGTTGCCACGTTTATTGAGTACGAAAAAGGAGGATTGGGGTGCAATCTCAGCATGCAAACAGAAACCTGATGAAGACACTAGTGATTTCTATACACGATTCGAGAAATGTTTTGGTATTAATAGCGGTCTGAAAGCAAGTAGCGAGTCATATCCACATCTTTTTGTAACGAAATTAGTCGAGAATTCTTTGCCCCAGGTTAAGAATAGAGTACTGAAAGTAGAAAGCTCTTGGCAAGCTAATACTCCTTCACAAATGTTACAAATGTTACAGTACCACCAGAATAGACTTAGAGAAGAACAAGAACATGAACAGAGACGTATGAAAGATACAAAAATGAAAATGTTAGTTGCTCAGTCGGTTCCTGCCGACGGTCAGAAAAAGGGTGCGACCCATCCCAGTAATTCAACAGTTCCTGTAAAGGGTGTATGTAATTATTCCAAACAGACCAGGGTTGGATGACGAAGGGAAAATCTACATGGTTTCTCCCCGACTCTATGGTACAAGTCATCATTAACACGATACATAGTCCCGCACACCTAGGAGAGAAAGCAATGCTAGACAGTATTCAACACATATGGTCCAATAAAAACTTACGGGCAGCAGCCAAACAGAAAGTGCGTACTTGCATGATTTGTGGTCAGTTCAATCCAGGTAAAAGCATCCCCGTAGAACAAGGTGGATTTCAGCCTCCCGAACATCCTTTTGAAATACTCCAGATGGATTATATCCAGATGGAACGCTGTTGAGGATTCAAGTATGTCCTCGTAGTCGTATGTGCTCTTTCCCGATGGATTGAAGCATACCCAGTTCCTGATTACACTGCTCCGACCACTGCCAAGCAGCTGGTTCGTGAATACTTCCCACGGTATGGTTTGCCCCGTATCGTGTACTCAGATAATGGCCAGCCATTCTCATCCGAACTTGTGAAACACATTACACTTCTGTTAGGTTATCAGTGGAAGTTCCATTGTGTCCGGCATCCCGAGGCAGCAGGTCTCGTGGAGCGCCATAATCAGACTTTAAAAATCCGACTTTCCAAGATCTGTAGAGAGAAGGGTGTGGACTGGATAGTTGCCTTGCCGGTCGCCCTCTTCTATATGAGGATGGTGGTCCATTCCCGATCTGGGCTATCCCCGTACGAAGTGGTTTTTGGTAGACCACCGAATATGTGGGGGACGCCTATACCACGGAAAATAACTGATGTTGATTGTCTTATGCTGACAGATTACCTTGCCTCCTTGATGTCTGCACTACAATCTTGTCGTTCACAGGTAGCTGCAGCCTTTCCTGACAACACCGAGGTGAAGCCCCACGAGGTGGTCCCGGGTGACTACGTGTTCACCCGCAACTTTGATCGGAGAAGTCCATTGGAGCCCCGCTGGCAAGCCCCGAAATTGGTTCTGCTCACGACGAGGACAGCTGTAAAGATTGAGGGCAGGAAGGGATGGCTGCATTCCAGCCACATTAAAAAGTTTCACGGACTTCCTTCGGACTTGGTCTCTAAGCCCTGCCCTCCTACACAAACTGACTCAGACTCAAAACTCCCTTTGGTTGAGAAATCCGCTTCTGAAGAATACAGAACAAAATTACGATCTAGCAAGTCAGACAGTTTAATTGTCTAAGTCCTCCCCTAGGTGAATCGGTTAAATCAGTTTCTGACATGTATCCCCTAGATCGAGATAGAGAGAGAGATAGACAAAGACAACATAAGAAGAATGCATATTGTAAATCACTTCGCAGTCGCTGTATAGTGACACTACTTATTATGTTTTTCTTAAGTTTGCTGGTTATTACTGCTAGTGTTTTATTGCACATATATTATCCTATATTCAAGCGTGCACAATCTGCTTATAATGTTACTGACGAACATTCTTTTAGTGAATTACCCCCACACGAGTTATCCTATAGACTTGCGCTGCGCAATAACACTTTCATTAGTATGTTACATCATTCCCATCAGACTACCAATGCTACAAACTGTTGGATATGTGGTCGACTCCCTCCCTACCAAGAAAACAAGGGAGTTCTGCCCCTTTTCCCGTACCCGTTCACTCACAATGGCACATGTGGTGCATGGTTCAAAATACTCAATTCCCTAGTTTCTGATGCTGCTATTTACGAAGGAAACTGGGTTTGGGGAAACCTGAACTTAGCCTTGCTTAAAGTATGCTACCCTGACAAGGAGGGACTCCCCGTAGGTACTGGAACTGATCTAGAAAATGAAGTATATGGATTAGGTAATTACACAGTTACATTCATGATTTTATCTGTCGAATCTGAAGCTGCTCCTGTTCTACCTGCTATGGCAGTATTGCCAGTTACTGGTGAACTCTGTGTTCGTAAGAATGGTTCCATACACTTAGGTCATAGTAAATGTACTACTGTGGTCGATTTCAGTGATTATGGTAGATCCACATTTAGGGCTTTACGTCATTCCTATTTTGTTTGCGGCCATACTGCATATGTCCGTTTACCTCTAGATTGGGATGGTACCTGTTACATTGCATTCCTTCTGCCGCCCGTTTTCCTAGCCCCTCCTGACTACCATAGAAACACTAATCTGGTTAAGCATAGACTCCGAAGAGATCTCCCGCTGGTCGATTATACTGAAACCACATGGGAACAATATACAGATTTTAACAAAGGTTTCTTCCCCTACCTAGGTACTGTTTCTAATAGTAAACTAATCCGTAGATTAACCAGAACCCTCGAAGCAGTGGTGCTTGAGACCACTTCAGCTCTAGGTAACTTAACGGAGGAGCAGTCCGCTATGCGGGTTGTTGTTCTTCAAAATCGTCTCGTTATTGACGTCATCCTGGCAGATAGGGGTGGAGCTTGTAAGGTCATCGGGTCAAGTTGCTGTGTTTTCATCCCAAATAACGCGCCAACCGTGTACAAAGCTATTACACGTCTCCATAAAATTGCAAGTTTAATACATCAGACTCCAGGCACCTGGACTTGGTCCGGTTGGTTCTGGACAACGCTATCAGCCTGGGGGTGGAAGATCCTATCCCTCCTAAGTATTGGCCTTCTCATAGTACTCAGTTGTTGCCTATGTCTCCAATGTGGACCGGCGATTTGCGGCCTGTGTGCCACTTCATGTATTCCACATCCAAGTTCCTATTCAAAACACGAAAAGCAAGAAGAGCAAATGATGTTAAGTGAACAGATTGATCAATTGATGAGAATTGATGTATCATGAAGGGTCCGTGGGGAACAAGGAGGGAATGAGGAAATATAATTTTTGATCGAGTAGTGTTCCCCAGCGCGTACCCCACCGTCTCCATGTGCTAGCTTGCAGTGCATGTGATTTCCCTCCTGTGTCAGCTATGAAGACGCAAATACATTTGCGTCCATCTTTAACATGTCCTCTTTCAGATCCGCCATGAACGGATTGAATATTCAGTTCCTATATATGCCGTGCCACCGTCTTTTTGTGGTACACTTTACACGTTTTTCAGCTCTGGCGAAGTAGGCCCTGATTCTGCCATTAAACCTTTTTTTCTGCTTCCCGACTCTGAGGGCCTCAACCCAGGCTGCCTCTGTACCAGTCACCCCTGCCTTACTCCTTGCGCGGCTCCAGCCCAGCCTTCTGCCTGCCAAGACTGTATTCAACCTTCGAATTATCTGCTCCACTCCTCGAAAATACATTCCTGTCTCGTAGCTCAAGTAAACATCCCCCCAGCTGCAGGAGCATTGGGCCCGGTCTTTCTGTCTCTGTGCAAGTAACTCATAGGCTCCGTTGCCATGGTAGGCCCATGCCCCCTCACCCCGCATGCCGACACGTAGACACATATACACGCATTCACAACCAGTGTAGAGTAGTCTCTGCCCGAGAGACCTTTTCCCTTCTAGACACTACAGTTCCTTAAACATACGATATCAGATACGATTCGGGATTAGGTTGATCTGACATCCCAGACTTATGTCTACACTTGTAGTGCTAAAAGTCAAGTCCCCTTCACCCTCCAGTTACACGTCAGACACACGTCAAGTTGCTGCGCGCGCATCTCTGCCATGAATTTCTGCTGACATTGCAAGATTCTCCTATGTATCCACCCATTTGTGACCTCATGCTAAATGACGTCTCTAGTACACGCCTTCATGCACGCCTATTGTAACGCCTTTTCTATGACGTATTCATGTTTTATCTCTTCTTTTTCCAGCTATTACGCCTACTGCATATTCGCTAATGTAATGCATTGACTATATATATGAACTTCTGTAAATAATATGTTGTCTGTCTGCCCCTTCCCGAACCTGTGTGGTGACGGAATGGTATGCCACCTTGGCTCGAGCCAATAACCCAATTCCTTTTACAGGAATAAAACCCTTTTGAGTTAACCTCAATATCCCGGATTTTGCCTCTCATTTATCTGAGTTATTCTTATTGATTATTGATTCTAAATTATGCATAGGTAATTGATTTTACCACACTACGCGGGAGTGTGCCGGAAGAAGCCCGGGACAAGGGCGGGACCGTTTGTAGCCGTTCGTGACCCGGAGTGACCGGACCGGGCCACCCCTCTAATCTGTGTGAGTCTCCATCCCTAAGGACCATGGCCGGCAGAGACAATAGGATTAAATCCTCCTTAACTGGCAGCCTGTCAACCGCCGGAGGTATGGAGAAATTCCTCATAAGGGCCAATAACATAATAGACAAGGAGATAGTCATACTGGAAAAGCGTTTATCCACTGAACTCATTTCTCTCAAACGATCATCCATAGGACCCCTTGCTAACGCTAAAACGCCCATTAGAAACAGCGATCAGTCTGCGACTGCGGATATAATATCCCCGCCTAGAGAAGACCCTGGCCTCCTGGCTACCCCGGTTACATCAACTGACATTGTGGCTGACCCTAACTGTGTACCCGTAAGCGATAATGTCTCCCTCTTATCCCACCCTGATGTGAGTACTACTGAGTCTAAGAGCCAAGGGGAAAGAGAGGGTGCAGTTAGGAAACGGAAAAGAGTGTATAACAAAAAAGAAGTCAAAACGGGAAGGGCTGTAAAAACTGCTAAGGCGCGGGAGGCACCACCCCAGACCACCTTTACTCCCCCTGATGTCCATCTTCCGAACAGAGAAGTATCTATGGAATGGGCCGTGGCCTTACTTAAATCAATCATATCTCCATTAGAGGCTAAACTGGATAGGCTTTGCTCCAGAATATCTAATGTAGAGAAAACATCTGCCTCCATTTTAGCCACCCTCGGTAACCTTCAGAACCAACACATCCCCACGACTACCATAACCCCTGTGATCCCCGCCCCCCCCCAATCTGGCTCCGAACCAACCTAATATCCCCCCACCTAATACCTGCATACCACCCCTTATCCCCCCTCAGTCCAATAATTCAACAACTGACAATGTGGCGAGTCAACAACCAAGCCAAACTAACCCATCTGACCATATGGCTGAGGGAATCCAGGGAGCACCAAGTGAGGCACACAATACCCCTAGACCTAGACGGCCCGATCTACCACCGGAGGCAAACCGGTTTACTGTCATCTTAGCCGGAGTACCACCACTAGAAACAGGGGAATCAGAAACCTTTAGTTCCCTGAAGAACAAAGTAATAAAATGGCTCAACTGGAATAGACCACTCCCGGGCCACCTACACAATGAAATTATTATGGTAAGGAGGGTTCCCTGGATAGGCAAGACCCCTAAAAACATCAATGGGGACTGCCTAACCGTTAGTTTTAGAGACCCCCGCACAGTATCCCATATATGTGCAGGTTTCAACAGATCCTTTGACTCAACGATCCAGACCCTTCCTGTTTCCTATTTTTTCCCACCAACCAACACTCGCTACCAACCAAGAAGAGGGGACTGGTCCGTTGTGGAACGGAGGGGCAGACAACGAGCGTATGATGCTAGACCACCAAGACAACCTCAATACGCACCCCAATTCCACCCCTTTATGGATCATAACCGCTTTGGTTGCTTAGATGGCCTAGAGGGAGTAGACTGACTACACCCCGTCTCTCCCTCCTTGAAGCCGACCAATATCCTGGCTAACCCTGATGTCCCACCCATGGTTCATTTATCCACCCCTACCGAAGCTATCCCCATTAATCAGGCCCAGATTCCACCCGTTATGATCCCTACTATACAATGTTCCGAAACCATCCCCATTACCCCTACCCCAGCTACCCCCACTGAACCGGACCTGATCCCCCCAGATACGATCCGTACTACACCCTCTACCTCAACTATCCACACTAATACAGTACTGGACCCAAGGCTTAAGGGATATTCATTGATGAGCTGGAAAATTGCTGGGTGGCGGCAAAAAGTTTCAGCCCTGGGTTGGAGGGAACACATTGTGGACTTTGATATTTTATGTCTGCAGGAAACGTGGTCAGTGGAAGATATTGCCTTTGATGGTTTTGTCTCATACAACTGTAATGTGGTGGAATCTGCAATGGGGAGGGCCAAAGGGGGATTGTTGATTTTACTGTCTGTACACCTACCTTTACACGTAAGGAAAAGCCATATTGTGGGGTCCCATACGCAAATTTTGGAAATTTCGGTTGGCAGGGACAGAAATCTATTGTTGATTAATCATTACAATAACACCTTTGACCCCTCCAGTACCACTGTAGTAGACGAACTCGAATCGGTTCTGGATTCCATTCTTTGCAATTCAACTGTATCCTATGATATTGTTTGGGGGGGAGATTTTAATATCAGAACTTGCCCTCTCTCATATTCATCTACATGTGGTTATGATGGGGAAAATGGGAAAAATTTACTCCACTTTTTACACTCTCCATATGGCACTTCCCTTAACAATCTGATGTTAAAAATTGATATATCGATCCACCAACATGCCCCTGATAATGAGGGTAATCTGGCGCCCACCTTCACGGGGAGAAACACCACCTCTATTATTGATTTCCTGATCATCTCCAACCGGGTAGCTCCCCATTGTTCGGTCCCCCAGATCTTAGATCTCGACCTGAGTGACCACAACGCACTTACCATGGTCTTATATTGTGAGCTCCATAGGGATGTATTCTCCGGTAGGGTTGTCGATGACATTACCCCATGTAGACCAAATGGGACTCGCATCAAGTGGAGTGGGGAAAAAGCAGAGAATTTACATCGCAGGGTGGTGAAAGCTGGCCTAAAAACGATACTTAGTTGCCTTGATACGGAAGCCCCCCCAGTACAATCTGTAAATAACTTTGAGAAGTTGGGCATTATAATTAAGCAAACACTCACCTCAAAGAAGGCTAAAACTAGACGGGCTACTCAGGGTTAGTTCAACCAAGCATGTACAAGGGCACTAAAAGCCCTTAAACTTGCCCTTTCCACTACCCCGAGAGACAGGGAAGCGGTTAAATCCCTGAGGGCCAATTACAAAAATGAGCTCAAACTCAGGAAACAAGAACTAAGAGAAATAGCCTGGGAAGACCTGAGCAAAGCTGCAGCCCTCCGGGACAGCAAACTATTCTGGAGTACCATCAATAGCCCATTCCTGCAAAAAGAGGAATTCCCTGTTCTCACTGCCCAAGTTAATGAAGATGGCTGGGTGTCAGAGAATCACTATCTATGAGGTGGATATGGCAATAAGGAATAGTAAAGGGGGAAAGGCTCCAGGCCCAGATGGGGTACCAATCGACCTATACAAATTTGATCCAGCCCTTTGGAGCCCATTATTGACCATAGCCTTTAATGCTGCTATGGATAACAGGACCCCTTCTACCTGGGGCGAATCCATTATTATTCCAATCTACAAGAAGGGGGATAGAGGAGAGGCTAAGAACTACCGCCCTATCTCCCTTCTGGATTCCTCACTAAAAATCTTGAGTAGAGTCCTGCTAGCACGCTTGGAAGACTGGGCCTTAGATAACAATATTATTGCCCCATCCCAATATGGCTTTAGAAAGGGCCTTGGTACGATCGAACAATGTATCAACTTGAACCTTTTAATAGGGAAGTATACCAAGGCCAAGCCGGGATCACTATTCTTGTGTTTTGCAGATCTTTCAAGCGCATTTGATTTGGTCGACCATGCCCTGTTATGGACAACTTTGCTGGGTATGGGAGCCCCCCCCCGATATCATCCATTTTCTAGCCACACTTTATTCAAACCTATCCGCCCAAATTCGTTATGGTCCTGAGGGGGAGTGCACACGGAAGATTAGAGTAAGATCTGGCATCCGACAGGGTTGTGTATTGGCCCCGTTGCTTTTCTCGCTCTTCATTAATTCGGTGGAGCAAGAATTAAAGCAAATACATGCTGATGCCCCCCAAGTAGGAGGCACCCCCATACCGGTATTACTTTATGCCGACGATACAGTCCTACTCTCCAGGACCCCTATAGGCCTACAAAAATTGATGGACGGGTTCTATGATTTTATATTGAGAAGGAAACTCAAAATTAATAATTCTAAAACGTTTGTCATGATGTGTGGGAAAAAGCTGAAACTTTTTAAACCTTTTTCTTTTAAGGAAAACCATATTGCAACTGTCACCAATTTTTGCTATCTGGGAGTTACATTTAATGATAGAGGATCATGGGCCCCTGAGGAGACAAATGTCAAAGCCAGAATGGGGAAAGCATCCTTAGGCGTCTTCCGCTTTGCCTCCAAAGTAGGAAGCCGCCGTATTGTTGATATGCTGACTATATACAAACACAGATGTACTTCGATAGCACTGTATGGTTCGGGGGTATGGGGACATTGCAATGCCAAGGCCCTGCAAATTGAAGAAAACAAGTTCATCAAACGGCTGCTTTGTCTCCCCTCCTCGGCATCTACTGTTTTAACTCACTCAGAACTAGATCTGGATTACCTGTCCGATCTTACCGGACTAAGGCCATTGTTGGTATGGAAATCCATTTTTACCAAGACGGAAACCGTATTCACTAAAGATATCATCAAAGACTGCTTACTCTTGGACAAAGTTTTAAGTATTCCATGGTTAAAATATGTAGTTTCGACTGTTAAAGACCTGTTTGACATGGATTTGGGTAATGATCCTACCTGCCTGAACTCTCTAGACAAGCAGGAACTAAAAAATGTCTATCTTAGGGCGAAATCGGATGTGCGAAGTTATGCTACTAGAGAATATTCCACACATATTTTTAACTTGTCTTTGAAGGATGATAGTCGGGGTATTCCTATGTACCTTAATGTTATCTACAGACAGTCCCATCAGTTTGTTCTTTCAAGGCTAAGATTAGGTATAGTACATAACTTGGTTGCTTTCCCGATAATGAAATCTCACCCAGTTACCCCATGTCCGTGTGACAGTTTTTCTAAACAAAGCACAATGCACTTTTTATTACTCTGTCCTTTGTATAAAGCGCAACGCATCTGTTTTCTCAAGCCTATGTTCCTTAAATATTCCATGCATACCACTGATAACGCCTTGAGGCTACTCTTTTCACTTTCGAGCCCGGATATATGTTTTTATACTGCTACTTTTATTTTGAAATCTATTAGAGCCAGACTTAGTATGGTTTTCCCGTAAATTTATGTGCAGCAATCCCCACACCATGTGACAAGGCTATCCCTGTTTTTTGCATCTTGTGTACTATGTATATGTAATGTTTTTTAACTGTATACTTTTATGATGTTTTTTTAAACATTCGAATAAAGTTAATAACTAACTGATTATTACATGCAACTAAGTGACTGAACCTACTGCCTTCGGCAGCTCATGCACTGCGATCACTTTCATAGTGAGTTTTTGCATGCCTTTGGCACACACAGACACGGCTACTGTGCACAGAGAACTTGTATTGCTGCACATATAAGAAATAATGAGAGGGATCATTGCTTACAAGTCATCCCTTTGGTATGCCATAAATGCCTATACTACCTGGACTCAAATGTGCACTGCTAATGGGTTAAACACTGTCTAAGTTATCCTATTGTCCTCTGATTTAAAGCAATTTGTCAAAGAAATGTTGTTGGCTTGCTCATTACTGCAATTTATTACTCATTGCATGATTTATAATATCATAACATTACATTTCATATTTTGATTATTAACACTGTAACTTATTGCATTCCAAAATTACAATGCAGAGATACCAACCTCCTGCATTCTAAAGTATGGAGCTGATTAGAACCTAGAGAAACCTTTGGCAATTCTTGGCAAAACTAAACTTAGCTAAAAAGACAGCACCTACTTCTTCCCTCGTACTAGACCCAGGTTAGGTACATTGGGGTAGGAGTATTTTAGAAGCACCAGTTGAATACTTTAGCCTGTGTTATTTATGTTTCTGTTTTTATATGGCTTAGAAACCATACGATGCTATTACAGTATTATTTCATATTACTGTTTACGCTGTACGCATTATACTTCACATTCTGTCTAACGATTGTAGCAGTTCACCTCTCTTGCATGAAAAAAGAGGACTGTTCAATAAACCCTTTTATTGAAAATGCCTGTCTCACTATTTCTCTGCAACTCAGTAGAAACGAAGCATGCATTGACTGAGTGAAATAGTTATCTATTGTTTCCACGACTCTGAAGATATTTCTTCCAGTCCTAGGGAAACAAAAGTTGTCATGTTTTGCAGTTGTCAGAAACTAATCCCTCCTTGTGAATTCGAAAAAGTTTCTAGTGACCTCTGAGTTAGTCGGCACACTTAATTAAGTTTAATACACTCGATAGAGACATTCAGACCTCAGTCCTATGTCAAATATATAGTGCATGTTATTCCAATGCGCAGAGCCTATTGGGAATATAGGAACTACACTACATGGCACCCAACGGTTTGGTAAGGCACTATTTTAACGCTAGATACTGGAGTAACTCAGTTGTGCTTTTCTCAGAGACCCTTGTTCCCGTAAATGCTCCAATAGACGTCTGGAGTATGTAAAAGGATAATATCCGCCATAGCTGAGTAGGACGAAAAATCCTATGTATTCGTTTTTGGCTTGTTCAACGTTGAAGGATACAGTGTTCCAAAATATTGTGCACCTTATCTTTGTTTCCTTGAAACTTGCTCCGCAACTTTCATTAAACAATGTTGAATAACAGCAACATCACCGAAACCGGTGGAGCTATGGCTGATCCAGCTGTTGCAGGTTTTGAAGTTACAGGTTTCCAAGAAATCGACGAGGATGCTATATGCATACCTCTAAATTTAAGGAAAGCCATCACTATAAAACGTACAAAACATGGCCTAACATCAAGAGGTGGTAGGGTAGTTTTTGTGATAGAGGCACACGAATATCATCAGACAGAGATATTCTATTCATGGATAGTCTTCCCTGAAGCAAATCCAGTAACACAAATGTTTCACTTCTACAAAGAAGATGAACCACCAACGGAATATATTCCTTTCGAGGACATTGAAATTCCACTAACATACCAGGAGCATGCGTTCTGGTTTAATGGCGCCCTAAAACACTTAAAATCACATTTTCGAGGCTCGATCCACTAGGTAGACCAGGAGCCACATTGCCGGTTTTAGCTGGCTATACACCACATCCTGACATTAATGACATGTCAGATGTAAACTTGCTAGCTCAATTCAAGGAGCTAATCAAAATCTACAGACAATTGGTTCAATATGTCATTATTTTTTTTATATATTTTTATTGTAGGAATTTGCACAAGTTACATGCCAGTACCGGAACGTTTCAACAGCAGCAGTGAAGGTTGCGATATCCCATATGCGAACATTCCAGACACACAGCCATTCAGCCCACATCCCGGAGGCTGGGCGGCGCTTGTGGTGGTCTCATATAGGGCAACCTGACAGTCTCTCGGGCACGGCCAGAATGAATGTGAGGCCTACATCTGCTTTTCTAGATAACCATAAAAAAAACCTTTTAACCCCACCCAACTAACCCCACCCCACCCGATGACCCAGAGAGGAAAGCGACACGTTAATAACTGCAATCGTGATATAAGAGTTCCTCCTTTTCCCCGTCTCTTGTCGCCACCTACCCCCCCACCCCGCCATTGGTGTGCTGGTGCGTATGTCAAGAGCTTGTGGTAGGAAACCCATCACATCAGTAAGGAGAAGCACGGTGAAACAGAGCTAATGGGTTGGAAGTTGAACCTCATCTTCACTTTCTGACTCACTGGAAGTGTTGTAGTCGCGCAGGGCCTGCACCAGTGTTTCCCATTCCTGCGCCGCCTCTAGCGCCAACGCATTCTGCCGCCGCCTCGCCAATTGATATCTCAAGGTACTCTCCCCAGTAGCCCATTTCAGAAGTTCAGTGCGCCATTTCGCAACCGTGGGACCAACCCGCGCTTTCCAATGCCTGGTTATCTCCCGTTTTGCTAATAGAAGCCCCAGGTCGATAAACTTACTGGAAATTTTGTTTTTGGAAGTGTGGGGGAACCAATGAAGGATCTTGACCGCAGCATCAAATACTAGGTCCCTTCCAGTAACCTCCTTGAGTGTATCCCCTATCATCGACCAAAAGGAGATAAGCGCCGGACAAGACCACAACATGTGTATGAATGTAGCCGCAGGCGCCCGGCATCTGGGGCAAGCCGCCGAATCCGAGGCAAAGTATTCCCGTATTTTCTCCGGGGTCAAATAGGCCCGATGCAAGATGTAGAAATGTATTAACTGGAACCGGGCATGGTGAGTGCCCTTCCAGGCGCGGCGCAACAATTGGGTCCATGTTGTCTCCGGTATGTTCTTCCCCACGTCAACATTGGTTCAATATGTCATGCGGACTCTCACAGTCCAACCTGCAATAGTGATTCCACAACATACCTCTCACCAGGGGAATACACAAAAAATTACACCACAGACTTTACATTCGGTCATTGGGAAATTATCTGCAAATTCTATACTGGATAGCTCAAAAATTACTCAAATCGAAGCAGTATTTCCTAATACTACCCCTCATGAAAAACACAGGATTTTAACAATCTGTTTACCAATGGGGATCGCACCACATCTGGACGACTGTGACACTTGGGGTACAGACTTTGCTGCAATTTACACTAAAACACATGGTGTTCCGTGCATGGCGGTAATACCTGACGTCCTGAAGCAGATTCAAAATGAATACAGGGCAGAGCCTGCTTTAAATCTGGGTATGAAACTACTGAAAGATTAAAAACAGGTCTCAACAATAATATTAGTTTATATTAATGGTGAAGCAGCATCAGTGGCGATCAGCCAGAAATTAAGAGAATTTGATGTAACTGAGCAACCGCAAGAGCTGGCCAGAATAATTGAAAAATCCTATGCCGAATCAGGAAGAGACAGTTCAGGTGGTAAAACCACAACTGACTGAAGGTCCTGAAAAGGTCTTTACAAAAAACACTCCTACTCCTTCTAAAAAGAAGTGGGAAAATAGCAAACAAACTTCTAAAGAGAAGCGTTCTCAGTCCTGAGGTAGTTCTCCTCAAAAGGAGCCCTCTGAAATGAGGTACAACCTCAGGAACAGGGATAATTTGAGAAAACCTGATAGATATAAAGATACTGATACACATTCCTCTCATACCTTTCAGACTTTGTCACAGAAATCCGAAAGAAGAGGACGGTCAGAACAGAAGGAAGAACCAATGAAGTCCAAAGACGATCAACACGTTCAGAAAAACAAAAAACCTCAATTCACCAAAAAGAAGGTAGTAGGTCTAAAGATCAGACATGCAGAGGATCTTGAGGACACAACTCAAGAACGGGGAATGGGCTCAGACGATGTTGGACATCGCAGCAGAAGTCACCATAGCTCGCAAGAACTTGAAGGATCATCTGGAGACAGTGGACTTGAATGAGTACATTCAAGTTGAAACTGAAGATACCAGGGTTAGCTCTCCGCAAAGGTTATATGAAATAATACTCCGGGTGGAGGGAGACAAACCAAGAAAAGTGAAAGCACTCTTTTGAAAGCGGTTTTCCAGGGGTTATGACATTCTTCTAGCTGAAAAAGACTGGCCACCACAATTTGTCAGGGAGTGCCCACAAGGCGAGAACATCATTATGCCAGCCTTCTCCAACCACATTCCGATTAATTTAAAATATACTTATGCCAGGAAATGGGCAGTCGCCCAGGCTCCAGCATTATACAAAAATCATGTATGAAGGGATGAGGATTTTCCTCACTATAAAATCCAACTACAAAACCAACCAACTGCACAAAGGCAGTACCCAGTAAAGCAAGATTCTAAAAAACAGGTCAGGGAGATCTTAGATCAACTTGAATACCAAGGAGTGATTGAAACATGCACCTCCTCAATGAACAATCCTTTGTTTCCTGTCTCCAAACCAGACAATACATATCATTTGATATTTGATTACAGACATCTAAATTCTTGTTATTCATTTATTTATTTATTTATGGAATTTGATAGAGCGCACGGCTACCCCCACCGGGGGTGTCCCGGCGCTGAGGACAGGGACATCAGAGATTAGACAACTAGCAGCGTGAGAACAGGTATGTTTTTAGCTTGGATCTAAACAGACATTCTGATTCGATAAGTCTAAGGTCAAGCGGTAAAGAGTTCCAAAGCTTGGCGGTGACTACAGCAAAAGCTCTACCACCTCTTCTCGAACGGTGAAAACGGGGAGGTAATATGAGACGGAGGTGGTTGGATCTTAGAGAGCGAACAGAATGAACCTGCTTCAGTCTATCTCTAAAATAGTGTGGCCCGAGACCATTGAGCGCTCTGAAGGCTAGGACCAGGGCTTTGAACTGTATGCGTTAAGTGATTTGAAGCCAGTGTAAATTCTTCAGGTAAGGGGAAATGGAATGCCGATAGGGGACATGACAAATCAATCTTGCCGCCGTATTCTGGATGACTTATAGTCGATGGCAAAGGTATGCTGGAGCCCCTGCATACAAACTATTGGCATAATCAAGATGTGAGGTGATGAGGGCGTGCCCAACAGTCCTCATTGACTCCTTGGAAAGGTAAGGGGAATTTTTTTTAATCATTTTTAGTTTGCCAAAGCAAGCAGATGTAACCTTTTGGATTTGCGTTTTGCATGACAGTTCATTATCAAAAAGGAACCCAATGTTCCGGGCCGAGTGGGCGGGGATAGGCGGTGGATTAAGCTCAGTCGGCCACCATAAAGCCGTCGGCAAAGGTGTTTTTGAATTAAAAAACAGCACCTCAGTCTTATCTGTATTGAGTTTTAATGTGTTGGATGTCATCCAATCCACTATTTTGATAAGACAAGATTTAAAATTGGCGAGCCCAGTGTCCGAGTAGTCTCTAAAGGAGAGTATCATCAGCATAAGAGACCACTCTGACACCACAGCTCTCAACAACCTTCGCCAATGGTGACATGTAGACATTAAAAAACAGAGGGCTGAGTGCCGAACCCTGTGGGACACCACACTTGAGGGGCATCTCATTTTTAGACAGGAAGGGACGGCACCATACCTGTTGCGTTCTGCCTGTTAAAAAGGATTTTATCCACGCCAGTGGAATGCCCTGAATACCTAGCTCATAAAGTCTATTCAATAAAATAGAGTGGGTCACGGTGTCAAATGCCTCAGACAGTTGCTACAGTTGTTGCAAAACTTTTGCAGTGCAAAATGCACACAGTACAGCATTAATGAATAACATTGTGCGTAAAAAGTACAAAACCACATTAGATATTTCTAATGGTTTCTTCTGTCAAAACATTGCACCAGAAAGTAGGTATTTGACCGCTTTCTCAATCATGGGCACACAGCGTCACTTCTGTTGTCTCCCTCAGGGATTCAAGAATAGTCCTGGGTTATTTTCATCAAGGGTAACACAGTTACTACAAACTTATGATGACGTAGCATTGTCATATGTCGATGACATGTATCTGACAGACAATGACTTGGACAGGCACTTGAACAGGGTGAACACCATTATATTGGGCTTCCCCTCTGAAGGGTACAAATTAAATTTTAAGAAATCACGAATTGCCCATCACAACGTCTTTTTCTTGGATATGAGTTATCAAGTGAAGGCAAAAGCCAGGCAGCCAACTTTTTAGAAAAATGTGCGCTGCTCCAACTTCCAAAAACGCTGAAAAACCTACAGTCCATTCTAGGTTTCCTGAACTTCAGAAGAACTTCCATTCTAAATAACGCAGAAAGGGTTAAACCTCTCTACGAATTAATCAATCCTGATTTCAAAACAGTTAATTGGACACAAAAACGCACAGAAATTTTGCATTCAGTCCAAACAGACACCTTAGCAACAAAATATTTACAAACATACGTAAATGTACGCAACTTAGTGATCCGAATCATTCCAGGACAATGCGGATTCACGTACTTAACTTTTAATGAAGGTGAAAAAGTACCCATAGCTTACAAATCGCATTTGTACACACAGGCTGAAATGAAATGCACTTTAACAGAAAAAATTCTGACAGCTGTTCAAACTGTTGTAGCAAAAGAGAGAGCCCTCGCACAGGGAAAACGCATTATGGTCATTACACCTGTACCTGCCTTAGAGGCAGTGACAAAAGCGGGCACTCCAAATGCCAAATCTTTACATCCGAGATGGATACAATGGGTTAATTCTCTTGCGGCAACTGATGTTGAATACGTTTTCGACCCATTTTTGAAAACACAAGCATTTCTACAATACAAAGAATGTCCTCTGCCTACTAAAAATCTCCATCTTGATCAGTATGAATGTAAAATTTACAATGACGGATCTGCTCAACCCGCTACGGGGGGCAAACAAGCTTATAGTGCTGCGTGCGCAATCGTTAAAGGTCGCATGCGAGATGGTAAATTCCGACCAATGGTGAGTCTCTAGGAGATTGTACAGCTCAGAGAGCTGAACTACAAGCATTCAAGATGGCGCTTGAAAATACGGACTGCGAATTCCCCACACTCTAAGTGTGCGAATCGTATTATTGTGTTTAATCTTACAATGAATACTTGCAAAACTGGATTCAAAACGGTTACAAAGATGCAAAAGGTGGCACAATCAAGCATAAATTGCTTTGGAAACAAGTAGTTCAGTTACGAGAAGGACTACAAAACACTCATGTGATACATACGCTGAGTCATCAACGTGATGGCGTTCACGTTGAAGGGAATTCATTGGCTTATGAAGCTGCGAAGGGGGCTGTGCAATCTGCTTCTGTAGCTGCAATCACTCGTTCAAAAACGTAAATAGACAGTGAAATAATGCTGGCTGTCAATGCTTCAAGCAAAGACAGTGGTAAAATATTACCTAAAGGGTTTCCACTCAAATACTCGTACATAACTGATGTAAATAATGTTCAGTTTGCTCGAAACCCTGGAGTGGGGGCTAGAGTAATACCAAACATAGAACATAGATTAGACCTTATCCTAGCAGCACATGAAGGGCGTGCCTCTGTACATACAGGTGTTTCCGCCACAGTAGCATTATTAAAGCAGAGATACTGGTGGCCACGCAGGAGGAAACAAACCAGGAACTATGTTCTGGAATGTGAAATATGCCAGAAGATTAAAGTTTCAACTGTGAAACGTCCTGCCCAGATGCCCCTGTTAATCTCAGATAAACCATTAGCTTGCGTTTACCTGGACCACTGCGGTAGCTTACAAAGGGATGGTAATTATGAATATATTATGGTCGCAGTGGATTAATGTTCTAGGTTCATTTGGATGTGGCCTCAGCACTCGGCTGACGCTCAAACTGTTATAAAAGATTTGCGAGTCTGTATCGGCACATACGCAGTTGGCATGCTACATTCTGACCAGGGTCCTGCGTTTAGCTCTCGAGCTTACAATGGCCAGCTTGGACGTTGCATTGCGGTATTCTAGTCTATTCCATCCTGAGGGAAATGCGGTTGTGGAGAGAAAAAAACTGAACATAAAGCAATCTATAACAGCCAGGGAATTAGGTTCGGGTGACGGGTGGGTCAAACATCTAATAAGTGTCCAAAGAAGTCTAAATAACTTGCCAAGAAGTTCTCTAGGGGGTATCACTCCATGTGAAGTCCTTTTTGGGACAAGAATGTTAATTTTGGATCTTGATTGTCAGACATCAGTGGTGAACTCAAAACACTTTGATATCAACAGGACTTAAATGAATTAAGATCGAAACACAGTAACATACTCCTAAAGCCATGGTGTGGTCAGAGCCGCCAAACATTTCTCTTGCGGCCAGTGTCGCTAAAAAATGCCATAAAATGCCAAAAGGCATTGATAGGAACACTGCTGAACATTGAACACTGTACAAAAACTGCTCAAAAACTGCTTGAACGCTAAAAAACCCTCCCCTAAGCAAGTACCAGAACCAGAACTAGAGACAGCTGCATAGTGGGTCGAAGGGGCTCGAGCAGTCTCCAGGTTTTCTCCTCTCCATTGACAAGCAGTCTAGGGTCATCTTTCCTATCTCGCGGTGACAACCCTGGACAACCTTGGGCACAGTGGTTGCTGTGGCTGCTGTGGTTTCTTTGGGGAGCAGCATCAGTAGCAGAAGCTGAACGACAAGCCAAAGGGCAAAATCGCTCGAGTGGGTACTGCGGACCATCAAGGTTGTCTTCTGTCTGCTGTCTTCTGTCTGCTGGACCTTTAAATCTTGCCAGCCTAGTGCAGCATGAGGTCAGGACGCGTCTGAGGAGGTCCTATGAGTAAAGGAGGCATAGAAAAATGCAAACGAACATCCAAGACGCTTGATGGGACCAGGGATGAACCACCATCCAAAACCAGGCCGGTAACACAGAGCGATTGCTCATTAATTGACATAACATCAGACAATTCAATTACAAATAGCTCAAGAAGCGAGCAAACATCAAAAACAGGAAAGAATAATAAAACAAAAAATTGGCAAACTATGTTTCAGCCAAAAATCTACACAAAGTTCTGCTTCTTAAAAAACGCAGGGGACACCTTACTTTCAAACACCAAAGAATTGTCAGGCCTAAAGTCACCTCTTGAAAATTCCCAACCTTTACAGTTCACTGGCGCACAGAGTGACAATAACAGTAAGGGAAGCCCTAGCCCAACAGCTAGAAACTCACCGCAAACAACATCAACCCCTCAGTGCAACAAAAGTCGGATGGCTCCAGATACTACAAACATTGGAAAAAAGGTTGGAAGAAAAGTTGTACTGCAAACCAACCTAATCCAAGTACACAGGACCAATGATGCAAAAGATTTGGCAGTAGACAAATTAGATGAAAGTCAAATAGACATTTATGACACTGTTGGGAGCGGCAGTCCACTTTGTGAGGAAAATCTAATCAGCACGCGTATCGAAACCAACGCATTAACGATCTGCGAACAAAGAAGTCAAGAGGCAACAAAGCACTCCAGTGATACTAAAAATAAGGAGGTGAGTGCAAAGGAGCACTGGAAAGAGAATAAATTACCTTTGGCAGCTCTAGCTACACCATAAAACGCACAAGGGATTGATCATAATACAACGACGAGGACTGGAAGAAATATAGACAAAGCAGACAGGCCAACAATTCCTCCGCCAGAGGTGATAGAAATATCCTCATACTTGGGAAAGGAAGAGTGGGAAGATCTCATTGCTCCATACTCCAAAGACAAGAGCAGAAGCGGGATAAGTGCAAATACACTGATCAAGACAACTGAAGGCATCCGGGAACAACCGGCGGAGGGGTTGGGCGCGCTTAAGGGGCTCAAAATTACACTACAACTCCAGGAAGCCAAGAAGAAACCCCAAACTATATAAAGCATGAAAGCGCTTGGCCCAGCCTGTTAAAAACAATACAACTCCTGGTAGAGGCCCTTCACTACCAATCAGATAAGATGGACACTCAATTAAAGCTATTAGATGCATTGGCTGTATTTGTGGTTGCCATTTACGGGAAGCTGGGCACACTAAACACGCTTCTTCAAACTAAGTTTGATCAATTGCAAGACGTTAATAGGAGCGACAGAGGTGGATGTGGATGCGGCCCAATTATTGAAAAACTGTCTACACTTCCAACAATACTAAGCGATCTGTGCACACAGCTTAAAAGGTCTGCTCAGTGTCAACAAACCAATCCTTGTGATGGCCATTTTGGTAAAGAAACAGAAGTCTCAAGGAACACAGAATCACTGGAAACTAATAACCAAGGACACTCTAAAATAAAAGACATCCTATCCCACATACCTAAAAGAATAGAGGCCAGTGAAATCGGAACGTCAGGTGCTCTACTTCCCGAAGACTTGGCAGAAGTCAACACAGACACAAAAATGTACGCTAAACAAAGATGAGCAAAGAAACGTAAATGCAGGAAACAAAAAACACATTCTAATCGTGAAGGTTTTATGGATCTCTTTGGGAGAACCCCTGTCGCAGAACAAAGCATACTCCAATTCGAGGGAGGCACTAGCATAGCAGGGACTCCTGCAGAGGTAACAGCATCAACTCAAACCACCAACGGAAAGGGGCAAACAATCGAAATACTACGCATGAAGCTCCAGAAGCCCCACTACAAGATAGGCTAACTATATGCCTCCAACCCCTCGAGGATAGTAAAGCATCTTCTGAATCCGATCAGAATCGACTACCAAAAAGTAGCACGATGACTTGTTCTAATTTCATCCAAACTATCAAACAAGAACACATTCCGGGTAAAAGGTCTGGGAACAACCTGGAGCCCAAAAAGTTAAGTAAGTGCAAAGGATCGACGGACAGGCAACTATCCACCATTACTCAAGTGATTCCGTCCGTACACACATGGGCTGATCAGATAGAAGAAGAACCAGCACTCGCAAAAAATGCGGCTCCCACGTGTTACCCACCCTGGCTCGGAGAGAACTACCAACTGGCTGAACCGTCTGTATCAAATCAACACACACCCGGTCAAGTAACAAGAGACGCGAACGAAGTCAATACCAATCCGGCAAAACCATCAGTAATACGAAGAGTTGAGTCTAAATCATTAAGCCAAATTTTCAAAGGGAGCAGGATCACAAACGAACAAAGGAACGCAACAGGTGCCACATGGTTTAACCCAGATTACATCTCGAAAGGAAGACATGATACACTTAATAGAGGTAACATCTACGGCTGTTATCTCACATCCCCTCTCTGGTAGAAGTGAAAAGCTCTGATTTGGTCTCAATCAAATTCATAGACGATGATGGTACGGGCAGAGAAAAAACGAAAGCAACTTGGGCAACTATAGCAATTTCACAGAAAATACAAGCTGAGGACGAGATTTTCAAAAATTGGGGGATAACAATAAACCCATTTATAAAGCCAAGATATCCGCAAATATTAATTCCAGTGGCAACGGCGGAGGATCAGGACATTGCAAAAAGCCCCAGAATTTCTGTTCTCAGAGGAGCGATAGGGTTTTGCGGAACAAGCAATGACCAACATACCGGCATTACTCAACGGACCGGAGACAATAAGATATTATCAACTGGATTGTCAGACCTAAGATGGTTTGCTAAAACAATAAATACCAACAAATGACACACCAGCCTAAACTCTAGAGAGAACAAGCATGACCTACTACGTATATGTTCGTGGAATATCAACGGTCTAGCCACTAAATTATCTGACTCGGAGTTTGTAGACTACATAAGATCTTTTGATATTGTGGCACTACAAGAGACATGGCTAGCAGATCCCCCACATCTCCAGGGATACTTACGTTTCTTCACTGGTGCAAAAAGGACTGTCAAATATGGGCACCTCCAAGGTGGCCTAGTAACATATGTCTCAACCACAAGTGCCCTCACGTAAAAAGAAGTTGGACCAACTTCTATAGCGTCACTGGAAGTAAATTTTCCTTTGTCACAATTAAAACCAGGAAATGTTGATACTGACTTTACCTTGATCAACGCCTATGTCCATCCTAAAAAGAAAACAAAGGCAGCCAAAGAATTATGTAACTTCCTGGAGGAGTGCATAATGGAAAGACCAATAACAAATCTTGTGCTAACCGGGGACTTTAACCTCAACCTCTTGGGTATCTCGCTAGAAGATGAGACCATAACTCAAAATTCAATTTGGGATATTCCACTACAAGGGAAGTCACAAGTATCCAAACAAACAAAACTAGGAAATCAGATATTAGTAGAAGTGGAGCATTTTAACATCAGAGCTCTAAATGGAAGGTTTGCTGGAGACAGTCCTTCGGCCTCAACATTTCACTCAACAAGAGCCAGCACTATACTGGATTACACTTTTATTTCATTACCTTTTTTTCAATACACGACCTCTTTTCGGATAGGTAAAAAAACAGACAGTGACCACTGTCCTCAGGAAATCGCCCTGAAAATTGTGAAGCCTAAATTTGAACTATCCACATCACCAAAAGAGTCGGTCTATACCATTAACTTAAAAAAAAATCAAATACTCGGCAGCAACTGATGAAACCTTAATAGAAAGGGCAAAACAGCACTTCTGGGCTTGTTCCGGATCTAGTGAAATTGCGAAATGGGAACAATTCACAAAAACTATGTCTATCTACGCTACAAGACCTAAGACATATGTAAAACTAGGCCGTGGCAGTATTAAACAGTTCACGCGAGAGTATAAAGAAAAAATTAGGGGCACAAAAACATCAATTTATCAAATGATGAGAGAACTTCAGCAAAACCCATGGATATAGTGAAGCACAACCACTTACGGAAACTGAAAGCAATATTGAAAAAATTAAAATGGGAAGCCAATAGATCTATGGAGGATAATATGTGGACAAGACTTCATTCTGACACCAAACGGAGCGATGGGGCTAGGTTTTGGAAAACCGTAAACTCCCTCATAAGACCTATGCATACTGGGGCTTCATCCAACATCTCCGAAGAAACATGGGCAAGTTACCTTGGAAATCATTTTAATCAGGGTACGGGAAATAATCTGGGGTTAATGCCAGATCGTGTGATGGATAATCTTATAGAACACAAAGCACAACCAGCCCAAAAGTATACCAACATCCAAGAAGGTCAGAATTTTATCTCAAATGACGAATTGTCAAGTCTACAAAGCATCATCAAGCACCAAATCAAGAAAGGAAGAAGAGAGGGAGCTCCAGGACCAAATGGAATCCCGCCCATTCTTTATAAACAAGACACGAATGCGTTGGGAAGTAGCACTCGAACCCCCTTTTTTTTTAGATCAGACATTTCAACATCCTGCCAGGCTCCTGGAAGGGTTCTATCATCTCTCCAATTTTTAAGGCAGGGGACAAGGCTGTCCCACAAAACTACCGATTGGTGGCCCTATTTGACAACGAGGCAAAGTATTTTTCAGGCATACTGTTGGAGGAACTGCAGGCATGGGCCACAGAGAAATCCTTAATTCCGGTCAACCCGACAGGCTTTGCCAAATCAGTTGGCACAATGACCAATATTCTAACTATGGGTATGTTAATAGATAAGGCTGAATTAAACAAAATGCCCATCTACTTTTGTTTTACAGACTACAAGGCTGCCTTTGACCACATAAATCGGAACATTTTATGGTCTAGACTGAATGGTTGGGGGATTCCGAGGCCTCTGCTGATTAACATTCATACAGAGACCTGGGTTCAAATAAAGGTGGGGGAAGGACAACTTCTGTCAAGGCGCATACCGACCAATAAGGCCTCAAACAGGGCTGCGTCTTGGCCCCCACACTATTCAATCTGTTTTTCGGTGACCTTGTACCGATCCTAAACAGCTGCAACTCTCATGCTCCCAAGCTAGGAGGGCTCCAACTACCGTGTCTTCTATATGCTGACGACATAGTCCTAATAAGCCACACAAAGGTAGGGTTACAACACCTTGTGAATATAACACATGGCTATTCTGAAGCAAAAAAACTGACTATAAATTTGGGGAAAACCCAGTCAATGACCATTAGTAAGAACAAGAGGAAATCGACGTCGTGGTTCAGGAACAACATACGAATTGATGATAAGTCAGCGTACAAATACCTAGGAGTAAAGATCGATAATAGGGGAGAGTTTACTGCACAGAGAACGAGCATCAGAGGAAAAGGGCTTGCTCTGGCAATTTCTTTAAAAACACTAAACAGCAAACTCTCTGGGCCCTCTCTTTTACCTCCTGTACAAGTAATTCGTGCTAAACTTTTGCCAACAATTACCTATGGGAGTGAGGTACAGAGAGGCAGAGATGCAAAGACCCTCGACAATACAATTACAGCTGCATACAGAATTATTTTTAGCCTGCCCAAGCGAACTTCCCCAGCACAAATTAGGCTAGAGTTCAGTATTCAATAACAGCTCCTGGCAAGAAGGGGGCCTATATTTCTGTCTGGGACAAAGTAAGGAAATCTAAACAAGGAACTCTAAATGAGTATCTATGGACGGAGCTAGATCAACACCCTTACTCACCAGCAGCCAAGTACCTTAAAAGTAGCTTGGCAAATACGGGCTTAAAGCAGCTTTGGGATACCTCAACAAATCACACGATGCTCAAAAATCTGGTCAAGAAATCAATCAAACATCTATCGTGGGTTCAAGATAAGGCAGCCCTTTCAAAAAGAACGCATGGCTGGATGGCCCTGAACTCTTACACAACACAAGCACCACAGAGCTATTTTGGTCTGGGTTATGCTAAAACCGCTAAAATGTGCTTCTTAAAGTACAGGTTGGGCCTGCTACCCTGCATTCGACACTTCCCACACTGGCTAAATGACAACGCAGGCTCCCTCTGCCGGTTATGTGGCTTAGTGCAAGAGGATATGTTGCAGTTGCTATGCTCCTGTGAGAAACTGTTGGATGAACGGAAACATCTGTTGAAACACCACTTTAATCTACGAGGGATACGCACACGAAGGAATGCAGTTCTTGCCTGTCTTGCATCTCAGGACCCACATTTGAACTGTAGCTTTGTGAAATTTATGAAGGCAGTGGAAAAGAAAATGCCAAAAACTGATCCCTAAATATCTTTAGACAGTTCAATAAAACAAAACTGTATCTACTGCCAAGGCAAACTTAACGAGAAATATGAAGGCTCTGGAAAGAAAAAGTTACAACTTGAATCCGACTTTACACTATATTATAAAACAAAACTGTACCAATTTTAAAAGATTAATTTGATATGATGCATTTTTGTGTTCAAATGAACCGATAAACTGTGATTGTGCTACGCTGCTTTTATCAAGTATGTAGTTTTAAAAAATGCTATTCTGATTTTGTACTGCAATGGTTTTAATTAACTATGCTAATAAATTTACTATACTTTACTTTACTCCCAAAGCCAACCACCACTGAGGAAAAACCGACTGTCCCAGCAAGGCCTATCTGGAAACCAAAGCTTGGTGATCTAGTCAGAGAAAAGATCGCGGACAAGAAGGAATTTGGGCCTTCTTTCAGACAACCAGTACCTGTCCTAGCAATCCACGAATCAAGAACAGTTTTACTGCCACACCTTGCTGGAAGAAAGGAGAACAGGTTTGTGAGCATCGACCTGGTCAGACCACATTATGTGGCCGATACTAAGCAGTAGGTCAAGTAGACTCCGCCAATGTAGCAGACGCCCTAATCTGGCTACTATCCAAGAGGTTCAAACTGAGAGACTTATCACCTTTGAGGAATCTGCAGTGCGAAAAGAGGGGCTAAGCAACAGTGCTATGGAACTTGTGCCTCTTGAGACCCAAATAACAGTTCGTCAAGAAACATCTGTCTACCAAGAAGTAACAAGTGAACAAGTGGTTCCAGCGATTTCAACTAATCCTGATGCAATTGACAGAACTGCCTCTTCATTAACTTTGATACATTTTCTGAGGATCCTAGCGAGCCTGAAACAACGCCAGTAAAAAGAACTTTCAAAGAACAAGCAATAGAACTTTTTATTTTTTTTAAAATCTTTTTTAATGCAACTCAGAAAAACAAGTACAGAGAGAACATAAAGTAAACAAAAATAAACCAGCCGTACCAGAATGAACATTACATGTATAGCAACATCAAAAAAATTCAAAAAAACAAAATACAGAGTGCATTTAAATGAAAAATGACATTGCAGGTAAAAGAAAAACAAATTCCAGAGAACAAATAACCTTCAAAGGCTTAGAGATCCCCAGATCTTGTCGAACCTCAATAGTGCTTTAGTGCCCCTAGACCTAGCTAGCGAGGATTCCATACCATGGATATCAGTGAGCATGGACCACCACTCCATGATTAGCGGGGGGTTTTGAGATATCCATGCCCTGGCAATTGTAAGTTTGGCGCAGGATAGCGCGATAGTGGTTATAGCTTTTGAGTGGAGCTAGTGGGATTAATATCAAGTAAAACTAAGGAAGGGGTAAGCGGGGGAGTACAGGTCAGTTTGTGTTTTGATTATATTACGCGCCAGGATACTCGAGAGTAATAGAGCGCGCTATAAAATATTTTATAACATTTATAACATATCTTATCTAGTGCGCTCCACAATTCTACTAACATAGGGCACGTAAACAGCATGTGTACCAAGTCTGCGGCAGCTAGCGCACCCTTCGGGCATTTAGTTTGATCATTGTATAATGGGTTAGCAGCCCACTTGGACACTCTTTCGTGAGTATGATAAAGCATACATGTAGTCCGGAATTTTTGGAGTCTTAAGCTGGACGAGAAAACAGCATTATTGATATTACGCAAAGAGGTATTAATCATTGCAGGGGTAATATTGCTAACCAACATTTTGCTCCATTTTTCCACAAGTTTATTGCAATCGCTGATTTTATAGGTTTTGAAACATTTGTAGCCAGTGCTAATTAACCCTTTGTTTTCATGCAGATACATACAGCCCCAAATATCCGAATCTGAAATATTAAAAAGTTTCATCTTTCGAATAAGGAAATCGTGTAGCTATATCTATTTATATCTCATAGAGTATGTTACTTTATATAAAAATTTTAATGTATCGAAACTCAAAAATCCTTTTGCTCCATAAAGATCACCGAGGGTCCTTATTCCGTGCACCAACCAAGTATTTGTTGCGCCACCGCTGAAGATTTCCGGGAGGCCCGGATTGCACCACAGTGGTAGTTTAGAGTGAAAAAAAGAAGTATGACCGAAATCCAAAAAATTCCGCCATATTTTAACTAAATCCCTGGCAGTCTTAAACCTAGCCCTTTTGAAGTAATTTGGGTCGTTGGCCCTCCACAAAAACATATTAGAATCCATATCTAACATAAAGGTAAAGGGATAAAATTGGTTATCAGCGCTCACTGTATTAATTAGACATCAAAGGTGTCCTAGGAAAGTTTCCCAGAAATATAGCTTAAAGTCCGGGAAGTTTAGCCCCCCTTCGTCAACAGACCCTTTTAACAAGGCCATTGAACGGCGTGCTTTACGATAGATACCCCCATATAAAGCTGCTGCATATGCCATCCAGTTTTTTAAAAAAAACAGTTGTTAAGAGCCAAAGGGATAGAACGTAATAGATATAAAAACTTAGGCAATATAATCATACGGATCAAATTGATTCTACCAATAATATTTAAAGGTATTTTGTGCCACTTTTTAAATTGCAAACCCATAGTTTTAACTAGGGAGTCATAATTAATCTTGATTATGTTCTTCATTTTGGCAGAAATTTGAACCCCTAAATAAGTGGCAGTCTGGCATAACCCTTTGGTTGCCAATGGGGGATTGTAGTTCGAAACGATTTGGGTTTTGCTCAGGTTTAGCTTATACCCGGAGATCTCACCAAATCTGTTAGCCTCCTCTGTGATACCATTCATGGCTGTTGTAATGTCGGTCGAGTAAACATCTATATCATCGGCATACGCCGTAATTGTTAATGAATGAGAACCAAACTTAAGAGGAAGGATATCGGATTGAATCTGCAAAGTGTGAAGGAATGGTTCTATAGATAAAGCAAATAATAAGGGTGAAAGGGGGCATCCCTGGCGAGTGTCCCGGGCTATGGAAAACGATATTGAAGTCAACCCGGCATAACTAGTTTTGGCTGTGGGGTTATCATATAATGATTGGACCCAAGTCAAACATTTACCTCTAAAGCCTAAGTTGATCATCACTTGCCAAAGGTACTCCCACCCCACTCGTTCAAAAGCCTCTGCGTTGAGCATAATCATACCGAGTGGGGTGTTTTCCGTTTCAGCAACATCAAAAGCGGTTATTGCCATATTGATATGTTTTGTGATGCCCTGCCCGTAACGCCATGTTGGTGCAGGCTAACTATTTTTGGTATGAGTGGGACCAGGCGATTGGCCAGTACCTTGGCAAATATTTTAGCATCGGCGTTAACCAACTAAATGGGGCGATAGGAGCCGCAACTATCCGGAGGTTTCCCTTTTTTTTAAAAAGAACACCAGTTTTACCCTGTTCCACGAACGGGGGGCTTTCCCATAATCACCAATAAAATTAACCACTTGTTGAAAGAGCGAAATTAGTTCGTCCAGGCATATTTTATAAATCTCGATAGGTATTACATCTTCCCCGGAAGCTTTGCCAGATGATAAGGAAAAAACCGCCTGTCTGACCTCCAATTGACTGATGTTATTAGACAGTTGGTCCAGCTCAGGGAGAGTGCATGATCCTATAGGATGGTCCAGGTACTTTTGGATAGCGGCCGAGGTAGGGTATGTTTCGGGGGTATACAGTTTTTCATAAAAGTTAGCAAATTGATCCAAAATTTGTGGAGGTTGATCATATATCATGTTGTTAGGGCCGCTAATATATTTAATCACAGTATTGGCCTTATCATCTGCTATTTTGTAGGCTAGTGGTTTCCAAACCTTGTCCCTGCTGTCATACTGAGAGAGTCGAGATTTGTGTAGGTTTACGCAGCTCTTTTCCCAGAAAAAAGTTTTTAATCTAGCCTTCAGGCACCCTAATTGTAACCCCAGTGCCGTCACATTTTCGGTGCGCGAGTAGAGAGCGTCAACCAATTGTAACTCAACAACCAAAATGTCATTAACCAAAGTATTGTCTCTCCTGCGACGCTCGGCGTTTTGCTGGTAAAGAAATTGCTGCGTGAATCCCCGGATGCTTGCCTTACAAGCATCCCAAACAATGAGACAGGAAGTAGAATTGATATTAAGTTCGATAAAGTCTACAATGTGCGATTTAAGTTGAGAATAAATGAGGTATTAGAAAACAAAAGCCTAGGAAAAGAAAAGGCCTGGGGTATAGTGTGGTTCTGTTAAGTGTCAAAGGAAAATGAAATGGGGTTGTGGTCAGAATTAATCCTTTGGCGAAGTTCTATGATACTATCGTTCACCAGATTATCCGAAGCCCAGACCACAACGATCCGTGAGCAGAGCTTATGTGGAGCAGAATAGTATGTGTAGCCTGGGAAAAGCACTTCGCCATACATCTTTAATATTATGAATGCGACTTAACTCTAGTATGGCAGCACGAGTTCTACGCATGCGTTGAAAGGCGTTACGTCTGGTAATATCGATCTGGTAATTCATTATACAATTGAAATCACCCATGATAACCAATTCCCCTTCCCACTGTAACAGTTCCATATTAAATTGATCGCAGATAAAAGCTTCATCAAAGTTTGACCCATAAACCACACAGAAGATGAATTCGCTTTTTCCAATTAATAATTGCACAATGGCCCATCTACTATTCTTATCGCAAACAGTTCTACAAATTTCTGTCTTAAACCGCTTGTCCTTGAGAATAGCGACCCCTCTTATTGAAGCATTAAAAGTGGAGCATATAATCACATCATAGCCCAGTTGACCAAGCATTTTCCTGTCTTTATAAGCTATATGCGTCTCGGACAAAAAGACAAAATTTGGATCATAAAGAGCTAGTTCCTCCCGGACCAGCCATCTCTTACTTTTATTGTGTAAACCTGCAACATTCCAGGCTAAGCATTTTAATCGAACCATTTAAAAGGTGAAATCAAATAAGTCTCGTCATTCTGTAAGGCTAGAACAAAAAATATAATACTCGAGATAATATCGGAGCTCCATTTCCTGAGTTGCTTTTCTCAAAAGAACCCTCACCCCCCAACCAGCCCCCCACAATCCCCTCCCCTCCAACCCCCTCACGAGAAGGAGCATCCCCCCCTAACGCTTGCTGCCGCTGGAATGGCAGCTAGCCTGAGGAGCAGCCAGTGGTTCCCCGATCCCCACCCAAGTTAGAAAAATTCTGATGTGTTTAGTGGGAAAAATTAAGTGTAGAGTGTGAAATTACCGTTCATTTACAATTCTTTGTAAGTTTTAAGAGAATGAAGCTAGTGCCCTCTCAGTTCCCCTTACATCAATAAAGAAACGAGTGTGCCCTCCCTTAATAACCTTTAGGCGAGCAGGCTCCTGTATGAAAACTTGAGTGCCAAGAGATTTAAACGGATCAATAAGTTTACGTAGTTGCCACAGTCTGTCCATGGTAGCCTTGCTAAGATCCGATTTTACAAAAAAAGAGAAGTTTCCAATTGTAATTGGTAGATTAGGCCTGGCTTTTGATGATACTGCCTGCCTTAACAAATAGTTCCCAAAATGGATAAGAAATGGGCGTGGTAATTTATTTTGTTTATTCTTCTGAACAAGCGGTAGCCTGTGGACTCTCTAAATCTGGGAATCCCAGTCCCAATCTGAGAGGGCCGTGAAAGCTTTCTGAAGTAAGCCTACCATGAATACCCTCGAGTCGTCCCCTTCAGCCCCCTCTAGAATACCAAAGAGTCTGAGATTGGAGAGCTGTTGGCGATTCTCCAAATCTTCAACTTTCAATTGTAAGGCTAAAAGTTGGGAATCATGTTGGCTAACCAGAGCGTCAGTTCTGACTGAACCCTCCTCTACCTGAACCACTCGCTGCTGCAAATCCTCCATTTCCTAAGTCATTCCCCCCATCTTAAATGTGATCTCAAGCAAGGCACTCTGAAGCTTAGTATTATCATCTCTTAGCTGCAAAAAGTGTTCTTGAGTTTCTTTCCTATGGCCAGTTAGAGTCTGCAAGATGATATCCAGCGGCGAGTCAGAAGGTCCCGGCTCTACAGTTCAGTTCCAGTAAGGTTATTGATACTTTGAGCGGCCACAGGCCCTGATAGGACCACTGATGGCTTTACCCTAACAGGAGAGCTTATAGCAGTGAATCCATTGACCATCAAGGTCCTTTTCGGAGAAACTTCATTGGTAGGGGTAGCCGATATAGAGCCTCTCTCTCCTGGCACCAGATCAATAGAACTTTTTTATCACCTGGAAAAGACTTATCTGGTTTTACCTCGGATTGAACTTTGTATTGCGTTGGGTGTGTGTTTACTTCTACTTTGGTTGACTCTGGTAATAACTTTGGGAATGCTGATCAATGGAAGATATGTAAAAATGGACACAGCAAGTAAGAACATCAACTTACTCCTCAAGCCACACAAATCATCCCATTGTGAACAAAGAGACTTGTCAGCAGTAAATATAACAGCCATTCCTATACCTGGTGGTATAGCTTGGGACAGAACTGATTATGACATTGTGGCCCGTCTGAGCTGTTGAAGATTCTACATCAATTCAAGATTTCATTAAGTGACTTTGTTTCGTCACGTACCTTTTCTGACGATTAGGAATTCGAGACTATTAATAATATGATGACAGACTTAGAAATGTCTGCAGTGTTCAATAATCATGAATATTTAGAAGGTTCAGACTATGAACAAATGTATTATCATAATCATTATGGTTACCATTTCTTGCACAAGTCTGCAAATCCTAGAAATATATTAATGTATAATCAATGGGAACATTGTTCTAGGCCACCAAAGGGTAGCTCAAAAACATTTGCAAGGAAATTTGAGTACTTTTCAGGGATCAAGCATCCCATCCAGAATCGTTTTACTTTAAAAATGTAAACAAAACAGACATGAAAAGTATGTTGACCAATACTAAACAAATGTATTCTGTCCAGCTGTCTAAACTAGGTTTCGACTTTTGGAAAGACAATATTGAGACAAAAACTGTCTGGGGTACAAAAGATTGGCAGGTACAGGGTATAGAAGCTTTATTTAGAGCCTATATAATCCCTGAGCAAATTATATTTTTGAATGACACTGTTCAACAGACAATTTCCCTCGGGTTAGCCAAGATAAAAGACCTGAATAATCCGTCCATACCTACACCTGATAGCACAAACACTTCAGAGGGGGAGGTCGACGTACATACTATTTTACTTCACAACAGAATAGATCCAGATTGGAAAAAACGGTTGATCTGGCCCACATACACAAACAACTGTCAAGATAGGTTCCTGAAGCAAAACACAGGGTTTCAAATTCAATAGGCCAGACCCAAGATATGTTCAAAGACAGCATCCAGGAATAGTTACAACATACAGTGTAGGGAAGCTTTGACTTGATTGGCTACATAGTTCTACACTCAAGTATGTAAAACAACACTTATTTTTACTTAAAGATGGCACTGATCTTAGAGAATTCTTGCTAAGACCAAGAACACTGCGTCATAAACGTTTTATATATGCCGGTATATATGCTGTATATAATTAAATTTGGACGATTATGCAAGCAGAAACTGCAGAACGAATACGAGAAATTGATCATATTAATTTAGAGAAATCTCTCGCTGTAGTTGACAATGGGTTAACGACTCTGTCATCCAGAATATATTCAATGGACAGCATAGTGTCTTCTGCCATAGACATCATGGAACAAGACTTGGAGACATCATGGAACAGGACTTGATCATGTTGCAACACAGTCAGTCGCAACTTCGTTTTATCATGCTATTAAGCTGGACGTTGCAAAACATTTGTTCAGGCTATGTGCCATGGCGTTTAATCAACACTACATCACTGTTTTCAGAATTTAATCTCACTGACAGACAGATAAAAATGGTGCAAAGGGGAGCAGACTATACGGTGCTGAGCATTGAAAAACTGGAAAGATTGCCATATACAATAGCAGAAAAAACAGCTATTGAATGGATCATACATGGAACAATCACTCTGCCTGTTACAATTTTCCATTTTCAGTATTGCCTAAAACACATACCAGCAGGCACATATGAAAGGTTTGGTAAAGAATACATCCCGGAAATTACCATACACTCACAGATGTTGGAGTGGGAGAAGGGAAGTGTTTCTTAGTGGTAAGGGTATAAACTTACATGGGCCTGCGATGGTTCCTCTAATAATTTATCCTGCCACCTGCAAGGTTCGCCAGCTGCAGGGATTGATCCACTTTTCGGACAACTCTCGAATGGGAGTTACCTTATGTTGAACGATCACAGCTGTTGTGGCATGTTGGCAGGTATACCATATCTCGTGACTGTGTCAGCCAGGGTCACTTGCTGTATGCAAATATTATTTCCTAAAACCATTACAGACAGGGAGTCGCCTTTATGGCCTTCACTGAACATCTCTTCTATACAAATTGATACTCTAAGCAGAATGAAAGCCATTCTTTTGCAAAAAAATGTGCCACTGACCTCGGCCAAAGAGACGTATGATCTGCAAATCGCAAGGACTTCTGCCGAGATACATGCCCTTTTAACAACAAATTGCCCTATACATTTCTCAGAAATGTTAAGTCGTATCTTAAATATGTCTGATACGAGTGGTATTGTACATGTATTTAAGACCATGCTTTCTGGACTCTAGCACCTTTTTCTGCAGTCCTAGGAATCGTTCGAAACTTTGTGCACTCTGTGTTTGGCGAATTGCCCCTCATTTTGGGTCTTGCTGCAGGGATACTATTTTTGCTCCTACTGCTGCGATATGGCAAGCCAAATCACCAGCAACACCCAGTTCACCATGGAGAGCACTCTTCTGGCGATGAAGTGTCGTGAGCGCATCGTCCAAATTCTGGGACTACCTCGTCTAATAGAATTAAATACCACATGGTTTCTGTCATTCAGACCAATTTGGCAAGATTGCATCTTACCTGTTCTGCGCTGCCTGCTATGCGGAGAAGAATGAGTGTTGGACTTATGTCTCACACTCCCATCAGTCATGCCAATGGATGTTGATACTTTGCTTAAACCAGTAACGACCCATGCACTGTGTTGGCCCCATCGGCTCCCAATTCTGATGACAGCATTCATTGAGATTGCACAGTCGCAAATTGCACCTGCTGAGGTACTAGAAACAGGCGCACAGGTACCATCTCATTCGAACATTGCTAATGCAACCAACGCTGACGGCAATGCTTCACATCTATGTGCGGTTGGTCTTCTTAACACGGTAATCCAACTTTCACCTACAATGATAGACGAGTTTTTTACAGACTTAGAAGAAATTTTGTTTTCTCCAAGCCCTGGCACTGACTTTTGAATTTGGGACACAGTGTTCGGAGAGACTCTGTATTCGACCTTCAATTTTTCAAAACAATGAACTAACTTTGGAAATCTTTTTTCAATTATTAATTTTTTTTCTCCAAATTTATATTTTTCATGTTTTGGCACAAGCAATCTGCTTAGAGTAGAACTATTTATAGAGAATAGAATTCTTTGAATGTTTCCAGAGACAATATATGACATTTTGTCCACAAACCAAACAGTTTATGTTTTCTGTCATGAAATGGTTTCGGACTATTCTTCTGTATTAACGAGCCATTTCATAAATGTATTTTCGTGATGCATTCAGTTAGCATCGAATGTCAATTGATATGCTTTGAATTAAACATTGCTTTAAATGTGTACAGCACCAATGCTTTTGATGTGTTTAAACCAGTTCAAATGCAGTTTTATGTATTTCGAGCGCGTTTTAAACACTTGAATGGAAAGTGGAGAGGGTGTTGTATGTCGTTTTAGATTCCATATGAATTTTCCCGATTCATGCCCATATATAGGTACAATTCACTTTGCCCATATATAGGCATAGAAATCCAGACCTTATTTAGGCATAGCCCATGCTACCCAGGCATGGCTACAAGCATGGCTACTTCCATCCGTTCATCAAAGTCACAACGATTTCTTGGAAAACCAGCCTCTTAAGCCATTAGGGAAATCCCCTTGCTTGAATATTGATTTTTCCAAGAACTCATTTAATATGCATGAACAACTATTCCTTACGGGTTCATCCATGATGTTCATATGCCCGACTTTACGTCAAAGCTGGCATTCCTAAACACCTTAAAGGTATAAATATACTTTCCTTGCTATAGCCAAGCACGGCGTGGTTCAGTGCAGTTCGACTATCTACTTGCACGACGCATCTCGCTACAGCAAGTGACGAAGGAAGCCAACTCTCCAGCTGACGCACTGATTAGAAGCTGTCCTCTCCTGCCGAGACTCCAGCGTTTCTGTTCCCCTTGCGGGGTGTTAGGAAATCGAGTCCTAGACAGAGATACCAACCTCCTGCATTTTAAGGTATGGAGCTGATTAGAACGTAGAGCAGAGGTCTTCAAACTTTTGTAGGCTGAGCCCCCCCAACTGATTTTATTTAAATGTCGGGCCCCCCCGCAACCTGACACAAATTTCTGGAATCTCGTACTCCACATAACCGACCGCCTCCTTCATATCCCGGGCCATATCCGGCAAATAATGTCCAGCACAATAAGTGTGTTAGGCTAACTGCAGGTTTGTGAGTGGGTGTGATTAAATGACAGAGGCTTATTACACAGCTCAAAACTCAATCTTCCAGCAGATACATTAGTCACCAGACCCTGGTGAACCACAACTGAATATGTGATGCCGCTTTTATTGTTGCCTAAAGAATGCTGGATGTACAAGGAACTTTGCAGTGTCAGACCCCAGTAACAAACACGCCCCCACCTTTCCAACCTCTCAGAGAAACGCCTGATACTCGGTGCGGCCAGTCCGCCTTTCTACCACCCTCCAATGGTGCCCCTCATCTTCGCATAGACCGTCCCTCCTGTGTATTTGATTTCTTTTATAGTGCTACTCATCCCAAGTATGTACGGCAGGGTGTTGGAGTGCTTTACATCACACACATTATATAAAGATAATGACTCATATAAATGTGAAATTCAATGTTCTGAAGATAATTGGGCTACAAGGTGTAATCATTATTTCATCCATCATTCAGTCTTTCACCATTCATTAATTTCACCATGTCCTTCCATCTGTGTGCCCATCCATTGCCAACCATTTGTACACCTATCCATCATATATCCTTCAATCCATCGTTTCACTCATCCATCCCTCCATCCACTCTTTCACCCTATCCAACTGTATACTCATCCATCCAGCCATTTACCCTTTCACCCATCCAGCCATTCTTTCACTTACTCATCCATCCATCCACTCACTCACCCTTCCACCCATTCACCCTTTTAGTCATCCATCCATCCTCCCTTTCTCTCTCCATCCCCTTTCTCTTAGGCATCATCCAGCCTTTCAACCACCCACCCAACCATCTACTCATCCACTCATGAATCCATCCATCCATTGACCCTATCACTCATCCATCCACCCTTTCACTCCTTCACTCATCTACCCTTCCTTGCACTCACTCATCCATCCTTACATCCACCCTTTAATTCGTCCATCCACCCTTTCACTTATCAATCCATCCATCATTTCACTCATCCATCCACCCATACATCCATCTATTTATCTTTTCTCTCATCCATCCATCCTCCCACTCACCAATCCATCTTTTCTCTCATTATCCATCCATTCACCCTTTCACTAAACCACTCTGACATCCACCCATCCCTTCACTTACTCACTTACTCACCCACCATCGAAAACTGGGCAGCACTAAATGGCCCAGCGGTATATAAGGGTGCAATTCAGTTACAAAAGCCCACTCCACTTACCTGTTGGTGATCTTCCAAGGCGTCAAGAGACCAGCAAACTACTTCACTGAGTGAAATGAAGTGCTTCTTGCCAAAATAAAGAAGATCCAACGAAGCAGTTTTGAAGATAATTTGATGATTTATTTAAGTATAATGAAGTCACCACTGGAGTGCGTCATTCGTCCTTGAAGTCCAAACGGAATCTGTAAGTTGAGACCGTTCATACTTCAAGGAGGAGGTTGGAAGCACGAGAATGCTTTTTCAACACTTGCTTGTTTAAATAATAATTACACAGCATGTGCATATAACAACTATTGTGCACATGCCAATAACAGAATGAACAGACATGAGAGCTTGTGAAGATAAGGCAAGCTTAAACAATAACTAAGTACAGAAAGTATGTACAATATATATTTCACTTCGCTGCAGTAAAACCACGAAACAAACAGCAGGAATGAAGAAACAAGTTGGTGTATGCAGCAGTTACTTGCAAGCAAATTTCACTGCACTTCCTGCCATCTATGCTGCTGCAGCCTCATTGGTGGAACGTCAGTGGTGACGTTCCTATGTGTTGATTGGCCTGCTGTTCTGGAGCTGGCCAATCTAAAATCCCCATTTGAAATGGGTAAAGAAATACCGGAAAGAAAACGACTTGAGACATGGGAAACAGTGGTAAGAGTTTAGTGTGGTGTCGCGCCCCCCAGGGGGGCGCGCCCCACAGATTGAAGAACACTGACCTAGAGAAACCTTTGGCAATTCTTGGGAAAACTAAACTTAGCTAAAAAGACAGCACCTATTTCTTCCCTCGTACTAGACCTAGGTTAGGTACATTGGGGTAGGCGTATTTTAGAAGCACCAGTTGAGTATTTTAGCCTGTGTTATTTATGTATGTATTTTTATATGGCTTAGAAACCTTACAATGCTTTTACAGTATTATTTCATATTACTGTTTACGATATTCGCATTATACTTTGCAGTCTGTCTAACGATTGTAGCAGTTCACCTCTCTTGCATGAGAAAGAAGACTGTTCAATAAACCCTTTTATTGAAAATGCCCGTCTCACTATTTCTCTGCAACTCTGTAGAAACGAAGCACGCACTATTGACTGAGTGAAAGAGTTATCTATTGTTTCCACGACTCTGAAGATATTTGTTCCAGTCCCAGGGAAACAAAAGTTGTCATGTTTATGCAGTTGCCAGAAACAAATCCCTTCTTGTGAATTCGAGAAAGTTTCTAGTGACTTCTGAGTTAGTCGGCACACTTAATTAAGTTTAATATATTCGATAGAGACATACTGAATTCAGCCCTATGTCAAATCTATAGTGTATATTATTCCAATGCGCAGAGCATATTGGGAATATAGGAACTACACTACAGAGGGGAACTCCACATCCAGGACAAAGAAGGCACAACAATCGTCATAGACAACATGTGACTAGTTTTTGCCACTGTCATGATTTCTGTAGGGAGGAACTCATGAGACTCATCCTCCATGGCCAGACTGAGGAACAAACATGGGACACTGGCAAAGCCAAGCTGGTGTACAGACAACACATCATGGAAGGGGATTGCACAAACGGAGAGCTGCAAACCTGTTAACTGTTCACTGTTGGTGATCTATGCAACTAAGTTGGGGTGACAGGCACTCTGCAGGTTTAGGAGGCAGGTAGTTTGAAGCCTGCTTAGCAGGGCAGCAGGGAGTGGGCCAGTGAGAGTTTGGTCCATTGGTTAACACAAAGGTCACATGCGCACAGAAGGGATGTGCGATCACGAAAAGAGGGCAGACCAGAACACGCATGGACTCCAATAGCTAACACCATGTGGCAGATCGGAGAAGAGAGGCTACACTGTCCCGACCATGATGGCCTCTGATACTTCACTAAGGGGGTTGACATGGACTGTCAATGGGTTAGGCCATAAACTCAAGAGATGGGGAGTCATGCAATATCTAACAACATAATGCCCAAGGTAGTCATGCCGCAGGGATTTCACTTAAGAGGCAACTCGTCATTTGGTATGGATACCAGGTGATGGCGTCACCACTCACTCTAGGGGGGTTGGCCAAATGAGTAATAAAACAGTCCCATAAATCTCAAACAAAATGTAGCACAGACTGGACACTAATATGGTAAATCCCTTTAAGACTCTAATCAGCTACACTGGAAGACTTGGGAGCACAGCTAATACAATTGCTGGGATATTGGTGAAGAGGGGAGTTCTCAACATGGAGGTCATAGAAGAGCTGTACAGGCAGAGGGAGCAGAGAGATGGGGACAGAACAGCGCTGCTGGCCAGATTCTTCTGTGCTATGGGCCTAGGTGATCTGTGGAGGACCAAAACCCCACTAGATAGGAAATATATGTTCTGCTCGGGAACACAAAAAGACTCCTCACAAATAGACTACTTCTTAACACATCATTCAATCTAGGCCGCTTTAAGGAGGGAAAACAGATGGCCTGGGGAATATCTGATCGTTCCCAACTGTGGGTCGAGATTAAGAACCGGGAAGGAGAGAAGAGAGAAGTTTGGCAAATAGACCTGCAGTATCTCAAAAATAAGGCAATTGTGAACCAGCTCCAGAAAGCCTTGAAACGCATTTCATGGAAAACCAGGGGTAAGTATATAGTACTTAGGGACCAGGCCATCTCTCCTATTGCAGGAGAAAAGAAAAAAGATGGGAGCAAATCACCACAATAGAAAGTGAAATTCTAAAGTTGAAGTTAGCGATCCAGCTGCTGAAAGATTGTGCAAAAAGACACCTGCTTTGCATGATGCAGCATTAAAACTGTACATTAGAGGTGAATAGGGAAAGAGCCATGCAGTGCAGGCTGTATTAAGTGGGGAATATATCTGGCAAGCTGCTTGCATGGCTGGGGCCAGGAGTCCTTGGCCGGTCCTTAGTATCCGAGATTCAGATGGTAGCTGGAGGTAGTTTACGGGGAAACAGTGAAATGGTGAATACCTTTGCCCAACATTACCAGGCACTCTGCTCCTCCATACATCCAAAAAGAGGATACCCATGATTTCCTTTTAGATATTAGGGTCCCTAGATTTTCACGTGAGGATTAGTCAATGTTGGGTGCCGGCACCGAACCTAAAGAGATAATGGCAGCAATATGTGAAATGCAATTAGGCAAATGGGCACGCCCAAATGGCTTGCCAATGGAGCTCTACAAGACTATGGCACGGAGACTAGATGAACCTATGCTACAGATGTTCAAAGACACATGAGCAAAAGGCAGCCTTCCATACAATCTGAAGTTGGCAACGATTAGGGTCATACACAAGAAAGGCAAACTACGTGACAAGTGTACCTCATATGGACTCATCTCCCTTATAACCTCAGAAGTTAAATATCTGGCCAAGGTCCTAGCGATGAGACTAAACTGGCTAATCACCACCTTGAACCACCCCAACCAATCCGGGTTTATACCCGAGAGGGAACATGACTTAACCTATGAAGACTATTTGGGTGTATGGAATACTCTGACTGTCTAGGAGCTGACCATGGTCATGTCTCTGGATGCAAAAGTGGTATTTGATAGATTAGAACTTGGTGTCTTGGAGAGAATGGCGTTTGCACGGGTTGAGCTGCTCTATGAAACACTGATGACCCGGGTGAGGTTGAATGCCACCCTGTTGACTCCCTCTCAGTTGGGGAGTGGGGCTAGACCCTGGTGACTGCTTTTGCTCTGCTGTTCACACTGGCTCTGGAACCATTGCTGGTGTGGGTCAGAAGGGACCTCTTGATTCAAAGTCCCTAATGGGAAAGCATGTGGTAAGAAAGAATCTCTCTGTTTGCCGGTGATGTGTTACTCTATGCGGTGGTGTTTAAACACACTCGTCCCAGAATTCTGCACGTCTTAAAGGTCTTTGGGAAATATTCTGGTTACACTATAAACTGGGGCAAGTCACACCTGAATGCCTTGACAGATGCAATATAGCAAGTGCCCATTGGGTGCCCGTGGCAGATCGCAACCCAGGGCTTTTGTTACTTGAGTATTCATGGCATAAGAGACACTGATGCCTTTCTCGCTACCAAGCTGCATGCTGTTCTGGGCCAGTTCAGACTAGACATGAACCATTGTGGGCCCTGAATCTCGCTGATGGGAAGGACAACAATGTTCAAAATTATCCCCCTACCCAATTCTTGTATGAGGCCTGCAAAACACACCCTATAAGATACCTGAGGATTTCTAAAGGAAAGTAAGGGCACAGATCTGCTTGCTACTCTGGAACGAAATGGTGCCCTGTATCGCCATTCATGAGCCAACAAGCGGGGTGTCTATGGCGGTGGCATCGCACTTCCCGACATATAAAATATTATTGGCTGCACAGCTGGAGATGATCAATGAGTGGGTGTTCGCACCACAGGCCAAGCCCTCAATACAGATTGAACGGCATGTCATGGGAAATACATACTATCCAGCAGCACCATATAGGAATAACATACAGACACTACTCCCAGGCCACACTAATACAGTGATTACAAAATGGAAGGAAGCCACAAACGTCCTGGGCTTGAAGGGGCAACTTATGGAGGAACAAATTGGTTGAATGTTGGCAGATGCACAGCTGTTTGGGGTCTTATATCTTTGGTTGGTTAAGTATAAACTTAATTTGGTGGTGCTCAATACGGAGGCGTCGAGGGCCCACGACGTTTGAATAACAGTTTTATCCGTGAAACCAGAGGAACTCTGGTGTCATCCCTTATCGGCACACACTTCTTCGTGTTTCCTTTTGTGAAGAAAACACTTTCAAACCATTTTCATAATATCATCTTTATTTCATGATTTTCATTATTGTTTTTCAGATTTTATCGTATTTGATCATTCATACATCAGGCGATATCAAGAAGCATATCCAATGCATTTCGGGCATTCAGTTGGCATGCCCTTCATCAGGGATTGACACTCTGGAAGACATTCCACAGAAAGCTCTGGTCAGCGGCTGCGGGCTGGGGTCGATACCAACTTATGGAGGAGACACCGTTGAGGGACTGTGATGCCCTATTCAATCTGGGGAACCTAAATGGTTTCCAGAGATGGGACTTCATTGGTATAGATAAACTAGGAGATATATGGTTGGGGAAGGGAATGGTCACACTTGAAACACTGTGACAAGAGTATTACCTGGAAGACTGTGAGTCCTATAGATACATTCAACTTAGGAGAACCATGGCAACCAAGTAACACGTGGCGCTGCCCTCCCAGAGTCCTCTCCACTGGAACATAGAACACTAAAGCTGTATCCCTGATATCTAAAACATTATGAACAACTCCCCGGACACACTGGGAGAACTGAAAGAAACATGGGAGGTTGGCCTAGGAGTCTTGGAGGACAAAGATTGTGAGGAAGCAGTAAGAGCCCCCTGGGAGGTGGGGCTAAGAGCTGGCTTCAGGCTAATCCAACTACGTATTTTACTCCGGTCCAACTACAGTGGAAGGGTGCAAAATAAATTGGGCAAGGCAGATACGTGCCAGGGGAGTGAAGGCAAGTTGGACCATTTTGTCACATCTTATGGTCGTGCCTGAAGATACAGCAATTTTGGGACAGAGTAAAGAACTGTTTACAGCAAGTTGAGGGTCTGCAATTAGCACCTCTAAAGCATTTCTCCTAAATATATGGTGTGGGGTGGGGGGTGGAGATGGCATTCTCAAGTACACATAGATATGGACGGTCATAGATTTGATAGTTGTGAAACAATTTTTTTTGCCAAGAGTTGGGTAGCACAAGAGATGCCAGACCTGGTAAATTGGAAGAGGGGCATGGACTGGTGCATGCTGGCCAAAAGCAGGTATCTGAAGCAAGAGGCTGCCCCAAAAAGTGGGAGAAAATATATGGGGGGACTGGCAACCGTACAGAGGATTTTAATTAACTGTATAGCGCGGGTCAAAGAAGGCAGGGGGAGGAGGGCCAAAGGGCGTTTGAAAATCACAAGGACTGTCGGAATCTCAATGTGCAATCGACTAAGTGTGTGGTTTAATATCATACGCCCAAGTGTTGTGATGCATCCTGCAACTTCTGAGTTTTAAACCAATAAAAATATTGTTTAAAAAAACTTATAAGTCTCACCATCTCAGTGTCCCAACACCCAACTTTTGTAAAACAAATATACTTTTACCACAAATATTCCAGGATGCCTCTGTAGTATTAAAACACCTGTCTTAGTATATTATGAGAAAAATAATAAATTACCCCAAATATCAGAAAATAGAGCTGAAATGTGATTGAGCAATGTGGCAGCAGTGCGTCATGAGAGTGCTGCTGATAGTAAAAAAAACCTAGGAACATAGTCATCACTAGTGCGTTTGGGGTACACAGTACATAATGACGAGCATCTCTATGCTTGCGTAGCTGTGAACTCACCTGCTTTTGGGGGGAGGTACACGCCCTGGAGGCTCTTTTCAATTGCCAGGGCCCCCACCTTCCAAGGGGCCCCCACGTAAAGTGCTTGGGACAATCAGAAGTCCAGTTAGATGGCCTGCTATAGCAACAGGCATAATAGATTTTCTAATTTGACCAATGACCATACATGTTTAAACCCCTGCACTTTCAGGCAGTTGATGGCAGTTATATTAATTAAGCCTTTGTAACCCATTAGCAGTGCTTTTTGCTGATGCTGTGACTACTAAATGCAAAAAACACAGTTGATGGACAGAATGTAGAACAATGCCATACATTCACCCCAGTACAAGGATCTGGGCCTAAATCCATCGTTTTTTTGCACTCCACACCACCCTGGGTTAGACACTGGCTGTATGCAAATCAGCTCTGACCCTGTGCCTCATGGGAACAGTCCAGGCCGAACTACCAAGCCATGTCTTTCCCAGACCGGAATCAAGCATCCAAGGACCGGTTTCTGGCTATCAGCCTTCATCAGCCTGGATAGCTTGACTCCAGTGGTGTGGAGAGCCTGGGACTCACGTCTGAGTATACCCAGCACCCTCGGGGTGAAAATTGCAAAAAACACAGTTGATGGACTAAATGCAGCAGTGTCCATTTTATTTCTTTTAGCTATCAATCCCCTGATGGCGGACACCACTTGGAGCAGTCAATAAAAAAATGAATACTCTGTTGCTCAAAAGTGTTTCTTAACGTGCCAGCATAAGTAAATCTCTGATCTGGAATTATAAAACTGAAAACAATTAAAAACTCCTGATTCCGTGTACTGTCCTGAGGGAAAAAAAGACCTCTAGTCTCAACCCTTGTTCTATGTTCAGTATCCACACATTTTGTGTCAACATTCACCAGTTGTGTAAAAATAGATGTCTTCTGCACCCCTCCCAACCCCGCAAAAACACATATGATAAAGGAATGGTGGTTACTTGTAAAGCTGGTTCCTCTTCTACATGGGTCTAACATAATCTAAAGCCACCTTCACTTGTAACAGGTAATGATGACAAGGCATGAACCTAAACCCACAGACCTTAGTCCCCAACAAGCAAACATTTGCACAGGTAAAGGGAAATAAATACCAGAGACAAACAACAACAGGGCTGCTGCACAACATGAAGAATGCTTCCAAAACCTGTGTGAGACATAGGGTGACCAACTGGCATGGGTGCACATTCTGGACAGTGAGTCTAAAAATTCATGACAAAGGTTCAAATTCCAGGACAAAATTTCAGGACAGAAGGTCAAAATTCAGGACAAAACTTTGAGACAAAATGTAAGTTTTACAGACACATCAGAGGAGGTTGCTCAATAGTGGATAAGAAAGTAAATAGACAACCTCTTAAGTACAAGTCAAAATAAGTTTGTATTAGGTTGAGACAATTGTGCACTTCAGTTTTTCAATATGCGCACAGCTTTAAGTAACTGTGCAGGTCTTTTTGTGGAATTTCATATGATAATAATATATTTATATGGTTACTGCACTGGGTTGTCCAGTCTGATATTTTGTTTCCAATTCATGGTCCTGAGCAGGCATGTTTGGTGAGAGAAACAGTCGGGAATGTTTGCTCGGATAGACATTGTGAGATGTAAAGTGGCACGCATAGGATGCAGCTAACTGGGACCTGTAGTGATGGACTAGACTTCAGTCCTCCGAGTGATCAGCTTTGTGTGTTAGATTGCTTCAAGCATTCCATTTCTGTTCAGCTGGTGATGACTGGTATAGGGGCTGGTATAGTACTGAGTGATGGGTAAGACCCTTAGCGAAGAGGTCTTGTATGATGGTAAGAGCATTAGGCAGGAAAAGGGATTCATTGACCAAATGTCCATGAAGAATAGGAGAAGAAGCAGTTCCAAACTTCACTTGTAGTCAAAATAAATGTTCTTTACTGATTTAATATATTCAGATGTTTAAAATCCATTGATAACAAACTGATTCTTTAAGTCAACACGTTTCATCTCTGTCCAGACTTCTTCAGGGCTAAAACAGAAACTATATGCATTATTTAAAATCAATACATATATAAATATATACAAAAAAGACACTATATCCACACATATGTATACATATACGAAAGACGCTATGTCAATTCTTATTCATTGACAAGTGCCTAAAGCAATACCAGGTTAGCAAATTACCATGTAATTAGTATATTTCCATGGTTAGCAGATCATAAACTGAAAACACTTTACAACCTTATATGAATTAGATATTAGCTCGAGAGGAAGGCATTAAAAATTCAATTTATATTATTCTAATCATTGCACTCATAATTTTACAAGGAGAGAGAGTTATTTCTTTACACTCACAAATGCAGATTCATTTCTCTTATGTTCACTATCAGAGTCAACACATTATGGCTAAAATCTAAGGCCCATAGTCAATTTATGTAACATACCTCAAAATTCAATATTTGTGGTTCAATTGTATCCCACTTACAAAAAAGAAAGTTCAGTGACACAAATAAATAAAGTGCCAATAGTAATCTGCAAAGCAAAAACAAAACATGAAATATACCATGACATTTTTGTCTTAAAAAAATATATACAATTGTGGTTAGCCTGTCATTGGTGTTACAAACCGATTTGTTGTCAGGCAAATATATTACGAAAATAACCATATTACAAAATACTGTTTGCCAACACATAATCACAGTGATCAACAAATTGCACAATCTTTTTTTAAAGACAAAATAATCTAAGCCAAAACAACCCTCACAAATTTATAGGGCATTTCTTGTAATATTGCGCAAACAAACTGGTTGTTAGAACCAGTATACTGTTCGTTACACATTAGCGCTCACTACGTGTAAAAGTAGAATTTACCTAAAAACGTAATACGTCATAAAACCTGGTCATCATGAAAGCACTATTCCCTGTAAAAATATAGATAACAAACGGAATATATTATGTTGGAATATTCCACTCGATACTTGCAAGGTATTTATTATGATAATATTTCACTCCGATATAACTTGGCCACTAATATTATATGTGCATGCAATATTCGAAAAATGAGTCCAATTCATACCAACCTAATACTGAACAGAATAAATATTCACACTTAGTTTGAATCTCGCGCTATAAAAAACCTGCAAACAACTTTAGATATTTAAAAAACAAAGCCCCTGGCCCAGATGGCATACCTGTGGATATTTATAAACATAACATTGAGCTATGGGCCCCGCTCTTAACAAATGTCCTTATGAATTGCATGCAAAAGGGGTTTATTGTTACTTGGACTGATTCTATAATCATTCCAATTTTTATAAAAGGCGATCGAAATGACCTGCAATGTTACCGACCCATCTCTGCTAGATTCCCTCCTGAAAGTGGCTGGGAGGGTAATCCTGAATAAGTTACAAACCGGGGCTGATGAGAGGGGAGTGTTAACAAGGTTAAAATATGGCTTCCGAGCAGGTCTTGGGACAGTCGAACAGGGCCTACACTTGAGCTTGATTGTTGACAAGTATACAGTGGCAAAAAGTGGTAATATATTTTTAACATTTGTTGACCTCAGTTCAGCCTTCAACTGTGTAGAATATGAGAAACTGTGGGCCATTTTAATGGACATTGGTGTTGATGCAAGCATACTGCTGTTTTTAAAAGAGCTATACAGGGATGCTGGCACAAGAGTTAGGTATGAGAAACAGGGGGAGTGCACCAGAAGATTTAAAATAAGTAAAGGAGTGAGACAAGGGTGCGTTCTCGCCCCATTTCTTTTCACCCTTTACATAAATAGTGTGGGAAAATATCTGGCAGAGCACTCAAATGACCATCCAGTATTGACGGCTGTCCCCTACCGATCTTATTATATGCGGACGACACAGTTTTAATGTCGAGGACACAAAATGGCTTACAAAGAACTCTTACAAAGTTCGTTGAATATATGCAGGACAGGAGTTTTAGGGTGAATAACAAAAAAACTTTTAGCATGATATGTGGGAAGGCGTCTTTTAAAAAGAAATGCAGGGTTTTTATTAATAATCCAAAAATAGAGTGTGTCAACAGTTTCTCGTATTTGGGTAAAGTTTTTGTGAGTATAAATAAATGCGGGACTGCTATACAGTCCATAAAACAAATGATGTTGAGAGCAACTGGGGGGGTAACCAGTTTTGCTGGTAAACTGGGCAATAAGCCAATTCCAGAGCTGATAAATGCATCTCAACAGCAGTATATGGGCCGACATTTGGGGTGCAGCTAAGAGCTACAGCAACGTGAGAATGCCTTTTTAAAATATCTATTGGCAATACCTAGCTCTACAGCTAATTATATCTGCCATCTTGAACTGGGTCTGTCCCATATAGAGGATATTATAAGGATTTATCCTCTTTTATTGTGGCATAAGCTCTGGGTGACAGATGAGGCGATCTTCAATCGCACTGTCATCATGGTTTGCATGAAAATGGAGAGGGCCACGCGCATCCCTTGGCTGAGCCACATCAGGGATGTGGCTAGTGAGATTGGACATCCTGAATATTTTGAAGACCCTAAAAGCCTGAATTCAATCTCCAGGAAGCAATTAAAAAAAGAATATATGGAGGAGCCTAGCCTGCAACCATGATGGCCGCCTGACTCCTCGGCTCCGCCGACCCGCCCCCTTTCCTTCCGAAACACCGCTGATCCTGACATCCATCCTGATAAAGCGTTGGCGTTTCGGAACCGGGTGGCGATCCTGATTCCGATGGTGTGCTCCCCGCTGTATATCTTGCGGCAGAACTGGCGATACGTCCCTACTTTCGTTCCAGCGTGGCGCGCGAGCGACCGGGTCTTTGTTCCCGGAGACGGCTGTCCCAGAACTCGACAACAGCGGATACTTGCAGCGGGAGGGACCGGCGGCTAGCGAGTTACTGTTGCAATTCCTTTCTTGCTACAGTGTACCGCCCGGCCCTGCGCACCTCTACGCTTGCTACCTGCAATTGTTGCCAGCGCTTTATTGTACTTCCCAATTGACTTGTGGCCGGCACTGGGAGCCTTATTGTTCTTTAGCGCTACGGTTGGTGCCATCTTTCACCGAGCGCTCAATATTTGGGACTGCCGACCCCGGAGGACTGATCGGAGAGCTCATTACGGTGCATGCTACATCGTAGCCGGGTCTTGGTGGCCAGGGACAGATTTGCGGTTGTCAACCCCGCGGCTGCTGTGCTTCGTGGATCTAATACTGGCGCTCTGTTATTGCGATGGGCACCGGTGGACATTTTCGAAGACGGCAACATGGCGGCGCCCTCTGGGTGCATGAAACTGCTGCTGAGGAACCTCTTGGGATTGCTGCGGTTCTGGGCGCTCTGAATAACCTGCGAGCTTCTATGCGTCTAAATGCCCAGGACCTAGAGGGCCGACTGGATACTATATTGCCCGCTGAGCTCCCGCTTGGCGGTGCTGCTCATCATGCTCTGTGCGCCTTGCCCCATCCTATGCTCGACGGTGGTTGCCAGTCTACCCAGACGCATGTGACAGCACTGGACGCCCAGGGAATAGTGGCCGCCGCGCTACCCATTCAGGATGTGATGAGTTGCGGGACTCTAGATCCTAACCGTCGGCTGGAGGTTTCTTTTTGGACACCATGCTTTGTGTTTACTTTGTGGCCCCCCGGTGGGTCCCTTTGTCTCATCATGGGATTGTTGCTATGGTCCTGGCCGGTCAACTTTCAGGTACTGCTGCTGTTTTTCCACCGTTACTGGGTAGTTCTGCACTGTTTGGCTTCGCGTTGGACAGACCTCTGTGGATGGTGTTTGGCTCGGTTATGGTCCTTGTATTTGCGATTCCCGTCTAAGATGGCTGCTGCTCGACTGGACTTTATTGACTGGCTGGAACGACAGGGACAAGGCTGAAGATGTTTTCTCTTTCTTTACTTTGTTCTGCTGCGGACATTGCTGGTGATTAAATTGGACAGCTGGGGAGGTGAACGTTGGTGCGGTGTCGGGTTGGGGTCTGGGGAGGGGTGGCCGAGGGCGAATCCATTGATTGCTTGTTTGTTTTATCGGGCCCTCCTCCGGTCTTCCTTCTCCTCCGGGGGTTGTTTTTCCCCTGTCTTTTCCCTTATGTGGGTACTCTTGGGGCGACAGGCACGTTAGTAGGGGGGGGTGGGCCGTAGCCTCTTCGACGTGCAGGGTGGGGGGGTTGGGGCTTGATTCTCCTTTCTCTTTTTGTTTCTATGGCCTTCTTCTTATCTTTTCTCTTATTTCTCTTTTTCTTCTTATATATCTTAGGTCAGACGGGAGGTTGGGTTTGGTTCTTTACGGGACGTTTTTTGTGTGTTTTGCGTCTATGTCTTTATCACATGGTTTATTGATTCTATGATCAAGATATCGATTTTAATACATAGTCACTGAATGATTACAGAACTTGCTTTTCCTTCCTTTTTCCACTACCGTTCGAGGGCGCATATCCTGTCACGAATTTTCCCATGTAATAAGTGTCCTTTTTATACGTCGTTAGATCCTTTATTGCTGCTATAGAATGATCCCTTCTATATCCTATCATACCGTAGACAAGCTAGATTGTAACTCCTGATGTGATATATTGATTGGGCGGGCGCTAATTGGGGCGACATCTACTTCTGTGCTTGTGTATCCTTATTGTAAATGATTCACGCCAGTATTTTGATAACGATGTATCACTTGTGGATATCCTTTATGTGGCTCGCCCACTCAGCTACCCTGTCTGACTTTAGGACGATTCGTCAAAATTATAAAATGAAACCCTCTTTATCCTTTTCCTGTGGCTCCTTGCAAGTCCATCGTAGTGTTCTTATTTTTGTCATCTGTTGCAGCGCAAGGTACCTCGGAATGGTTGTATATTGTCATAGCGGCCGGCCCGCAGTGGTTGTAGGCAGACGCTGTGTACTATGTTTACGGAAAATAAAGGTTTTCAAAAAAAAAAAAAAAAGAATATATGACATACCTGGAAGATAAGTGATGATCAATAGAGAAAGGGAAACAATCTGTCATGGCAAATTACCTGATACAAACCCGGGTATTCAGCTCTACCTATTTCAGCTCAGGGGAAGCTTTGACTGTATGCTGGTAAGCCGGTTTCGACTGGGTATAGTATTTAGACTAGTTACCTTCCCTGAGACTAATGACTGGCCGTGTGATTTGATCCCCTGTGACAATGTTTTCGAAACAATCAACCATTCATGTCACTTTTTTTGCAAATTTTACAATAATCCGAGAAGATTTTTAATTCCATTTTTAAAATATAATGGATTCAGACAGTGTAACAATGCTCTTATGTACCTGCAACCTATGGACAGTGAGTTATGTATCAGTGTGATGGTGTCCTACCTGAAAATGTAATAAGATCTAGAAGTACAATGCAGGGAACTTGCTATTTGAATCAACTAAGGTGACATAACAAAAATTGTGGGCATTGTTAATAATAATGAGACTGTGTAAATTATAGGGGATGATTTCTTATAGGCCCAGATCAATTGATAGTACTATACTATGATTAATAGTGTTTTTATTGTCAATATTTATTTATGCTTTTTAACGTTATCCTATGGATTCTGATGAAATAGATGTAGTTGTGTTTGCCCTGTAAATGTATAATCATGTTTTAATTGCGCTTTTATGGTTTTTCTACTATAAAAATTGAATAAAGCTATATTTGATTTGATTTGCCGTAGCGTATTTTGTATATGTATATATATGTGTGGATATAGTGTCTTTTTGTATATATGTATGCATTTTAAATAATGTATATATGTTCTGTTTTTGCCCTGAAGAAGTCTCGACAGAGACGAAACGCGTTGGCTAAAAGAATTATTTTGTGATCTTTGGATTTTAAACGTATGAATATATTAAATCAATAAAGAACATTTATTTTGACTACAAGTGAATTTTGAACCTGCTTTTTCTACTATTCTTCATGGACATGTTGTGCTTCAATGAACTATAATGTGATTTTCCAAATGATGGGTGCTAAATCCATTTTTTGTCTTTGATTGTATTTGGGTTTTACCCAATAGGAAGTAAAGAGGGGTGTACTTCCTGCTTTTTAAGCACCATTGCAACACTATTAGGCCACTATGAGTAATAGGTGCTGGACTTTCGCTTGAACCCTCTGTGTGCATTGCGGATTTATTAACCAGTCTGCATGAGCTATAATTGGCTGCACACTGCTGAGTGTAATGGTATTCTTGTAGGTCTGAGTAGTTAGATAGGACTTGACATTACTATATCATGCCCTAGCTAGCCATATATCAGCCCTCCTTATTTTAGCTGTGTATTGGAAATAGTATACTGATTGGACTGTTTCATTTCTGTGAGCTTTAAACTACAGATTCTCATTGATGCATAGAAGTGTGCTACAGACTAGAAACTGTATACGTTGTTGAGGCATTATTGTAGAGCAAATGGAGGCACTGTCTTTTACATACAGAACATTTTCTACTCAATGGAAGCAATATGACATCATGCAGTTTTACGGATAAATTTACATATCGCACAAATACTAATTTGTGAAAATGTGGTTTAGGCAAATATGTATCACAACATCACTAAGTCTTGATTGTTTTGCTCCTGTTAAAATTCTATTTCCATCACACTTCTGAATTACAAACAAGTGGTCCATATGTGGTTTCCTAAGTGCTGATATGTTTTGAAACATTTGTACAGTTTATTTACAGATATTTAAAAGTTGTTGTGTGTTACAAACAAACTGACAGCCCACAGCCTCTGTTTTGCACCCCCAAGAACATTTGGGAAAACATGGTGCATTCTACAACACATTTGTCATTACATATCAATTGTATTCACTTCTAAAGCACAGTAAATGATGACCTTACTATGCCAGGATACAATAATCTTTGATGGGCCTCTTCAATGTTTCCCTCACTATCACCCTCCAACAGTGGCAAAGAGGGCTAGTTCTGAAGTAGCACAAACTCAGGATTCAGAACATAACAGAGTAGTTAGCGTTGACTTTAATTATATGAATTTATTTCTACCCTAACAAACCTTTTTCAGCAACATCAGAATCATAAAAGACTGGGAAGGAAACATAACATTGTAACCTGTACCATGCAGCTTGCAAGCAGCTCTTTGATGGCAGTTCATAGATCATTGGGCTAGATTACGATTGTAACTTATGAACTCCACGTTAACAAAAGAATCTCAGTGACAAAAGCAATAACCCTCTGAGCACTGTATATAAAATACAGTTCTTTGATATGCACCAGCAGCAGGCATATTAACCCTCTGTGTTACCTTAGATGATTCAAAACTCCCATCTCGCTCCAGCAGGTACATTAGTCACCAGATACTGGTGAACCACACCTGAGTATAAGTGAGGCCGCTTTTATTGTTGCCTGAAAACTTCTGGATATACAAGGAACTTTGCAGTGCCAGCCCGCAGTAACAAAACTGCCCCACCACATTTCCAGCTCCCAGAGAAACGCCTGTTGCCCGGTCCGGCCAGTCTGGCCTTGCTACCACCCTCCAATGGAGCCCCTCATCTTCATATAAACCATCTCTCATGTGTAGTTTATTTCTTTTATAGTCCTACTCATCCCATGCATGTAGGTCAGACCTCGCCAAAATATCCGAGCATTTATCCGCTTAGATTTCCCAATCACATTGGGAATCTTTGCAAGACCTAATCCAGCACGAAGACTTCACTTGGGGAAGAGATCCGCCTGCGTTTGAACTGGGAAAAGTAGCCGACTTGCGACGCCCAGGATGGCGGCCAGAAAAGAACTGAGCTAGCTCCGAACATACCTCACGGAACATATCTGCACTACGCTATCGCCGTTGCCTGCAGCGGATGGACCCACCCGGGGGATACTGGAGAGCGGCACATATGTGCGGACAGCCGAATGCCATTGCGACAGAGACGTGAGTGAGGGGCCTCAGTGGCACATGAACTCTGAAAGCAGGCCGGAGGAGCGACTAAATCAAGGCCCGGCTTTGAGGCCTGCCCGCGAGGCCACCGGGACACATTGTGTACCGTAGCATTTCTCGGAGGCCACCAGGGGAGGGAGGTGAGTGGGGGCTATATGGGAGCTCCAGAAAGGAAACACACAACAGAAACGCCCTCGCCCTCCATGTGAGGCAGAGCGGCGTACTTTAAATTGAGGCCCTGGCTGAAGGCCATATCCCCTAGGTGCTGAAACACGACGGCTCCCTCTGACCCCAGATCCGCAATTAAAACAGGGGCACTTCTCTATAGCACGAGCAGACACCGGACCCACGTTATCCTCCTAACCCCCTACAGAAGCCTGAGACAATGGCACTGGGCGGTAACTGGGCGGCATTGCCCACCCGAGGCCTAAGCTGTCTAGCAAACTTGAACTGCACCCCCAAGACTACAACAGTGCTTAAATCCCTGACTTATATGTGACAGGGGTTATACCTGGCGATCTGGCCCACACTGTCTTCTGACCTCCCATGAAATCCCTCTATGGGCTACCGCAGTAGAAGGAATGAAAGAAACCGGGGTCCGAGGGTCCAAGAAGTGGCGGAGGAGGGGTCCTACTTCTTGAGACTGCATGGTTGCATGCCAATATGTTGCTCCTTGCAATGGATGCCTTTGGCTTTGCTGAGTGGCAGAAGGTGCACAACCTGGCCAAATAGTGACTCTGCTGCAGGGTGGAAACGACTCAAATTCCTGTTTACCTTGCAGACCCACCTGGAACACCACAGGCTGACGGAGGGTAGTTCTTTCCTCCGGGTAGGCGACAACAATTACAGGTGTGTTTCCACGAATAGCTACCTCTCTTTTGTCTCCTTCGCATTCACCATGGCCAGCACTAAAGGACTAAAATCCCAAACAGAAAAGCAACTGGCAAAATTTGCCTGGATCAAGCAGGGAGAGGACATCGTGTGACACCTGAAGATGATCCCAAAACAACACAGCTTCGCCCTTCAGCTAAAAATCTTACCCTTGAAGACGTCATGGAGCCCATAGCGGGGGTAAGGACATCTTTGGAGATGCGACTCTGTAAATATTGAAGTAACCCTCCTGCGAGCAGACTTTAAGAAAATGGACTCTGGGGTCAAAGATGTTGAAACCACAACAACGGCCCTCGTCTCCGACACCTCTACTCTGCAGCGGCAAGATGCCCAACTCTAGGATCAGCAGAAACGGATGGAAGAGCTCCTGGATGATTATGGAGGGAGGGCGAGACGAAATAACATCTGTATCCTTGGAGTTCCTGAATGGATGGAGGGACCTGCTGTGGACCTCTTCGTGGAAGACTTCCTGCTCAATAAACTCCAACCTAAACATCTTTCCAGCTATTTTTCCATCAAACGAGCCCACAGAGTTCCCGGAGGACATCCAAAGCCGGGAGATCCTCCGAGGCCCATAACTGCAAGAGTCTTCAATTTGCGCGACAGAGACGTTATCATGCAGACTGCAAGAGCCGGACCTCCACTGAAAATCGACAATGCGAACATTACCTTTTTCCCAGATTTCACTGTCAAAGTACAGGCACAAAGACGCAGCTTTAAAGCAGTTAAGAAAACACTTTGGAAAGGGGTGACCACTCGGTCCCCCCGAATGTATGGCTGGGTGCCCGGATCCCCCCGGGAAACCATTTTGGGCGGAGGGCGTGTCTCGGCTGGTATGCCCGAAGTGGCGTAGCCGGGGCGTGCCTTTTCCCGCCCAAGAAGGGGTTGTCCTAGACACCTACACCGTTGGTCACGCCCCGTAGGCGTATCAGAGGAGGGTACACGCCCTCCCGAAGAGGAATAAAAGGAGCAACAATCCGGAGAAGCATCCTCTTGTTCCTGTGCTTGGAAGCTGCACCCCCTCGTTGCACGTGAGCCCTAGACGGAACAAGGAGCAATTTTGAGAACTTGTAATTTTTTGTGTTTCTCTTCCAGGAGCTCTTTCTCCCAGTATCAGCGGATCTCTGGAGCTAGGACCTCGTCGAGCAGCTAAGCAGCAAGGGTCTAGTCTCTGGCAACGATGCCTGGCAAGAAGGTCGGAAAGAAGCCAGGAATGGAACAGATGCTCCGCATGCTGGTGAAGGACGTGGCGAACATGAAAAAGAAAATGGCGGCAATGGATAATACGGGCAGACCGAAGAAGGTTATCGGACCAGCATTGCCAGGAGTAGTACCTGCAGGGAGAGGTAAAAGGCCAGGAATAGGGCGGCAGGGGGGGAGTCCCCAGTCCCCGAGTCACCCCCGGTAAGCCCAGTTAGGCCAGTCAAGGCCCCTGTACCTGTACCGATCCCGGATGCGGGCCAGCCGATTCCGGTAGTAGTTACGCCCACTAGCGAGGAGGAAATGCCTCCCGATTTGGCCGCACAGTTGGCCGCATGGCTTGGAAAGAATACCGAGGGTGCAGCGGCGCCCGGAGACACGGCCAAAGAGGCTAGGTTGTTAATGAAGCAGTTGCGGCAATCGCGAGATGCCGCGAAGGCGAATGTCCCTCTTGTCCCCTCACAGATTCCCTCGGAAGAATCAACGGCGAGCGGTGGAAAATTGGCAGGACCGGCTGTGGAGTCTGGTAAGCAGCCATTGCCAATGGCAAAAGGGGGGTCTTTGCCCTCAAGAAGGGAGAATGTAGTTCAGCATATTCCTCTGGCCACGAAAGAGATGATTTGGGCTGATAAATATGTCAATATGTTTTCGCTCCTGACTGACCACCACGAGATTGAGTATGTTAAGGCCCAGAAGGATTTGTTGCATCCGAGTGTTTGGCGCGCAAAAATGGCGGGCTTCAGGGTGGATGAGACGATTTCGAATTGGGCCAAGGCCTTTGGGATGTTTACTGCTATTATGGGTGAGCGTAAACCAGAAGTTATGACTGAATTAGCCTGTTATCAGACTCGTATAATGGATTTCTATGAAACATATGAGGGCGATATATGGAGGGGTTATGATAGTAAGTTTCGTAAGACCAAGGAGCACGATTCGTCTCTGACGTGGGACTGTCTCGACTCCGTCTCTTGGCAGAAGCAGCTCTTGCCGGGCACGACGAAGTCGTCCTCGCTCGGCGAGTATGGGTCGGCGCCTTCCCGCCATCAATCGGCAGCGCCCTTTTGATCAAACCCCGCAGGTGATCACCAACCCAGGAGTAGTGGGAATGGAGGTAGAAAGGGGGTTTGTTGGAATTTTAACAGAGGCAAGTGCACGAGGCCACAAGGGTCATGTAAGTTCAGGCATGAGTGTGCAGGGTGCCTACATTCTTCACACCCGGAGAGTTCGTGCAGAGCCAAGAATGGGGATACCGGGGGTAGAGGAGGTACCAAACAGGTCTAATACTGGCCGAGGGGTACCACTACCTACCCCCGTAGATATCATGGCGATGATCCCCTGGCTAAACGAATACCCAGATCATGTCTCCGCTGGGGTGTTACGAGACGGCTTTTCATATGGCTTCCACATCCCGGCGGGGGATTTTCGGGGGGACTCAATGTGCAGAAATCAACTGTCCGTTCAACAGCACCCGATGGTGGTGGAAAATAAGATTGCGAAGGAAGTTGGCTTGGGCCGGGTTGCCGGCCCATATAGGCACCCGCCTGTCCCTAATTTTGTTTGTTCACCGTTGGGAGTAGTCCCCAAGAAGGACCCAGGTGAGTTTAGGTTAATTCATAACTTGTCGGCTCCTAGGGGTCTTTCGGTGAACGATGCGATTGATCCTGGAGTCTGTTCGGTGCAGTACGCATCCTTTGATGAGGCCGTCGCCATGTTGAATCGCCTGGGGCCCGGAGCGCTGATGGCTAAATCAGATATCGAGTCAGCGTTCCGGTTGCTCCCGGTACATGCGCAAGATCAGCGCCTGTTAGGTTTTGTGTTTCAAGGACGCTATTACATGGACAGATGTATGCCTATGGGCTGCTCCATCTCTTGTGCTTATTTTGAAAAGTTCAGCTGTTTCTTGCAATGGGCGTTCACAAAAGCTACAGGCTATACCCAGGTTATGCACTACCTAGATGATTTTTTGTTCTTGGGACCCGCCGGCGACACGAAATGTGCACAGGCTTTACTGGCATTTTGCAATCTCATGAGGCAGTTTGGGGTGCCATTGGCACCGGGGAAAACGGTGGGGCCATCTACTTCACTCGAGTTTCTTGGAATTGAGCTCGATTCAGTGGAGGGATGCTTCCGTTTGCCCAGGGACAAGGTAACGAAATTCAGGGCCTCGCTAGAAGTGTGCATTAGCAAAGAGAAGGTAACTCTCCATCAGTTGCAGCAAGCGGTGGGCCAACTTAACTTTGCCCTCAGAGTGATACCAATGGCCCGCCCCTTTTCCCGCTCTATTGCACAAGCCATGGTCGGTCTCAAAGAAGGACACCATCGCACGAGACTATCTGCAGAGGTTCGCCAGGATATGCACATATGGTTGGCATTTCTGGCGGATTTCAACGGTCGATTGGTATGGAACAAACCACCAGCGTCCTCGGAAGAGCTGGGTTTGTGGACCGACTCGGCAGGGAGCGTGGGATTTGGCGCCATCTTTGGTAATCGATGGTCGGCGCAAACATGGCCGACGTGGTGGCACACCAGTGGGCTAACAGGTAACATTGGGTTTCTTGAGCTGTTCCCCATTTTGGTGGCCCTGAAGGCATGGCCGGACAATTTCCGTGATCGCTCAGTGGTATTTTGGTCCGATAACATGACCGTTGTTGAATGCATAAATAACCAGGCAGCACGCTGCAAGTTGATTTTGAGGTTGCTAAAAGAAATTGTCCTACTGTGCATGAGACTGAACGTTCAGTTTAGGGCGAGGCATGTGCCGAGTGTATTGAACCAGGCGGCTGATGCACTCTCTCGTTCCCACATGCAGGCCTTCAGGGGTTATCTACCTTCTGCGGATCTAGTGGCGGCACCATTCCCCGAAGCCCTCTGGTCACTCGGTGCCCCGGATTACAGGACCTCGTGGGAGCCAGCCTAGCCCCCAGAACATGGAAGTCATACGAGGGAGCGTTTCGTTCCTATTGTGCATTTTTGGGTCCTACAGGAGGGGAGAAATGGGGACAGGAGGAGTATGTACTGAAATTTTTGGTAGCACTCCACAAGGCAGGCCGATCAGCAGCGACGGCTAATAGGCACTGAGCCGCCATAGCATTCATGGCGCAGGCTCACGGCATCAAGGACCCTACATCGTCCTTTTTGGTTAAAAAGGCGCTACGAGGGTGGCAACGCCTTGAAGGTCATAGAGTAGACGAGAGGCGCCCGATTGGGTTGGATAGATTGTCCCTGCTGATGTCAGTGCTCCCCACGACATGTTCCTCCCAGTCCGAAGTTGTGCTGTTCCGGGCTGCTTTCGCATTAGCATTCCATGGGGCTATGCGGGTGAGCGAGCTGGTGGCAAAGAATAAGAAGGATGTGGGGGGAGGTCTATGTCGGGAACACGTTCAGATTAAGGGTGATTCAATGGTAATCACAATAGCCAGGTCTAAAACCGACCAGGGCGCGATGGGGGACAGTATTGTGGTCCAGCGCATGCGAGGGTCCACCATGTGCCCGGTGCAGTGCGTCAAGCAATACCTGGCGCAAAGGGCTGTAACATGGGGGGGAAGCCTGCTGAGACACACTGACACCACCCCACTGACAAGGTTCCAGATTCAGCGGGTGTTGACTTTGGCAATCGCGGCAGCGGGCTTGGACCCGAGCGATTTTGGGACCCATTCCTTCAGGATAGGAGCTGCTACAGAGGCTACAGCCAGGGGTCAAAGTGTGGAAATGGTGAAACAATTGGGGCGATGGTCCTCGAACTGTTATAAAAGGTATGTGCGGTTGCACATGTTGTGAAGCTAATGTCATGCACTCACGCTTCTTGTCTTTTGTTTGGTTTACAGTTTCGCGAGCTTGCGAGGCGGGGCGGACTGTGCAGTCGACCCGACACCTGGGGACCAGCGGTCAAAGATCACCGGCTGAGGAAAGAGTGGTGTGGGTTGTGGGCCACTCATACGTGAGGCGTGCCGCGGACGTATTCAAAGCAGGTGACATGATTCACGCAGCTGGGGAATACGGGTACAGGGTGACCTTCCATGGAAGGGGCGGGCTCTGTATTGACCGGTTTCAGTGTTTTGTTGAGGAACTATTAGGGCGGACAAGGTCACCGCCGTCTATAATCATAGGCATCTGGGGGGCAACGATTTGGTGTCGCTCGGTCGACGAGTACTCCTCGAGCGGGTTCTATCCACTGTTAGCTGGTTGGCAAAGAGGGTTCCGGGGTGTACGATAGCATGGTCACACATGATTCCAAGGAAGGTGTGGCGGGGGGCCCTCTCCGTGGCAGCTTTAAATCATTCAGTAAAGAAGGTTAATAACAAACTGGGTTGATTGTTTCGTTCAGGACAGTTGCACTGTATTCCGCATGGATGTATCCGGGGGGACCACATGTATCTTGAAGACGGGGTCCATTTGTCCCGGGAGGGGAATGACTTACTCATAGGAGACTTCATAGCATGGTTACGAGGTTTGTATAGTCATGACCTTTAGTAGGAGTGTGGGGGGTCCGGATAGCCGGTCAACTATCCGGCCTGTGGCGGTAAGGTCATGATCGGTGAGCAGTAATTTCAAGATCCCTAGAGGGGGCGTCACCCATTATGGATGGGAGCGCCCGGGGGGAGGCGGCCATTGGCCCCTCACAAGGGGAGGCGGCACCCACTAAGTATGGGGTCGCCGAAGGGAAGGCGGTCATAGGCCCCTCCCAGGGGAGGAGGCGGCTGGAAGCCCCCCCTAGGAATTTCCCGGGGCCAGGATATCCACGACGGCGGATGTGGTGAACAGTGTGGGGTGGGAGGGGGGTCCACGCTACCTTCTAGACACCTCACACGAGTCCTCGGACGACCACTAAGATGGCGTCGAGTTAAATAGGGGGCCCCCGTTAAGACAAGGGAAATTGGAAGTTGGCATTAGAGGTACAGTCCTCTGTGCGACCGCCCCTCACACGTGAGGGGGGAGTTCTGGTAGTGGGGATCTGACACCGGTTACGACCTTGCCGTTGGCCCGTAATGTTAGGATGTACAATTTTTAATTTAGAAAGTATGCATTTGCAGGATGTTTAGACTCGGCTAGGAGAACCTTTGTATTAGAGATTTGTTAAGGTTAGCCAATAAACGTGACTGCGTAAAATATATAAAGGAAAAATTGTACATGATATGAAACTGTTATTTTAATGTTTTTAAATTTTGTTTCATATTTTGATAAATACGGCCGGGAGGGTGACTCCCTCCCGCCTTCCAAAAGTTCAGAACTGTGTCCGTCTTCCCATCCTTGGGATTGTGTTGGGAGGGGGTGATAGGCATCCCGGCCATATGGAAAGGGGCGACCACTCGGTCCCCCGGAACGTATGGCTGGGTGCCCGGATCCCCCCGGGAAACCATTTTGGGCGGAGGGCGTGTCTCGGCTGGTATGCCCGAAGCGGCGTAGCCGGGGCGCGCCTTTTCCCGCCCAAGAAGGGGTTGTCCTAGACACCTACACCGTTGGTCACGCCCCGTAGGCGTATCAGAGGAGGGTACACGCCCTCCTGAAGAGGAATAAAAGGAGCAACAATCCGGAGAAGCATCCTCTTGTTCCTGTGCTTGGAAGCTGCACCCCCTCGTTGCACGTGAGCCCTAGACGGAACAAGGAGCAATTTTGACCCACCCACCAGCCCCTTATGGCAACGTTTAGTAATGCATTAAAAGTGGAGTTGCATTAATAATATCTTTTTCCGAAGTTTTTAGTGTGTAATAAAGATATCAGATGTTTTGAACGGCAATAAGATAATTTGCTTCTGCGCAATTTTCTCATCCAGTGAGCGGAGTATCACAGTCTAATGGAATGTGTAGCATGTGTAGATAGGTGGATGAAAAGTACAATGTCCAGGTAACCGCTCTTTTAGCTCTTTTTCTTAGGTCCAAAAAATGTCGTATTTATTTTGGTCGGGCGGTAAGGTCATGATCGGTGAGCAGTAATTTCAAGATCCCTAGAGGGGGCGTCACCCATTATGGATGGGAACGCCCGGGGGAGGCGGCCATTGGCCCCTCACAAGGAGAGGCGGCACCCACTAAGTATGGGGTCGCCGAAGGGAAGGCGGTCATAGGCCCCTCCCAGGGGAGGAGGCGGCTCAAAGCCCCTCCTAGGAATTTCCCGGGGCCAGGATATCCGCGACGGCGGATGTGGTGAACAGTGTGGGGTGGGAGGGGGGTCCACGCTACCTTCTAGACACCTCACACGAGACCTCGGACGACCACTAAGATGGCGTTGAGTTAAATAGGGGGCCCCCGTTAAGACAAGGGAAATTGGAAGTTGGCATTAGAGGTACAGTCCTCTGTGCGACCGCCCCGCACACGTGAGGGGGGAGTTCTGGTAGTGGGAATCTGACACCGGTTACGACCTTGCCATTGGCCCGTAATGTTAGGATGTACAATTTTTAATTTAGAAAGTATGCATTTGCAGGATGTTTAGACTCGGCTAGGAGAACCTTTGTATTAGAGATTTGTTAAGGTTAGCCAATAAACGTGACTGCGTAAAATGTATAAAGGAAAAATTGTACATGATATGAAACTGTTATTTTAATGTTTTTAAATTTTGTTTCATATTTTAATAAATACGGCCGGGAGGGTGACTCCCTCCCGCCTTCCAAAAGTTCAGAACTGTGTCCGTCTTCCCATCCTTGGGATTGTGTTGGGAGGGGGTAATAGGCATCCCGGCCATATGAGATAAAGACATCAAATACTACCTGCTGTTCCTGGCTAAACTTCGGATAGAATCTGAAGGTAAGACTTGGTTTTTCCTATCCCCGGAGGAAGCTTGGGAGTGGCTGGACGCATGGCGACAAATAGGGAGGCCATCAGATGGTCGCAACAATAGGAGCCCCAACAACAGACAACGTGCCCCTCCTGCGCCAAGAGCGCGGTTTCTGGAGGGAGACTCAGATGGGGCACACTGACTCGAGCCGTTGGCTCTTGCTACTCTTGCTGACTTTGTTTAGTCATATATATCTTTTCAGTTCCGAGACTAAGAAACCTATGTGCTACAACACCCTGGCTAAATGTCGGCATTATCTCCACCGTGGAACTGTTCATATCAGGCGTACGCCTCACAGTCTTAAGACCAACCATAAGCTAACATGAGGATTGGACTAGAATTAACTGCCTCTAAGTATACCATGATCATATTATGCTGGTAAGGTGAGGGGTGGTGGTGGTTAGCCAGGAACCTCACACATGGACGGGTGGGCGACAGGCACTCTGCCTTGTTAGGGAGTGGAAAGTTTGAATTCCACTGGCAGGGGGGCAGGGAGGGGGGGCTCAGAGGGGGAGGGGGTAGTTAGGGTTTTCATCGTTATCAATTTTTTCGCACAGAGCATCCAAGGGACCTTACCTCCGCCACACCTAAAGACTAGACTACTGCTGTCATCTATGTATTTGGGGGGTGGGACAGGGGAGGTTCCACCAACACTGTTATCATGTCTATTATCATGTACCCCTTCTCGAACGGGGGTTCGTCATATATGCTACCAATATGTGCACTGCGCTTCCCCCTTTCTTTGCTCTTTTCAACTACCAGGACATGGCATACTCATAAGATGTGAGGTTATCAATACTGATGTGGAATGTTAATGGCCTGGGCAGTAAAATAAAGAGGGGAGTGGTTCTGCAATACCTCAAGAGACAATCGCCAGATTTAATACTCCTGAAAGAAACCCACCTGGTGGGTAACAGTTGTAAAGCTTTCCACAGATGGGGATACAAGCTTGTGGCACATGCAGGGTTTACATCAGGATCATGGGGCACAGGTATTCTCATTTGTAAAAATGTAGCCCTTAAAACTACTCGTATATGGACTGACCCACAAAGTAGATTTGCGGTATTGGAGGCGCTTTGGGAGGGTAAACCATTGAATATAATATCGGCCTATCTTCCACTGGCTCTGGGAAAAGCAGCATTACAAGACTGGAGCAAGATATTAATAGATCTTCCCCCAGGCACTCTCATACTGGGAGGGGACTTCAATATCATGATGGACGAAACAATCAACAGACAACCCCCAAAACTGTCCCCCTGATGTAGTACATACCTACCTGGCTTCTCCCAGGCTACTGTTCTGTCTGGGGTCCCATTGCTTTTCCATTGTTTGGTTGGCCATGTGTTAGCTTGTGGAGCTTTGTTTTTTGCTATTGTTTTTGTGTCAGCATTGGTTCAGGCATCCCTGAGTGTGAGTGTGATGTTTGTGGATGCACCCCAGGGAGTGTGATTAGTTGTCAGTGAACTCACAGGACATCATTGGCACCATTCTGTCTGTTTAACACTGGTTTTGAGTGTTGCAGGTGTGAAGTGGGTGGAGGAAGGGTATATGTGAAGGTCTTACTTGTGTTTGACAGTCAAGGAGTGTGACATTGAGCCATGTGTGTAGTGCTGATGACACACACTTGTCAAGTAAATTGATACAGATGTGTGGCTGGTCACTGTTTGACTTCAGACACTTCCTATCATCCCTGTGCCTATGCATGCCGTACCTTGCTGTCTCCCTGAGTTGTTTCACAGAGGTCACTTTGGTTTAATTTCGCTCACCGTGCAGCCCATGTGTGATTTGATGTTCTAGGGGTGGGGTGATATGTCCCTTCTTTTGCATATGATATACACATTCTATGTGGCTTGCTCCATGGTTTTCTAGCTCTGTCCACTTCATTCTTGGCTGGTCCATTCATTATCCTCCTTTGCTGTTGACCTATGGTATGAGTATGTGGCACTGTGTCGGTGTGGGGTGTTTGTGGGTGATTTGACAGGCAGTGTGAACTGTTCATTGGATGTTCATAAGCAGTGTGAGTCTTCATTTTGTGATTATGCTCAGTTTGCTTCACATGAGTGAAAGGTAAGCGTGAGGAGGAGGGTTATCCAGCCCCTGAGCTTATGTGCAGGGTGTTCCTCTTCACACCCAGGGTTTGGGTACAACTGGCGGGGGAAACAGGGAGGCACAGGAGGAGCACGGAGCATGTTCACAAATGGGTGTGGCAAGCGTAGTGTGTGCCTGGGGCCGGACCTGCCTACTACATTGTGCATAGGTTTTCCCGTGTCTTCACCGCTGCAGTGATGTGACCGGGAGATTGCAGTGATTTCACAGTTGATGTGTGACCCGGATGCGGAGGGGTGATTTTCCGACAGGTAGGACATGTGTGGGTCGGCCGGGGGATATGGTCCTGTCCCCACCAGAGTGTCTGATGTGGACAGGAACCGTATATCAGCCCAGGAGTTGTAAATGTAAATTGATACTTGTATAGCGCACTACTCACCCGCAAGGGTCTCAAGGTGCTTGTACGAATACCGCTGTGGAACCCATCCTGGCTTTCCCTGTGAGGCGTCCACTCCTGGGCACCCCCAAGGTGGAGGCCAGGCATCCTTAGCGTTGTGGGGGCCGTTGTGGAGATTAAGCAAGCTATTGCCCAGAGTTGCAGAGTGGGACTCCATGATTGGAATAGGCACCGAGGCGAGAATTATCAGGTCCGTGGAATTTTTGAGCCCAAGACCCGCTGAGGCGGGGAATTGAACCGTGGTCCCGGGCTAGACCTCTGCATCAGGGTCTGCCGCTCTAATCATTGAGCCACACTTCTCCACTTGTTGTGTATTGTGGTTGTGTGCGGAGTTGTGTGATTGCGTACCTGCGGCGTTGTCCGTGACAGTCCATTATTTGCTGGTAGTGGATGAGGTACAGCACCAGAAAAGCTTGAAGAGCTGGATCCATTGCAGTCTGGACTCGTTGGAGGGGACCGGGAGTCTGGTTTCACGCTCCGCTGTTGTGCTTCCGCCGTCTCAGGGAGGGTGGTTTCTCCGCTGCGGTGTGATGGGCTGTTTGGGGCATTGTGATTTGTACAGCAGACGGGACGTCATTCCGCACGGCGGTGGGTCTCTATTGGCTCACTCCCCCGCGATGGCGGGCGCAAATATCTGATGGTTCACGTCGCTCCTGGTGGACAAAAAATGGGCGATGTTTGACCAATTTAACATAGCGGCCGTGAAGACCGCTGCTGGAGTGTGGAAAAGGTAATTTTCTGCCACCACTGCGGATGTGCCTCCATCCGCCATCTTAATAAGCCTCCTAGTTCCTCTTGGGAACACTTCCCCCCTGTCTCTATCTTTCCCATTTTGGCGCCCCAACCTAAATTGCTTGCCTCTGACTCCACATTATGCTCTGAGGTGTTCCCGAAGATTGTCTTGCTATTCCAACTGTTTAAATTGTTCACCAGAGGAGGTCCTTTCGATACGGGGATTGTATCTGAATACCGTAGGCCCTTCTTCAAACCTAAGGATTTCAGTCTTTGGAAGGCTCTGTAGTGTAGTGGGCTTGGTGATACTGCTTGAAGAGAGGAGGATAGAAGTCCAACTACTCTTGCTATTTTGCATAAACTGTTCTCAAGGTTTCTGTTGCATGGAATGAAGCATATCAGTCTCTCTCAAAGACATCTTCGAAGTCTTTCTAGGTTTCAGAGGCTGCAAATTCAGCACAAGGTCACAAGTGTCAAAACGTATTCAGTGGTGCTACAGTTAGGATTCTCATCCTTGACACCCAAAGCAGCCACACATGTTGAAACATCTGCTTCTATTGAGCTCACCTAGGACCTAGATACCTCAGTTCACTGGCATCATAAAGCAGTGATGTTGGCCGTGGCACGAGAGGCATCAGCATTGGAGATCCCTAGACTCATGCAAACAAACAGAGATTTGGATTCCACATTGAGTCCACACCTGTCTGCCTTCCCATCTGAAGTCTACATCTCCATGGATGAGTATCAGGAATTCTTCACAGGATCAGCACAACAGCAACCAGGCCACCTTTTCCATACATACATAGTTTCCAACCATCACCTTGTTGCCAGCTTAAACCTTAGTAGCACCAATATGGATGCGAAGGTAAACTACATGCATTTTTTGCAACTATTGATCGTGATATCAGATGAGGCTGTTAAAAGGCACGAATATTATACTTTACACTCCTCTTCGGTTTTCCCTGGTTCTGTCTTTCTACCTCTGATGTATACTTCTTGAGCAGCGGTTTGAGGTTTTTTACCTTTAATTTTCAGCAGACATGACTCTCCATGAAGGGGCATATTCTAACTCCAGTTGTACAATATTTAGCAAAAGTATAACTTTTCTTGTAATAGTTCAGATGGCTTATTTAATGCACAACAGTTTGACTGATGCATTTTAGTGCTGGTGTCCGCATCACTGCACTAAAGCACTAATGTCACATATAATTATAGCTCCCCTATGCACAACTAGGTGCTGTAGCACTGCAGCGTTAGATAAACTCAGCAGCCAGCACAATTGCTGTTCAACCCCTAGTTGCTATTATGAGCCAGGCCAAAGAGAGGTGTCTCTTTGCTATGGAAATTTGGCTGGGTCTAGCTAAGTTATTTACTTTCCCTGAAATGAGTAAGAGTTTATTATATTGCCTGCCCCATTTGTAGCTTTTCGGCAGAGCAGTTCCCCCATACCAATTAGGTTTGCCATCTCTCTAAGAAAAAACACACGAGCAAATTGTGGTATTTGTGTATATGTAGTGTTGTGCGCGTGGTATGTCTCGTGTGTGTGTTAGCGCGTGTATGTGTGTGCACGTGTGGAATGTGTGGAATGCATGCTTGGAGAATGTAGGTGAGAGAGAGACAGTTGCTGAAGGAGAAGGGTGGAGGTTGCTGCTGTGTTCAGTGTCGCTGTATTACATCGTACTTATTGAATAAAGAAGAAATGAAGAACATCAATGACCCTACGTGTGTCTTTCAACATATGGCAACGAGCGGGATTTGATAGCGACACTGAGCACGATTATGTAATATTTTCGTAATTTATTTTTCCAATTATTCAAAGCTAATTTTTTTGCCTGTGCTTATCCGGTGGATCTCTGGATTGCTTAACGCCTATGCTTATCGGCGGATTGATTATCTGGCGTATTACTGGCGGATTACTGGATTACTGATCTGATCGCCTGTACTCATTTGGCGGATTGCTGGATTGCCGTGCACTTGTGTTTGTCTCACGGATTGCTGGATTGTTGAGCGCCTGAGCTTGTTTGACGGATTATGAACTTTTGAACTCTTGAGCGGTAGAGAAGAAAAAATGTTCTATCTTGGACACATATCCTTTCAACACTCACCGTTGTATTGTGCATCCTTCAAATTGCTTCTCCACGCGAGTGAGTTATGCGTGTGCGCTCCATTCCAGCTCGACGATAAACATTCTCTCCGGTTGACTATTACGTTGCTGTGCTGACGTCTTCACGCATTGCAAGCACAACGTGGCGGTGACTATTACGTTGCTGTGCTAACGTCTTCACGCATTGCGAGCACAACGTGGCGCCCATTTTTACTGTATCTTAGCAACAGATAGATACCGAGTGCCGAATACCAAGTGCTGAATACTGAGTCTTAATTTAATAATAACAAACACCGAGTGCCGATTCAACATTAACAAATATAACAACGGATACTGAGTGCTGATTTTAATAATATTATTCCAGCATCAACAGGCACCGAGTACTGTCTTCAACATTGCTGGTATTTCTGTACTGTGCATTAAGGAGTATTTTCTTATCAGCATTTTCTTATTAAATATTGAAGAATTCTTTAACAAACTTTGGTGAACATTTTGCCCAAAAATTTAAATAACTATTATTACAATTTGAACTTTGGTGAACATTTTGCGCAAAATTATACTTGTTGGAAAAAAAATATTTTTTGCTTGCATTTATATTTTCTTCATTCTGTTCTAATGTCTTCAATCCACCCACCACCGTTCTTTTTAGCAGAATCTGGTGAACCTCCTATTGCATGGGATTTATGGCTTGATATGTTTGAAGCTTATGTTGAGGACTTAGCCGAAGAAGAGTCATCTCAAGAAAGAAAAGTGTCTTTACTTAAACATAGACTTGGTGCGGTTGGGTTAAGAGAATTCAAAAATGTACCTAAAATTGAAAATGCTGGTAACATGGGTGTTTATCAATGTGCTGTTAAACAAATGCAAGAGAGATTTGGGAGGAAAATTAATGTTGTTATGGAAAGGTTTAAGTTTTATTCGAGGGCTCAAAAAGTGGATGAGTCAATTGATCAGTATGTCTCAGCTTTGAGGGGTTTAGCTGTTACGTGTGAGTTTGAAAGTATGACTTATGACCAAGTTTTACGTGATCAAATTCTTATGAAAACCAACTCGCAAAAAAATTCAAGAGAAGTTATGGTCATCAGGGAGTACTTCGTTAAAAAATGCCATTGAAGTAGCTAGAGGTGTAGAGATTTCGGACCAATGTATTCGTGAAGTTAGGAATGAGAAACACGATTCTGAGCCTGGTTCTGTTAATGTTATAAATAAGAATGACAAATCTAAATTCAAGAGTGATAATAAGTCGTCCACTAACTATTATAACAAGAAAAGTGATGAGAAAAGTAATGAGAAAAGCTATGAGAAAAGCAGTGTGCAAAAGAAATTTGCTTGTTTTAGGTGCGGATCTACAAACCATTTAGCAAATTATAAGTGGTGTCCCGCACTTGATAAAATATGTACTAATTGTAAAAAGAAAGGACATTTCACTAGAGTTTGTCGTAATTTTAAAGCTAAAGTTAATTTTCTCCAAGATGATGAGCAAGATGACATCAATTGTGTCCAAATAGATAGTCAAGATGACACTTTTCATGTTGTAGGTGAAATATGTAGTGTACATGATGAGTCAATTAAAGGGACGAGTAAAGTTAAAAAGTTACCATCATGCTTTGTCAACATTGATGGTCTGGAGGTAAAGGTTATGGTAGATTCTTGTGCATGGTATACCATTGTGGGTATGGACTTGTTTAAATCTCTTTGGCCAAATAGATCATTATTAGGACCGGATGTACATCCTGGAAGCTATACTGGTCATAAAATACCTTTAGAAGGTTTCATGTTAGCCAAGATTAGTTTTGGTAACAGGTCATGTCAAGCCAAAATCTATGTGGCTAATAAAGGTGCAACTATTTTAGGATGGCCACACATATTTGACTTAGGCATGAAAATTGATCCTAGTTTGGATTGTCCTGTTTATTCGATTCAAAATGATTGTTGCGAAATGGACAATTACTCAAGCCTTCAAGAGAAATTTCCTGAGGTATTTTCTAATGGCATTGGTAAGATGAGCGGATTTAAACATAGAATTATTCTAAGAGAGGGTGCATGTCCTGTCAGACAAAAACTTAGGAACGTACCTATTAGTTATAGAGAAAAATTGGGTGAAATACTTAAAAAATTGTGCAAAGATGGAATTGTTGAACCAGTTGAGAGTTCAGATTGGGTTTCGCCAGTCGTGATTTCCCTTAAATCCAATGGCGATTTGCGCTTATGTGTCGACCTAAGATGTTTAAATGAGGCTATTTGGGTGGATACATCTCCTCTTCCTAATTTGCAAGAACTTACATCTTCTGTTGGTGGGTCTTCTTGGTTTTCCAAGATAGATTTGACAAGTGCGTATCACCAAATTGTTTTAGATGAAGATTCTAAACATTGTACTGCTTTCATTACCACAGAGAGAATGTTTAGATATAAACGTATGCCATTTGGTCTTGCAAGTGCGTCTGCAGTATTCCAAAGAGAAATGTGTAGGGTTTTACAGGGCATTAAAAATGCTAAAGTATTTCAGGATGATATTTTAATATATGGAAAAAACAAGGAATGTCATGATGAAAGTTTATATGCTGTTTTAGATGCATTGAAAAACAGTGGGTTAACTATCAAAAATGAGAAGTGTGTGTTTGGGAAATCTGAAGTAGAGTATTTAGGACATGTTATATCTAAAGATGGCATCCGACCAAAAGTTAGTCATGTTGATGCTATTTTGGTTGTTCCTGAACCTACAAATAAGGAACAGTTGATGTCGTTCCTGGGGTTAACAGAATTTTATTCACGTTTTATTGAAAATTATGCATCGAAAGTTGAACCACTAAGGTCATTGTTAAAAAGAGGTGCGGTGTTTACATGGGGTGAGCAACAAAAAATATGTTTTGAGAAAGTGAAGAAAGAAATAGTTACTGCACCATGTTTAAAACCCTTCTTGCCAACTGCTGAATGTATATTATCTGTGGATGCATCTGGATATGGCATTGGTGCTGTGTTTTCTCAACATGTTAAATCAGAGAAGTGGGTGGTAGCTTATGCTTCACGCACGTTAACAAAATCGGAACGCAATTATTCCGTAATTGAGAAAGAGTTATTGGCTGCTTCATGGGCTGCTGAGAGATTCAGGACGTATGTGTGGGGGAGGAAATTCAAACTTTGCACCAATCATAAACCATTGGTGAATATCTTGAGACCTGAAGGTGGGAAGAATCTAACTCCTAGGTTAGCCCGTTTAGCTTCAAAGCTACAAATGTTCAGTTTTGATATAGAATATATCCCTGGTAAGGATAATGTAGTTGCGGATGGTCTTTCAAGATTACCTAATGAAGAGGTGACAGGAATTGAAACTGATAGTGATTGTGAAATAGCTTTTACTATAAAGGATGTATTTTTGATAGATGATAAGGATGTTAATAGTATTATTTCTGAGGCATCCTGGATGTGTGAGATGGACAAGGATATTGTTTTGAAAGAGGTCAAACGGTTTATAGTTGATGGTTGGCCAAGGGAGTCTAATTTACGGGGCGAATGTGCTGCATTTTCTAAAATTAGGGAGGAACTATGTGTTGTTAATGATATTGTCTTAAGAGGTGACAGAATTGTGCCTCCAGTTAGTCTAAGAGAGGACATTGTTGAGAAGAGTCACATTGGGCATGGTGGTATGTCTAGTACCAAAAGGAGGATTAAGGAGTGGTTTTGGTGGCCAGGGGTTGATTCCATGGTAGATCGATTAGTGAGGAATTGTAAAGTTTGTGGTGTTAGTGATAAAGTAGCAAAGCCATTGAGTGTGCCTTTAACTATGGTAAAGTTGCCGGAGTATCCATGGCAAAAGGTGGCTATTGATTTCATGGGTCCATTTTCAGCTTTGTCGGCAAAGGATTGTTATGCTATAGTATTAGTTGATTATTACTCAAAATGGCCTGAGGTAAGAATGGTAAGCGGGATGACTACAGATGTAGTCATTGAGTTTTTGGAAGATGTGTTTTCAAGGGAAGGAGTTCCAGAAGTTTTGGTTTCGGATAATGGTCCACAGTTTGTATCACAAAAGATGCAAGAGTTTCTAGTAGTAATGGGTATCAAACACATCAAATCATCACTATATCATCCCGAAGGTAACGGTCAAGTTGAGCGCTTCAACAGGGTGGTTAAGGAAGTGATTGAATTGGCATTGAGTGCAGGGTTACCCTGGAGGAAAGCTCTTCAAGAGAAGTTGACCGCATATCGTGTTATACCGCATTCTGCTACAGGGAAAACACCTTTTGAGGTTTTGAGAGGTAGGAAACCATTTTCTGGGTTAGTTCCTTGGTGGTTGAGGAAAAGGAATGATAAAATGCAGTGCAATAATAATGAGATTGATAAAGAAATCAGATCTGAGGTTAAGAAGTATCAGGATCGTAGTCAGCAGTACCATGGAGGTAAATGCAGTTGGCCTTTGGTCAAAATAGGTCAAATGGTCCGTGTAAAGAATCCTAGGATTGTGTTGAAGGGGGAAAGCGTATGGTCAAAACCTTTGAGAGTGGTGAAAGTATTGGGCAGTGCAGTGGAATTGGAAGATGGTAAAAGGTGGAATTTTCGGCAATTGAGTTTTTGCAATGAGAGGGATGGTGTGGTAAGCTCACGATTTCGTAGCATTGATGAAGGGACGTGTAGTGGATATATGTTAGGTGATGATTTTGGATTAATGAAGGATGTGGTGTCAACTGGTAGTACGGGTAATTGTAATGCTACAGCAAGTGATATTGTTGATGTTGGTTCATCTTGTACCAATATTGGTGCTGAAGGTGAGACTTTACGTCGTGGTAATAGAACAAGGAAGTTACCTGTCCGGTTTTCTGATTTTAAGTTAGGGTAACTCTTCCGGTGGTGACTCAAGCTATTGAGGAGGAGGGTGTGTGGTATTTGTGTATATGTAGTGTCGTGCGCGTGGTATGTCTCGTGTGTGTGTTAGCGCGTGTATGTGTGTGCACGTGTGGAATGTGTGGAATGCATGCTTGGAGAATGTAGGAGAGAGAGAGACAGTTGCTGAAGGAGAAGGGCGGAGGTTGCTGCTGTGTTCAGTGTCGCTGTATTACATCGTACTTATTGAATAAAGAAGAAATGAAGAACATCAATGACCCTACGTGTGTCTTTCAACACAAATGATCTACAGTGTGCTGTTCTTGAACAGTCAAGAGCTGGTAAGTGAAAACTAACTCTTGTAAAATTGTCAGGACACTTTTGTAACATGGCCATCATCACTCTGTTTGCTCTCATAATCATTCTGACACGAGTTAGACAGCTCTGATATACTTTCTTGCTGATTTCTTTATGTGTTGCAGTTCTAGGTTTATGCTTCCAGTTTTTACTACTTTTCCCAATATTTTTTACGCATGGGCTTAAAAACGAAAGGGCAATTACCTAAAAAAAAAGGCTGGGTGGCAAATCTCAGCGCCAATTGTAGTTACTATTCTGTGTGAAGGGTGTGCACTGTTGTTGAAATACTGAAAGAGATCTGTGAGGGGGCAAAGCAAGGAAATACATGCAGAGTGAGAGTGAAATGACAGTGGTAAAGAGGAAGGAGAGGACACGTGAGATATGAAGCTTGAGGATTTCAGACATATTTTGGGAGAAAAGTGTCAGATTGAAAGTCTGCAGATTAAAGTGGTGTGAAGGGGAAAACATGAGACTGTGAGGCACTGCAAAGGCCACTGGCCCTTTCCTCAGACCTAGTAATAAGAAATTCACAGTCTAATCACAGAATTGAAACATTATTACTCACAGATCTGACCTGACAGGAAGCATTGACAGAACCAATAGGTCTGGCTTGTTTTAGGCATTTGGTCATCTTGTGTGACATCTCTGGATGCAGTAACAGAAAATTCACAGAGACACTCACACACTGGCTCTTGCTCTGATTTACCTCCCAGAAAGTGTTACTTGAAGATCACACATTTGACAGTTGAATGTCACTTATAATCCAGCTGAAACAATAGAAAGACACTGCAATGGACAGTCCAAGAAAGGTTGGATGCATCACTTTATTGAGTACATTTTTAAATTAATTACAATACAAACATCAGCAAAGCGGAAATATAATTTAAAAAAATAAAGTTTTTCCTTTTCATAGTTTAAACAAATTTGTGATAAAGTGCAATCAGTGCACAGTATGCTGTAGAGATGCATACCAATCATGTGCAGTATGTGCACGCTGTCCTGTTGTTGAGAAAAGTGTGTGCGCGTTAGAAGTGCAGTCCGTGACACTTTAAAGACGGTCCTTTTTTGGAACCGGTCCAGTGCTTTGTATCGGAGTGTCTCCAACAGTCATGCATGCACATTTTTTATGTTTAATCCACCATCTGTTAGTATAGGTTATCAATTAAAAAGCTTTTTTATGTGATTTTTTCAATTTAAAAATTGTAACTATGTTTATTGAACCAGTTTGAAATAGTTCAGGGAAAGCACTTTGCACTTTTTGGAAAAAGCATTGTGGTGGCTCCAAGAGTGTTTGTGTCTGTACATTTTTTAATTATGTTATCAGATCCTCTATCTGTAAATTAAAAATTTTAATGATTGTATTTTTATCAAATAGCTTGAAGCGGGGTTGAGTGGAGGATGTTTAGCTGTATGTTTTAAGTGGTTCATCTAATTTGTAATTTTAAGCCGATGTATTCTGTTTGTGATATCAGTGTCTCTGTGGATTCACTGACTATGTAAATAAATAAATATACACATGAGAAATACTGTTCTGTGGACCAGATTCACAGGTTGTGAACAGCTTCTTTAAGTCTACCAGATGTGAGGTTCATAAACTTCATCAGTTTTCCTATGAAACTGTTTGTAACTTAAAGCACATCTCAGTTGCTTCTCTTACTGTGCGAAGGGTTAATTTCCTGAATATTGACAGAAGATACTTGATTATTTTATCTCTTACGCTCGGACAAATCTCTTGCCTGTAGTTGCTGAGTCTATGAGTTGTTTTGGGCCAGTTGATGTTTGCTCCAAGGCACTTCAAACTGGTTCACTATTAAACCCTTTAATCTTATAACAGTAGGCATCGTTGTGTAAGAATATAACCACATACTTCATGCGCAGATTTGTTGTTGCAGCAGCAATCTTTAATTTAAAAGGCACAACCTTTAACGTTTACCGCAGTAAATTTACTGAAACAAGAATGTTTTTCCTGAAATAAAATACAACAATTATACACACAAATTCAAGTTCAATGACAATTTTGCCTGCTCCTGCTAAGAGTAAAATAGCAATCCTGTAGCAACAGAAACGCCCAACGTATTAAGAACAATCTTAAATATTTAAACAAACTAATTTAAACTCAAAGCAATTATGTTATGTTATGTTATTACAATTTATATAGCGCAGTTACACCAGTGGGGGTCTTGGCCCTTCTGGTTCTGCATACTGTGCCAGGACTACTAGTTTCTAAAAAAGCCATGTCTTGAGTTGTTTCCGAAACTCAAGAAGGGAGGGAATCTTCCTAAGATGTAATGGAAGGGAGTTCCATTCCTTGATGGCATTAAAGCTGAAACTCCTCCGACCCCAGTTTGTCCTTTAAATTCTGGCAGCGGGCATCAAGTTGGCAATTACCTGAAATAAAATCCAACACTTTTACACAATAAGATCAGGTTCAGCAGAAAGGAACCATCCAGGATTGGGATCTGCATTTGCAATTGTATTTATATATATAGTGTCCATAAGACCAGTTCTCACTGGCTAATTATTAGTCAAAACCAACAATTGCTGAAGACCATCTATGCGGTATCCAGCTCCTAATCTTTACCTTTTGCTTTCAGAAAGTACAACAATGGGCAGGCAGGCCTCAAAGTGCACTTGAAACTTGAAGAAATGCTCGGTGGTCACAGAAGCTGCGCGACAGCTCCTGCTTCCATGTTGGATAGTTGGGCATTGATAAAGCGCAAACAAGAGCGCTGAAGGTGAGAGGTCCATTCACGAAAGCAATGGAGCATGATTGAGACACAACAAAAAAGTGGAGTTTGCGTCAGACCCCTCGGGGACTTCAAAGGGCGGTCTGTGAGTCGTGGCAGCTGAACTGCAGCGAATGGGGGAGCATTAGCATTGTGTTGTCTGGGATCAGGGAGGAGAGCAGTAAAATGAAAGGCAGCTGGATTGGGCACTGGGAGCCCCCAGAGGTTGGATCCTATCCCCAGAGGCAATCTACACGATCCTCCAAGAAAAGTGATTTAGGAAGAGAGAGCGAAACTGTGGTGTTAACATTCTCGATAGCAATAATGGAATGTAGCTGTCTAAGTGACCTTGGAACAGGATTGGATTCATATCTGGAGCAGTTCATTGAACTTTGCAAAAGAAGCTTTACGCACTCAAGGAAGGGTTCAGCTCATGCAGCAGATCATAGGGGTTAGCGACACTCCTGCAGATCCTACTAACTATTGCAGTAGAGCAGTCATAGCAAGAAAACCATTCGTCGACAGAATCACAGCCTGGAACGGGAACGGACGACGGCGAAACTTACAAATGCTAGCTACTGGATAACAGGACTACTAGAGGCTATTTTAACGCAGGAGGAACTTTCCCTGTCACGTACAATTGGATAGATTGTCATATACCATGACTACTTATTGAGACTCTGAAGAAGTCACGGATGTGACGAAACGCATTGGCGACAGGCAATTCTGTAATCTTAATGTTATGTTATGTTATGTTACGACTATTTATTGTGCGCACAGATACTCCAGCCAAGGAGCGTCCTGGCGCTAATAATGAAATGAAATATTGAATAAAGAAAATAACAAACTTCAATCAAGACTCTGGAATTGTTTAACTGTGGGAAGTATATATACATGTACCTTGGTGCGGGTCATTTTCTGTCAAGAGCGAAACTGTGGTGTTAACATTCTCGATAGCAATAATGGAATGTAGCTGTCTAGTTGACCTTGGACAGGATTGGATTCATATCTGGAGCAGTTCATTGAACTTTGCAAAAGAAGCTTTACGCACTCAAGGAAGAGTTCAGCTCATGCAGCAGATCATAGGGGTTAGCGACACTCCTGCAGATCCTACCAACTATTGCAGTAGAGCAGTCATAGCAAGAAAAGCATTTGTTGTAAATGAGCCGCCAAGACGAAGCAGATCAGTGCTGTGACCCAGTTACAGAAGGGCAGAGGTGAAGACATACAGCTGGTGCCTACAGCCTCAGCAGCCCTTACAAGTAAGGGATGAATCTGCTAAGGCCTCTTAGGATGGGATCCAAACTATACATTTATGCAAAGCAGCTCCATCTGTAGCCATCAATGAATAATCACTTCATAAACATATCCGCTATCATTTATTTTGCATTGTTTAGATTTGTATTATATACCAGCACACACTCATATATATTACTTCAGTTTTTTTGGTCAATATTCTTAAACTATAAAGTAGTTCATGCAGCATATTTTAGTGCAAACACACTTTGGGGCTCATTAGGATTGCGGTTTTTCCGCATCCTCGGGGCCGGCGGAAGCCACCGCCGGCCCAGAGGATGCGGAAAAACCGCAGCGGACTGACCAAAGACCCACCGCCACATTAGGATGGCTGGTGGGTCCTGGTTTCCGTCCGCAGGTTTTCCGCCGCGGCTGACTTACAACCGCGGCGGAAAAGCTCTAATCTGGTGACGATGTCTCTCAGACACCGTCAGGCAGATTAGGATGGGATGTAAAACATGCTTTTCCGCTGCGGCTTTTCCGCCGTGGAAAAGCATGTGTAACTTAACTGCGGGGGCCCGTTGCGGGCCCCCTAGGTGAAGGGGGGGTGGAGGTGCACATGGGGGGTACCTATGGTACCCCCCTGCATTTGTATGCAGAAAGCGGCAGGCACCGCGAGGTGCCTGCCTCTTTCTGCATGCAAATGCAATGACTGCATTTTTAACATTGCCGCGGGTGCAGCTTGAAGCCGCACCGCCGCAATGTTAAAAATAGAGGATGTGACCGCCAGGAGGGGACTCCGCAGCCCATGCGGACGTCCCCTCCTCCTCAGTGATCGCGGACGGACGCAAGTCCGTCCGCGATCATAATCGGCCCCTTAGTGTGTAACCAAAATACAGAAACAAGCTTTGGTAATGCCAATGGGTCTGGCTTTAAAAGAATATTAAATGGTAATGTGAAGCATTAAAAGTAGATAACATGGGATTGGATATGTATTTGTGTAGAAACAAATAATTGTAGAATAATATTGGTGTAGGTTGAACAGTGAGGTGAAGGTTGGACTGTCGAGCCAGACCTAAATATCCATGTATTATTATGACTGCTGCCCTTCTATTTGTGCTGCTTTAAGAGAAAAACACTATAAAGTAACTGGTTATCTAAGACAATTTATAAGCAAGCATTTGCCCTTGAAGGTTCAACCTCAGGCAGCTGGATAAATAAACATAATGATCATAAATGTGTGGAGAGCAAGCACTTTTTCATGGAAGTGCACACATTTTGCCCAATCAAAACATGTACTTCAGACTTCCAATGTGTGGGCGAAGCCAAAGCCCCTTTTCTGGAGTTCTCACATAATTGTCTGGTAACAGCTGCATTGTCGATCCAGACCATAAACAAATAGGCAGAATTTGAGAGACTGCTGTTTAAAGCAACTCTCATGTTGGCATTATTTGTGGCATCCAGAGTTAGTAAGCCAGTGTCGCCATTTACGCAAGCTGATAGGAAGGCCTGTTTGCAGGCCGCAGATGTGTGGAAATTGCAGTCGGCAGCTGATTTAGAAGATCCACTGTAGTCCTTGAGTCATTTAGTCATAGATTTAGTTGACATGAGACCAGATGCGAGTCCAGCATTCCTGAGGCATGCAGATGGATTACGATAATTAGGCTCCAGTTTCAGGTTGTTCTGTGCACAAGCCGACATAGGGCGGGCTTGAGGCCACTCGCTAAGTCACATATTAGAGATTGGGAAGCACTAACCGTTGCCCAAGAAGGGTTGCATAATCGGACACCATGAGAAAGATGAGAGTAAAATAATAATGGAACTTCTGCTATTCGTCACTTACAGGTCTATGCAGTGAGCATCCTGACAATGAAGACTGTCTTTTAACTTAGTGGGGCTTGGGAAACACCAGGTGGCATTGGTGTCAGTGACACCTAAGTGGCCAGGACATGTTAGAGGGTAAAGCTACCTGCATCTTTGTTAGAAATGGGGTGTCTAGTTGGCAGAGGTAGGTACCTTTCTCCAAATAGGGACCCTTGCTTCTAGTCAGGGTAAGGGGGATACACTCCTAAAATAACCCCTGCTCACCCCCTTGGTAGCTTGGCACGAGCAGGCTTATCTCAGAGGCAGTGTGTAAAGCATTAGTAATACAGTGAAAACACTACAAATGGACACCACACCAGTTTAGAAAAATAAGTATTCTTTATCTAAATCAAACGAGACCAAACAAAAAAATTCCACAATACAGTACTAACAATATGATTCTTAAAAGGTAGAAAGAGTTCAGTTTCAACAAAATGTGAGATGCAACACTTTTACACAAAGTACATTGGATACGTTGAAAAATGCAAGCAAAAAGGGTCGCAGGGAAGGAGATACGTTGGTTCCTTACACTCAGGAGAGGTGATGCGTTAGTTCCTTGCTCCAGGGAAGGTGATGCATCGGTTGCTTACTGCTGCGCAGGGGAGGTGATGCGTCGGTTCCTTACCGGAGAGGAGGTGATGCGTCCGTTTCTTACTGCGTCTCCCAACAATGCGACAGACTTGACGCTTCGATGCGTTGTGTGTTGATCCGGTGTGATGCGTCGGTTCCAACCGAGCCTTCCTCAGAATTGGTGCAGTGATCTCAGACGGCGGAGACTGGTGCACCGGTTTTGTCGCACAGCAGACACTTCAACCACGAGCAGACACTGAATGAATTCTACGGCAGAGGCGATGCGTCAGAAATCTTCTCTCGCACTGCTGCAATACGTTAGAAACAGGCGAAGCGTTGATTTTCACAGTTCTTGCAGTTTCCAGTACCAAAACAACCTCAAGAGGCCCATAGCACTGGCAGGCACCTCTCTGTAGGTCAGAACTCCCAGTAAAGGAGTTCAGGGAGGACTGGGGTCAAGTGTTTGTGTCCCTGAGACTTCAGAACAGGAGGCAAGCTCAATTTCAAGCCTTTGTAGATCTTCATCAAGCAGGGGATACAGCAAACACTCAAAGTCTTTCTCCTTTTCCTGGCAGCAAGTAGCCACTGCAGGCCAACCCCAGACAGCAAACAGCACAGGGGCAGTATTCCTCCTCAGTTTCTCCAGCTCTTCTCCAGGGTAAAGGTTCCTTTTTATTACCAGAAGTGATCTAAAAATCTGGGGTATGGGCCCCTCTTTTTATGCAGTAAATCTCTTTGTTCTCTGTGGCAGAGAAGCCTTTTGCACATCACAAAAGAAGTCCTGGGTCCAGGTTTGTAGGGAGGTCTAGCATATGACTCAGGGTATCTAAGCGTACACACTGGGGATTCCCTTTTTAAGGACAGTTCCCCTCACACACCAGAGGTGTCATGCTTTATCATGGGGGTACCTCCTCACATGAGAACCTAGTCCTCATGTGGGCTACAACCCCCTCACGGCAAAGGAGGAGCTCAGAGATGTTTTAAAATTGAAGGTGGGTGGGGGGGCGGAGCTAGCCAGAGAGCAAGATGGCCGCTTACTAGGCGAGCTCCTCGAGAATGCCCAAATATCCTCACGTACATCCTGTCAAGATGACAGCAAATGCCTGAAATAAACGTGGGAGTGGAGAGGCAGGCAGCGGGTTAAGTATAGTGCCACGTCTGGTCTCAGCAACAACGTGTACGCTCCAAACGGCAAAGGAAAACCGGTGGCCTCTGAACTGAAATTGAAAGTGCAGCCCCGGGATGTGGTGAAAGTCGAGCCGTGACATAGAGCACGCAGGGAGGCCAAGCCCGGTGAGGAGTCCTGCTGCGGCCTTGCCTGGAGTCATCAGGAGCTGGACAGAGCGGTGCCTCACCCACGGTAAACTGATCAGAGAGCAGCGGCCGGCGGGGCGGGGCTGTGTGCATTTAAAGACAAGCAGTCACCACAGCACAATATTGATAGAGACCTGGTTGGATGCCTGCGCGGCCCTCATTACGAGGACGCTGCGATCCTGCACAATACTAATTGAGGGTGGACCTTATCGGTGGCAGCTGTGCTTCGCGCTCAAGAGCACGCTCAAGGACAGGAGGCTGAGGTGGGCAGTGTGCACGGTGCGAGACACGCCGTAGGCGCACAGTGACCATTGGGACGTGCGCCTACCTCGCTATCGCAGGGACACGATGAAATCCACAGCGGGGGTGCTGATTGGCCCTGCAGAATCCTCTGAACCACCGGGACTGGGTGCCCCCGAGCAGTGAGCCCCCCTGAGGGGGCAGACGTGGGCGGGGCAACGGCCCTGAAGCTAATAGAAGTGGCCACAAACAAATAAACCATATCCCACATATCAAGACCACGGCACACGTGTGTTGCCTCTTCTCCCTGATCTACCAACTGCACGCTCAGCCGCAAGCTACGAGGACGGTCTGTGTGACCAGGTTCTGTACAGCACACGCAGAGAGCAGATATATGATTAATGATTAGACGCTGTGGGCAGTCAGCCTGGGGATACTTATGGGAGATTTTATACTTGCAAACTGATCGTGGATAGAGGGGTGGAAAGACAACGAAACAGTGAGAGCTGAGCAACGCATCCCTCTGCCCTCTCCCCAGACTGGTCGCAAATCCTGCAACTAGAGCAGCGGCCAAGGCCCATTCTGGAACAGCAACAGGATAGGTGAGCGCGCATACCTTCAAGACAATGGATGTACTGCGGACTTCCTCCGTAATACTAAACATACAGGAGTGACCTAACCCAAGGTGCCATCCCTTCTATGACACTGTAAAGGCTACATCTGAGGGTTGGGACTCTTCACAATTGATTCATGGGAAAGACAGATCACAGCCAACCAAAACTCAACTTTGAACAGGCCAAGAAACAGCAAGAACAAAGCACAGATGAACAACTGATGACGCCGTCATCGACAGGTGCTACAGGTGGAGTAACGAACAGAGACATTCAAACCATGTTCACTACGATACAAGCCGCGCTGTTCAACATTGATGGGAAAATCGACTCTTTGATATATAGAGTTGACAGGATGTCTGAACGAATTGATAAACATACACAAAGAATTGACATGGCGGAGCGAAGAATATTCAAAGCCGAAGATAGCCATGTGCAGATGGAAGCGAAACAGATGAAGACGGATAAGCAACTGACGGCGATGACAGCAAAGGCAGAGGACTTGGTGGCCCGGTCTCGTAGAAGTCACAATCACGTAATGGGAATTTCGGAAACGACAAACACGGGTCCAATTAAACACTATGTGGAGCAACTGCTCATTTCCATGTTGGGGAGGGACACCTTCTCGGACATCTTTGTGGTTGAGGGGGCCCACAGATCGCTAGCGCCAAAACCGCCTGCAGGGTCCAGACCGAGACCGATTATCGCCAAAATCCTAATTTACAGGGACCGGGATGCAGCACTCTGTAAGGCCAGAGAACTGGGAAAGCTCTCTCATGAGGGCAAGGACATATCCCTGTACCCAGACTTCACGTCATCAGTACAGGAAGCGCAAAAGAAGTTAATTACGGCAAAACAGAAACTGCGAGATCTGAATATTCCATACGCAATGCTGTACCCAGCCATGCTTAAAATCACAGTGGACAGAAAGACAAGAATCTTTGCTGAACCGTTGGAAGTAACGCAGTTTATACAACAGAAAGGCTAGCTGGGCACACGGAGAAGATCACCAAGAGGAGAACATGGAGAACAACCCACCATGTCCGACGTTGAGTGAACACTCATAAATGGACATATGTTAGACAGTGCAGCATTCTGCCCACAACTTGTGGTGGGCACTCCCTTTCAGAACAAGCCTGACATTCGGGGGACGGATACAGAGGGTGCCAGGGCATACTATACCAGATAAGTTACCAACCACCCTTTATGCTTAATATTTGCACTGTGTAGCCATGCCTAATAATGTATACTTGCAGAGGATAACCAATACCTGCTACTATGAGGGTGCTTCTCTTATGAATTTGTGTAATTCCTGTACGTAGAGTTGAAGTTTGAAATATATAAGACTAGGGTGTTGCTCCATTCAGGTTATGCCACAAGCAACAGGAGGGCAGCTCTGACCCCTGCGTGTGTACCGCACAATTTATGTATCTTTTTCTTACTTTTTTGTTTTGTTTTGAGATGGATTGTTGTATGTCAAAGTTGGGTATGTCTCCACTAAGAACGGGGAAGGTGAAGTGGGTGGGGGAGGGCAAGGGGGTAAGCAAAGAACTCTGGCCAGCGGTGAAACGGCATATAGACACACAGGTGACACATTCATGCACAACAGACACAGACATTGGATAGATGATGGCGAACCGGCAGATGACTGACACACTGCAACACTGTAGGCCGCTGGCACTTATAACCTGGAACAATAGAGGACTGCACAATCCGCAGAAAATTCAAAAAGTGCTGGCGTACTTGGACAGACACAAAATAGACACGGCTTGCTTGCAGGAGACACGCCTGCCAGAACTTACAGAGACACAAATAGGGGCCAGGTGAGCCACATTCAGACTGACATCATCCTGCTCCTCATACACTAGGGGTGTCCTCATATGGGTGAAACACAACACACCCTTCCAGCTCCTTAAATCTGTGCGGAATGACAAAGGGCGATATGTGATATTGAAAGGCTGCTTCGGGGTACACTGTTAACAATTGTAAATGTGTATGCACCGAATAATGACGACCCATCTTTTTATGCACACATCTGGATGCAACTATGTGACCTCCAACATGGCGCTGTCCTTTGGGACGGGGACTTCAACACTTGCCTAGACCCCACAGTGGACAGGTCAACTGGAACTGATAGATATGGTAAACAATAGGCTAAGTTTTAAGGGGAGGGATGTCGGATTGGAGCATGATAGACATATGGAGACACAGACACCCAGAAAAGAGGGAGTGCACGTGTTTCTCATCAACACACCTCACATAGTCCAGGCTCGATTTCTGGCTGGTATCACAAGATGCCTGCACGTGGACCACCGATGTCGTACACTTACCCAAAACACTGTCTGATCATGCTCCGGTCCGTATCCAACTGGACATCCCGATGCATACCCCACCACAGTTCACTTGGAGGCTAAGACAGACGGCGCTACCAGACCAAGTATTTAGGGAAGAATCACGCCAGGCTATCATAGACTTCTATGAACAAAACTCCGGATCGGTACAGAGTACAAGAACACTCTGGGAGGCTTTTAAAGTCACAATAAGGGGACACTGCATAAGTAAACACGCAGGCATACTAAAAGACATTCAGGGACAAGTGGAAAGAATTGAAGCAAATATTACTAGACTGGAACGAGAATTAGAAGAAACAATCAACAACACACTGCTGGCTAATATTAGAGCTCAAATAGATAAATATAACAAATTTTCAGACGATGAGGTAAAATATATATCGTGTAAATACACTGCCAGGAACTATGGGGAGGGTGGGCGACCTGGCAGAGTGTTGTCATACAAAATCAGACCCACTCACACCACTGCGTATATTACACAGGTTCAAGATGAACAGCGCACAGCGGTATATGACACTCCAGCTATACTAGACTGCTTTGTCAAATACTACGCTCAGCTATATACCGCACAGGCGAAATCCTCTCCATCGGACATACGTGACTATCTTGAAGATGTAGGATTGGCGTGGCTATCCGACACTCACCGACAGTACTTTTGTCTCCCTATTTCTAAAGATAAAATATTAGATGCCATCAACTCCCTTCCCAATAACAAAGCGCCGGGGCAAGAAGGACTCCCTGGAGAATTTTTAAGGAATTCCGTGATCTACTGATGCCACACTTTGCTGAAATGCTTGAAGATGCTTCACTATATCACGTTCCTTCCACCCCCAGGGGCACCTGTACCATTACAATTGTGTATGCTTTGTGAATGCTCAATACTGCTCTTTTCCTATAATGTGATTAAAACATTATAGAGGTATCTTTTGTTGACTAGAATTACTCTAATGAAACTTAAATAACATGTTTTTTCCTTCACTGGGACCCCCTTACTCTTAACGATAGCTACCCAGGTCCCAGCGACTCTATTGGGTTAACCCTTTTCTTACATAACGAAATGCTTGAAGAGGCCTATGAGGAAGGCACACTTCCGACCTCATTAAGCAAGGCACTTCTGATAGCACTCCCGAAACTGGGCAAGGATCCAACGGAGTGTGAATCATACAGGCCTTTATCCCTGATCAATATTGATGCTAAGCTGCAAGCACTGAAGACAGTGCTGGGGGTACGCAGTGTGTGGTGGGGGGCTTGAAATGCCGAGGTGGAGAGACACCATCTAAATGACAGATTATGAATAGACCCGAAATGCATAAAGCGATCAAGCGATGATGGGTGCAGCAGAGTGGGGACAATAGTGCTGCAAGCCCCAATGAAGGCGCTAAGGGAAACTGCAGCCCGGGGTAGCCGGTGATGACCGGAGTGATGAGTGTGTGCACCCATGGTCCATGGTGGGCAACACTGGAGGGTGTGTAGGGCGCAGATACCACCCATTGGTGGCCATGCATTGCGCTCAGAAGGCCTATAGCTAGAACTGGGGAGGATCGAGTCCTGGGATGATGCGTGGATGCTGTAGAATGAGGCTATGTTAGTGACAGCCACGGGATGTCATCATTGAGTCCCGTGCTCGCAGTGTTCAGTCTATACACCCACCTCTGCTCTAGCCTGAGGAGTTTAGTTGCCAACCCAGGTGTGGTTGCGTGCAGGGGATGTAGTTTGTTAGTGTGGATGTCAAAGCAACCTTGAAGTAAACACTACAAAAACAAAGTTTATGTCCTTTAACCACAATAAACCATTTAAGGGTAAAATCCACTTGAATAATATTCCCTTAGAACAGGTGGATGCTTTCACCTACCTAGGTATTATGCTACAGAACAACATGGGGTTTGTCAAGAACAGTCCAGCTCAGTGTGTCTGCTCCATGTTGTAATTCAAAAAAATGTTTGGTAAGTTTTGTTATCTGTTTGGCACATCTAATTGTGCTCTTGTGTTCAAGGATCCTGGTTCTGACTTTTCTGGTTGTCATCCCCACGTACCTCAACCCACAAGGACAAGTGATCAGATACATGACCTGTTCACTATTACAATTGGTGTGTTGCTGTAATACCCATGGTCTGGACGTCCCTATGTCTATACTTTTAGTCATTGTGGTTTGGGCGCATGCAGCGCATGACACACATGGGTAATGTTCTTGGACACTGGATAAGTTACATAGAGTACCGGGTCTTGGTGTATTTGTAGGAGCAGGTCTAGTATGAACCAAGGTGTCCTTAAGATTGTGCCCCCTTTTGAACACAAAGAGGGGTTTGTCGAGGGTCATTAGTCCCTTATTCGAAATGTTCCAGTTGTGTAAAATGGATTTTTTAACTATGTGCGAAAGGGTACTGTAGATGTTGACGCTTACTAACTTGGACGAGCGCTGTCAGAGGGCTGTTCTAATAGCGCTTCCCTATTGTCATTGAAGGCGCGTTTGGAGCTTCTCTTAATTAGACGTGCTGGATAATGTCTGTCAAGGAGGTTGTTCTGTAGCTTGACAGCATGCGTGTTATATTTCTCAATGCTGGAGCAGTTTCGACTGTCTCAGAAACTGCCCGTATGGCAGATTGTCGCGCAGCGATTTCGGGTGATAGCTCTCATATTGGAGTAACGCATTGCGGGCCATCGGTTTCTGGTGAAATTCGAATTCTAGAGTTCCTCCCATAGGGTAGATTCACAGATCCAGGAAGGCCAGTCCTTCCTTGCTGTATTCACATGTGAATCTTGGATGATCATTCCTATGATTCAACCAGTCATGGAAGAGTTTGATGGTAGCTGCCGAGGACACTCAATCAAAACAAATATTGCTGCCATTTCCCGCCGCACCCTAAGGCCACGCCCCCTTTCAGGGCCACGCCCCTCCCCCACGACTCTTTCTCACTATAAATTATGTGTATCTTTCGAACGCGCAGCGGGCGAGCGCAGTGGGCGCGACGATTGCGCGCCGAAGCTGCGCCTAAGGCAAGCCCGTCTGCGCCCGTCCGCGCCAGCTCCGTGCCTAGGGCCAGCCATGCTGTTAGTCCCCTACCCGCTCAGAGATTAACATGGACGAGAACACAGCTCCTAGACCTAGGTAAGACATCCTGCTCGTCTCCTACCCCATGCAATTTTCCCCTTCCCCGCCGGTTTCTCCACAAATGCCTAAACTGCCCTTTCTCTCTATACCCCGACTGGACTTGCCCCCGCAAACCCACAATCAATAAGTCCCCTCCCACCAAAACCTACTCCATGGGATTAGTGAACTGCTGCTCACTATCCTGCCATGCCAATGACATCTGGCTTTTGTTGTCCTCCACATCCTGGGACGCATTATTCTTAACTGAGAGCTGGATCAAAGACTCCTCCAACCCAGACATAGCCCTAGCTATACCCACTGGTTACAGCTTCACTGGATTAAGCCGTGAAGGCTCCAAAACAGGCTGAGGAATTGCTGTGATCCTAAAGAATCACCTGAAAATTACCTCTAGGAAAATTACAAACATCAAGCCCATAGAAGCCCTATACTTCTCAGTCACAGACTCCACAACTGCCATCTCCTCAGGGATCTTGGTTTACAACCCCCCGAACACCCCCCAACCTGCCATTCAAGAGCTAATGGCAGTCACGGCAGATCTCTCCCTAAAACACCCTCACTTCATGGTACTGGGAGACTTCAACCGTCATGTGGATGTAAGCAGCTGCAACCGCGCCTCTCAGCTCCTGGAATCCATGCAAAATTTAAATCAAATACAAAAGGTAAAAGGCCCCACTCATACAGCTGGGCACACCCTCGACCTTATTTTTTCAAACTACGAGAAAATTAAAATCCTTCCCCCCTTACCACTGACCTGGTCTGACCATCACCTAATACCTTTTGAGGTCCCTTTGGCCCTAATTGACAAACAGGAGTCCACCATCAGAACTCAAGGAAGGAAATGGCACAAGCTCTCATGCCCTAGAGCAAAAATACCTCAACAGTCTAAACCCGCTACCGGACGATCTTGACATAGCGGTGCATATACTAAACAATGACCTCACGACCGCTATAGAGAAAATTGCCCCATTACATACCCTCACATCCCGCAGACAAAAACCTTCTGCCCCTTGGTTCACTCAAGGACTTAGAGCACACAAATTGGAACGACTTTGGAGGCCGAACTATGACCTGGGAGCCAAGGCACTTTACCGACAAGGTCTTAAAGAGTTCCGCAAACTCAAACGCCACTCCATGAGCACCTATTTCTCAGATTCTATTTCCAAAGCAAAAAACTCGACCAAAGCCCTCTTTAACATAGTGAAAGATTTCACACACCCCAGTGCAATGTCCACCCCAGTACCTATGTCCCAAGCACTGAGTGAAAATCTTTCAAACTTCTTTGAAGAAAAAATAGCTAATATTGCGGCAACCATCCTTCAGAACGGCCCCAATATTACCGAAGACCTTGCCACCAACTGCAAAAATACATTCACAGCATTCCAACCACTCACTAAGGAAGATGCCTTGAAATTGTTTTTGGATTGGCTCTCCCCTGGACCCAGCCCCGGCCTTAATCATGAACGAAATTGCCCCCTTAATCATTAATCCCCTACTCGACATCTGGAACTCCTCCTTAACGACTGGTGCTGTCCCCTCCGCCTGGAAACACCCATTGCTAATCCCAATCCAAAAAAAAGCAGGCACAGATCCTTACTGTCTAAGCAACTATCGACCGATCTCACTTTTACCCAAACCCGCAAAAGTACTTGAGAAAGCTGTTCAAAAACAACTATCGCGCTACCTGGAATCAAACTCTTTGTTCCACGATACCCAATCAGGCTTCAGACCGGACTATAGTACCGAGTCGGCGCTACTTGAGGTATCCGAGTCAATCCGAGAATGCACGGATAGGGAAGAGGAGGCCATGTTGGTCCTCCTCGACCTATCCGCTGCATTTGACACCATCTCTCATGACAAACTACTGGTTCGCCTGCAAGAGATAGGTATCAGCAGGCCTCCCCTCTCTTGGGTAAAATCTTTTCTTACGAATAGAACCCAACAAGTGATGCTGGGATCCTTTCTCTCCTCCAAAAAATCACTGACTTGGGGAGTTCCGCAAGGTTCCTCCCTTAGCCCGCTCCTTTTTAATGTGAACCTCAAACCACTGGCAAAAGTGGTCGAATCTTGTGGCGTCAAAGTAACCTTCTACGCCGACGACACCCAATTGGTGTTCTCTTTCAAAGACCACTCTGAAAAATCATTCGCCAACTTTCGCCATTGCATGCTCGATATCGCCTCCTGGATGTCTTCGAACAACCTAAAGCTCAATACAGATAAGACTGAAGTCTTATTTTTTAATCAGAAATCACGCTTACCTTCCAATCCCTGGTGGCCGGCTGAACTCAACCCTCCTCCGGAACCAGTCCAAGCCGCCCGAAACCTAGGCTTTCAATTTAACACCTCCCTCTCCTGTAAAACCCAAATCAACAAGGTCACCTCAGCCTGCTTCGGGAAACTACGAATGTTAAAAAAAATCATCCCCTACCTACCGCTAGACTCTCGAAAAACAGTAGTCCATGCCCTCATCACCTCCCACCTGGACTACGCTAACAGCTTGTATGTAGGTGCTCCTACCTACCTAATTAACCAACTACAGAGAGTCCAGAACGCAGCGGCCAGGCTGATCTGCAACATCCCTTACCGTCACTCCATTTCACCCCACCTGATCAAACTTCACTGGCTCCCAATAAGATTGCGCATTCAATTTAAAGCCTTAACTCTGGCTTTTAGAGCTCTCAATGACCGTGGCCCTATATACCTACGTCGCAGAATGAGGTTCTCTCATGCACCACGAAACCTCAGATCTAACCATCTCCGCCTCATGATATGCCCCCGTTTTCGTCTTGCACAAACGGGAGGAAGGGCACTTGCAGTTGCCACTTCCAAACTCTGGAATCAGTTGCCCACAGAGTTAAGATTTCTGATGTCAGAACCCCTATTCCGGAAAAAACTAAAGACCTGTTTTTTTTCCCAGATCTAATTCCATACCTACCATTCACACTCCCCTGACCCTCCTGAGATATTGTCTCCAGCGCCGGGACACCTCCGTCGGAGGTAGCTGCGCGCTCTACAAAATACTAAATAAATAAATAAATAAATAAATAAATAGAGTCATCTCCTCGCCAGATGACGAGAATATCATCTATGTACCTCTTCCATAGGATTATCTGTGTGAGAAACGGATTGTCCCTCCCAAGGACAACTCCTTCGAACACGTACATGTAGAGGTTTGCTAGAATGGACGTGATGGTGCTGCCCATGGAAGATCCTGAGATTTGGAGGTACAGCTGTGTCTCAAATCTAAAGAAGTTTCTTTCGTTGCCAGTTTGGCGCAGTCCATGATGAAGGCAATCGGTGTGATGGACTCTAGTTGGTGTTCTGTCAATAGTTGTTCAACTGTCGGCAGAGTCTTCTTCCTGGGGTATACAGGTATACAATGATTCAACATCAAATGTAACTAGGTAGTCTGTTAGTGGATCAAATTGTATATCTTACCGGAGGCGTAGCACATCTGTGGTGTCTTTCAAATATGTGGGCATGTTACATACCATATGTGACAGTGGTTCTAGTGCAGGACCGATACTGGAGATGATTGGTCTGTCTGGAGGCAGAAGCGTTTTGCCCAGCCAAAACCAGTTGTGTCCTCTCTGGTGCAGCTACCTGGCAGGAGGTGGAGAATGAAATGAATGAAAGGTCATTTGTAGAGCACATGGCTACTCTGGAGCATCCCAGCGCTAATAGCATTGCAGTTCCGACTATACACAGTTACTAGAGGAATAAATAAGTTTTGAGTTGCTTTCTAAAAGTAAGGTAGTTAGGTTGCAGGCGGACATTAGTGGGTTGATGATTCCATAGTTTGGCAGCATTGACTGAGAAGCGACGTCCTCTGCCTCAAGTTCTTTTTATTTTTGGAATTGCCGCCAGTAGTTTATTATCTGACCTGAGAGGTCTATAGGAACGATAGGGGTAAATAATGCTTCTGATAATAAGAGGACCTTTGCCTGAGAGAGCTTTATGCAGGATACATAGGGCTTTGAATTGGACTCGTACTTGAATAGTTCACCAGTGTAGTGCTGACAGTGCCGGTTTAGCTGAAAGGCGTTTGGGGGTGTTCATAAGCAAGCGTGCAGCACAGTTTTGAACTATCTGTAGTTTCTTTGTAGTTTTTGCTGGGGTTCCTAAATATAAGGCGTTCGCATAGTCCAAGTGTGACAAGATAAAAGCTTGGACTTGTGTCTTTTTAGCTGAAAAAGGAAGTATGGGGAGGGTCTTTCTTATCATTCTTAGGATTCCAAAGCAACAAGCTGCCTGCCTGTTCTTTGAGATCTAGCTTAGAGTCAATCCATATGCCTAGACTCTTGATGTGTTCCTTTGGGGCAGGGGGTTCCCCAAGCAACTAGACCAGGTGGATCTTATAGCCATTGAGGTAAAATTACCCAGAAGCATGAGCTCAGTCTTAGGTCCATTTAGCTTCAAGTAGGATTCATCCATCCAACTTGGTACCTTTTCCAGGCACCCTTTTGATTGAGCGCGACCACCAGTTGGGTGTCGCAGCGTATGTTATAATCTGAATACCAAAAGGTGTACCTATATCTGCCAGTGTGCTCATGTATATATTAAATAGAGTGGGGCTCAAGGATGAGCCCTGACGACCCCACATCTAAGTGGCATTTGCTTGGAAGTGGATCCTTTTTCAGAGACGGCAAAAGATCAGTATTCTAGGTAGGATTGCAGACATTTTAATGCTGTTTCTGCCACTCCTATCCTTCTCAAACGTTGAACCAACAATTGGTGGTTCACCGTGTCGAAGGCTGCGCTAAGATCCAACAGAATGAGTGCAGCGCAGCCCCCTCCGTCTAGGATTTTCCTAAGTTCTTCCATTGCTATTAGGAGTGCAGTTTCTGTACCATGTTGGGGTCTAAATCCATTGTGTGATGGATGCAGATGAGCATTGTCTTCGAGGAAGGAGGATAGAATTAGGTTTATGTATTTCTCTGCTAGTTTACCAATGCCTGGTAATAATAAGATAGGACGATAATTGGCCAAAACATCAGGGTCCAGATTGTTTTTTTTTTAAGTGCTCTAACTGTGGCCTGTTTTAATTGAAAAGGAACTATTCCAGTTGCTAAAGAAACGTTTATAACATTTAGAATACATGGGGAAACTGTCTCAGTGATTAGATTTAGGATATTAGGTGGAACAGCATCTGACGGTGAACTAGATTTAAGCTTACTGAGGAGTCCTTGAAGGGAAGAGAAGCTTAGGGGAGGAAAAACCTCCAATAACAGGTCTCCATTTTGGCCTATTTCTTCAAGTGCCGGTAGGTTATGTGAGACCAACACTTGAGGAAAGGAAATATAGATTGTTTGAATTGTATTGAAGAAGAATTCTGCCATGTCATTACATCATTTAGGTGTGTCTGCAATGGTGGTGGGGGCCGTAGGAGGGGTGATGAGAGACTTTAAAATAAGGAAAATTTCATGTGGATGATTTGTTGACAATGTGGGTTTTTCCTCATACTAGATAGCTTTGGCTGATTTTATTTCTATTTTATAGGTCTTTATAGCCTCTCGATATTTATTTTTATTGATTGCAGAGGGGTATTTCTTCCACAATCTTTCCAGCTTTTTGCTAGATTGTCTAAGCTCCCTAAGTTTAAGAGTATACCAGGTATTTTGGTTGGATCCTGCTTTATTATGAATCAATGTTTTTGGTAAGACCTTGTGAAGTGAGGACTCAAGCCAATTTACTAGGTTGTCATTAGCAGTGATTGGATCAGTTTCTAAGCTGGGAGACATATTTTCCAGGATGGTCACCCATGATTTTCTGGGCAGTTTCGACCGAATCCGCCCCAACCTGCTAGTTTTTTTTGTCAGAGTAATTCCAGACTGTGTTATCCAAGAAAATGGTATTAAAAAGTGGTCAGTCCAGGGTATTGGAATAGGGTTGTTGTCCCAAAGATCAGGGATATTTGCAAAGATTGGATCCAGTAGGTGGCCTTTACAATGAGTGGGGCCTTTAACTAATTAGGTACATTGGAGCATCTCCAGTCCTTCTATTAGCTCCATTCTAGGTGGAGATAGAGTATTGTCAAAGTGGAGATTAAAATCCCCAAGAAGGGTTAGGTTGGGAGTGGAACTGGCTAAATTAGCAACCGTGTCAGGGAACTCTTTACAAAAAATGCCTAGGGGACCTGGTGGTCGATATATGAGAATCCCTGAGAAGGTCATGATGTGGGAAATACTTAAGTCAAAGTGGATACTTTCGCAATCTGGTAGAGGGTTGTTAGTGGAACGATACTCGAATGTATTTTTGTATATAATAGCTAGTCCGCCACCTCTACCTGTGACGCGGTCTAGTCTAAGTATTACATACCCTGGATGGAGCGCTTGGACAGTCATGGGATCGGCCTCATTGTTCAGCCAGGCCTCAGTTAAAAAGAGAACATCCGGGCTTTCCTCTTCAAGTAAGAGGTAAATTTCCAGTACATGTTAAGTTAAGGAGCGACAATTCAATAAAAACATTTTAATGGTTTCTGTAGTTGGGTAAGCTAAAGGTGTATCGAGCGAGGGGCGTAGTTTAAAACCACAGGTGTGACAGTGGTTTTTAAAACTATTCGGGGAAAGCGAATGTAAGCATTTACTACTTGGTGTTCCTCTGAGGGAGGTGAGTTGATCCTTAGTATAAGCGGTTATTTCTCAAGTACAACAGTCAGGGAATGTGGCCTCTGGGCCCGGTCGGGCTCGGACAGGCTTTCCTTAGGCGCGGCAGCTGCGCTCATCCGATGCGCGCGTCCGCTGCGCGGTCACGTCATCAGCTTCTTTTGATGACAGCATTGTCCTTGGCAGATCAGGCCCATCCAGGTGTGAAAGATATCTTCTCCCCCTACTCTGAATGCAGCCCAGTTATATTCAGCCCAGCCCTGACTCACCCTGGGGAGAGGATGTGGTCCGTCGGCATAAACGCCCGACGATGGTGCTGGAAATCAGGGTTCGAGCCTCAAGGTCGCGTCCACATCCTGTGATTCTGGGCAAACCACTTAACCTCCCCATGCCTGAATTTGTGATGTAAATATGGTGCTCATGTAAAGCGCTCCAATACCTTCGGGCCAAGTTCGCGCTATATAAAATATGCAACAAAAAAAAAAGGCAGGACACACATCACCACCCCCCCCCCCCCTCACCCCCCCCAAAGTGGCTGTCTGAACAGAATGCACATCCCCAGCTCCTGTCAAAGCCAGACAGTCAATACACAACCTAGCAGAGTCACACTGGATGGTTAGGCAAGAAAATACCTACTTTATAAAAGTGGTATTTTCAAACCCAGAATGTAAATATCGCCCTTGCTAAAAGATGCATCTTAACATTCTGAGTTAAGGCATATCAAACTTTATTTTCCTATCTTGTTCCCATGGGCAGTTATGCTTATAAGATGTTATAAACAAACTCCCCATTCTATCCTATGGAGACAGATAGCCTTACAATAGTGAAAAAATGAAATTGGCAGTATTTAACTATCAGGACATGCTACACACATCAGGGCATGTTCTATTTTTCACATACACTGCACCCTGCCCACACGGGTACCTTGGCCTACCTTAGGGGTGAGTCATATGTAAGAAAAGGGAAGGTTAGGGCCTGGCCAGAGGGTGCACTTGCCAAGTCGACATGGCAGTACCATACTGCTCACAGACACTGTGGTGGCAGGTCTGAGTTACATTTACAGGCTGCTTATGTGGCTGGCACAATCAGTGCTGCAGGCCCACTACCAGCATTTGATTTTCCAGCCCTGGGCACACACAGTGCACTGTACTATGGACTGACTAGTAAACGAAATATGCCAATAATGGAGACACCAATCCATAGCAACAATTTACATGGAGAGCATATGCACATTAGCACTGATCAGCAGTGGTAAAGTGCCCAGAGTCATAAAACTACCAACCACAGGACAGAACAAATACAGGGGGATGCAAAAAGTTCTGGGATGACCCTGCAAAAAGGGCCAAGTCCAACACTCTTTCATATGAGCATGTCACCCTGCAAGGTTTTCCAGGACCATGCATGACTAGCTGTTGTAGACTAGGTATTTTGTGTGCATTCTGGGACTTGTAGTCTTTTTTATTACTTTATAAAACCAGGACTCAGACAGTAAAGAGGCTACGTGAGCTAATCTCACACTTAACATCAGAAACTTGGCAGTTTTACAGGGTGACAGGTTAGGAAGCCCCTGGTTAGCTGCGAACAGCTTCTCCAACAGTAATGCAATTGCTTGCAGCATTGCCAGATAAGTTAATGATTCACCTCAGGGGGCAGCAACTTCACTAAATTGACTGGGGACAGCCGTTCATGGATATGGCAATGCCACCCATGACTATGTCCACATTCATGGTCCCAGCAGGAAAACAATACCTGGACTTGATGCACTGCAAAGATCAGTGGTGTTGGAGAAGAGTTGTTACATTGGGGAAGTGAATAAAAAGCACATCTTGTACAGAACTTTGTGTCCAGGCATGCTGCATTTCTGAGTGGCGCGGCACAGTGTTCTCGTGGGTCACTTCCCAAGATCAGGGCTTTTAAGTCGACAATGGGGAAGCTTTCTGTGTCCTGTTCACCTTCATGCTGTGAATTACTGGACACACCTAGCAGTTTGTTTGCACTCAGGGTAAGCAGTCCAGATGAAAGAAATGCTTTGGTCTCTGAAAGAAAAGAAAGCTGCAGGTGAGCTCTGAAGGTTAATGGGCATGGAATAAAGACTTTTGTCTGATTTACACGCCATAAGGTCAACTCCCTCTGAGATAGCCTTGTTATTTTTAACTTGATTGTAACATCTTGTGTAGGTACATATCTCAACTCACCCTCATTTGAAGACTGCTACCCGCCGTTTCAACTCATTTCCACCTTCCAAACAAGTGAAATGCCTCCCAAAGACTTCAGTGGGATCACCCACTCTGAAAACATTCCCACATTCCAAAAAGCAAAATATAATTGCCACATAGATTAGTTTAAATAAATGTATCCTCCAGGACCTCTCAAACTCACCCTCCTCTCCAGGGGCTAAAAGGTGCTACCACTGGATTGTAGTTCACAGAGACTCGCCCAACATAGGATCACAAGGGTTAGCAGGTTTAAAAATATAATTTAAATCCGTACATTTTTAATATAAATCCAATGCAACTGATATAAACTCATCTAAAAAATTCCAATGCAAGTCAGTTCTAGCATACTTTTAAAGGAAACAAGAGCACAACTGCTGCTGAGTTTAAATTGCTTTCAGAGGTTTTACACAAACTGTAGCACTTCCAGAACCACACAACAAACCGAGTTAGGATTGAGGATGTAGCCTAACGACTAGGCCGGCCGACCTAAAAGTTGATTAACATGGTTCAAGTCTCAGCTAAAAAATATCCTGTGATTCTGGGCAAATCACTCAATCTCTCCCGGGCCTAAAATGAACGTGTCCGTCTGTAGTGTAACTGTAAATGTAAATGTATAGGCATTTATATAGCGCACTACTTACCCGTAGGGTCCCAAGGCGCTTCGACCGCTGCGAAACCCTTCCTGGCTTCCCTGAGAGATGGTCCCTTAATGGGTATCTCCAGGGTGAGACCAGGCATCCCCGGCGGTCTGGTGGGGCCGTTAGTGAAGATGAGGCAAGCTAATGCCCAGAGTTGCCGAGTGTGATCGCTGATCAGAGTGGGCACCGAGGCGAGAGAATTATCGAGTCTGCTGACCCTGGTCCAGAAACCTGCCGCGCCGGGAATCGAACCCTGGTCCCGGGCCGTCCTCTGCTCTCGGGTCTGCCGCCTCTAACCAGTGAGCCACACTACTTCACTCAACTGGGGTTCATATCAATTGCTCTGATACCTTTGGGTCCAGTTCGTGTTATTATTAAACTGCAAAAAAGCATAAAATGTCCAGAAAGAGCCGCCCCCTGCTGGAGCTGTCAGTACAAAAGAAACTATAGCCTGGGTGGATCACTCTGTCTGAGCATGCGCGGAATGCAGTGTTCATTCTATGCGCCTGCGCAGTCATAGCATACCTTTTCAGGGCCTGCGCACCATCCCCGTCTCCATCACGATTTCCTGCTCTGCACAGCAGGGCCCATCTGTCTCTGCTGTCGATGCTGTTCCTCCTCCTTCATCGCCGCTCACGGGTGACCCGGGGAGAATCCGTATGCTACTGTTACCGTTCCCTCGCTGCTACCTCTCCTAACTGACAGGACCTCCGCAACCAATGCACCTCTTCTCCGCCCAAACCTCCTACACTCCCATGACGCCACACAGGCCTCCCCCCTCCTACTTCCCTGCCGACGTGTTCCGCACATGTCTCCCTCTAAATTTGTCCCTAATTCCTCTCCCTCTTGCAACACCAACAATGACCACTCTCCCTTAACCCCCAATTCATTTACTCCCGCTCCCAACCTCCACCTTTCCCCACCTGTGAACCCCACCCCCCAACACACCCCCTGTCCCCCCACCTCTCCCTGCCGTCCACCACCAATTCCACCCCCCCTTATTTCAATCGAGCCACCCAACCTTCCGTGCTCTGCCTCTTTCTCACTGGAAAATACGCTAGGCTCTCTGATCACCTCCATCTCTCAGCTGACAGCTGCCATTTCACTTTTATGCTCTAAGATCCCCACCCCTCCATGCACCTCTACCCCCTCCCAACTTCCCCAGAGATGCACCTCGCCCCCTCACCCCAATACAGCCAAGTTCAACCCTTCGTCTGCAAGCGTCGTTAACTCACACAAGCCCTTGAACGCCACCCTTCTTCAACAGGCATACCCTAGCAACCCCACTGTCTACACTATTCCGACAATCACCTCTGTCAGAACAAAGCGTCCACCTAAACCCTCCCGAGCACCTCCGCAAATGTACAATATCCCGATCACCCTTCAGAGCCCAAGTGCCCCCGTCACCAAAACAGTCTTGACAGAGCTGCGCTGTATGCTTCACAACTGCAGATCTGCAGTAAAACACAAACTTGAAATCTCCGACACCATCACCCTTCACAAACTTGACATGCTCTTCCTCACAGAGACCTGGTTCAAAGATACCTCTCACTCTATATTTGATCTCCTATTACCCACAGGTTATTCCATATTTAGGAATGACAGAACTGAAAACACGGGGGGAGGTGTTGCAGTCATCTTCAGAAACGCCCTCCAACTTAAGGCGTCTCCTAGCAGCTCCTCCCACACCTTTGAATGCCTTTCTCTTGAGCTTCAATTGCAACACAGTTCACCGCTCAGATTCCATATCATTTACCGCACGCCTCGTAGCAGTAGCTCTTCGTTTATAGAAGATCTCAAAGACTTCATCAGCGACCAATACTCTCAAAGTGACAATCAGACCATCGTGGGTGACTTCAATCTCCACTGGGGCGCACCGCAAGACTCCTCTGCGAACTCACTGGCCACCTTCCTCTCGGCAAATGATCTTATCCAACACTGCACTGAACAAACCCACTCTAAGGGCGCAATCCTGGACCTTGTTATTTCTAAAGCAGGCATGCTTTCTACTACTACCCCTATTCATGTAGACTGGTCTGACCACCACCTCATCCCATTCTCTCTTCAACTTTCACACTCTATAACTCTTGGCCAACCCAAGAGGGCCATCTCCTGGTACCGTGATGCCAAAAACATTGATGTCGGTCCCCTCTGTGAATCAGCTTTGCTTTCACTTCCAAGGCTAGACCCGAACATAGCTGTTGACGATCTCACCTCCCAATGCCTCACAGTTCTTGAAGCTGAAATTAATAACGTCGCTCCACTCAAAAGCAAAAGGATAAGGCCCACTCCCTCAGCACCTTGGTTCAACAAATCCCTTTATGAGGAAAGGAAGCAGCTAAGATTCCTGGAGAAGCAATGGAGGCAATTGCCTTCCACTGACAATTTAGCCTTGCTTCGCACAGCAAGATCCAAATACCACAAGCACATCTTCCTTGAGAAAGCGACGCACTTCAAAACCCTCCTTGATTCCGCCAAAAATAGACCCAAAAAACTATTCGATCTCATCAAGACTCCGAGCTGCTCTCCCCCAACCTCCAAGGTGGAGGATTCTACAAAGAGAGCAGCGGATTTCGCTACTTTCTTCGATGGAAAGGTGAAATCACTTGTGGATCAGGTTGCTCATCCTACACCTCCAGAGGAGCGCAAATCCTTAGCCATTTGGCAGAGCTTTGACCCCATATCTGAAGATGCCCTTCTCAAATGCATACGCGAAACAAAGCCCTCCAACCATTCGCTTGACCCTATCCCCAGTGCCATTGCCTTTGACTTCTATACCCATTCCCTCTCCTATTGGACCACTCTAATCAACCTCTCCCTCTGGCAAGGCTCCCTTCCTGTCCCCTTCAAAACTGGGCAGGTCACCCCTCTGCTGAAAAAGCCCACTGCCGATGCGAATGACCTCAACAACTTCCGCCCCATCACTAACCTTCCCTTTCTTGCAAAGATAACGGAAAGATGTGTAGCCAAACAACTCTCTCGTCATATCAAGGACAATGATCTTCTTGACAATTGTCAGTCCGGCTTCATCCAAAACTGCAGCACTGAAACAGCCCTACTGCAAGTGGTTGATGATGCGCTGAGGATACTCGACGCAGGGGGGTCCTGTCTGCTAATTCTCCTTGACCTCTCCGCAGCCTTCGACACTGTTAATCACAACACCCTCCTCAATATTCTTCAGCAGAGAATGGGCATGGAGGGCACTGTGCTTAAATGGTTTGCATCCTTCCTCTCTGACAGATCTCAAATGATCAAAATAGCGAACAGTCTTTCTTCTCCTGTGGCGGTGGGTCAAGGTGTTCCCCAAGGCTCTATACTTGCACCCACACTGTTCAATCTCTACTTAGAACCACTGGGAAACCTCCTAAGCAAATTCGGGATTCACTATCATCTCTATGCAGATGACACTCAACTCTACCTCAAGGTTGCCTCCACTCATGATCTCTCCATCCTAAGATCTACTCTTGACTCCATTCAAAACTGGATGTCATCTCATCAATTAATTCTGAATCCCTCCAAAACTGAATTCCTCCTCTTCTCCTCCTCACTCTCTCCTCCCCCGGTTCAATCATGGATGGATCAGATGAATCTACTAAACAACAAACCCATCATTGTAGACAGCGCAAAATCTCTTGGTGTCATTCTAGACAAAAAACTCAATCTAACTCCCCACATCAATTCTATTGCAAAATCTGCTCGCTACCAACTGCGCCTTCTTTGGGGAATCCGTCGCTTCTTCCCGGAGCAGGACCTTATAACCCTGGTGCAATCGCTGGTCCTCTCCAGACTAGACTACTGCAATTCTCTTCTTACTGGCCTCCCCAATTCTCACCTGTCCCCACTTAAGTCTGTCTTCCATTCAGCAGCTCGTTTCATCTATGGGGCCAAAAGAAGCGATCACATCACACCATTGTTATCCACCCTCCGCTGGCTTCCCTTCGAGGCCAGAGCTATCTACAAGACCGCTTGTATCACCCACAAAGCCTTGCACTCCTCCTCTCCCCGCTACCTGGTGAATAAACTGAAACTCTCTGGAGGCTCTAGACCTTCACGCAATGCCGAGAATCTACTGCTTGAACCTCCCACTTTCAAGAAGGAAAGAACAATGGCCCAATCCTTTTCTGGCAACGCAGTGAGAATCTGGAACTCGCTTCCGCCTGAGCTCCGGACCACCGCCTCCTCCCAGGCCTTCAAAAGGGACCTCAAAGTTCTCCTCCTCCAGAGACACCTCCAAAAGTAATTCACGTCCTCTTGCTATTCGGAGGAAGACTTCCCACTACTGATATTTTCTACTTTCCATGATCATGGGAGTGCCTTCCCAGTGTTTTCCTGTGGTGGGAGTGTCTGCCTTTTTGCAGTATTCTCCATGTACTTGTGTTCGGTGCCCTTTTGTAACATGCACACAACACTTTGCCCTTGTAACACACGGTTGCTACCTCTCACATGTTTTTACCTTTGATACTTGCACAAGTGCCACCTTGCCTACGTAACGCCTGTTCTTGTGCCTAGCACTTATTGCAGTATTATACCTCAAATTATACTCTGTTTTCTCTTATAACTGCACACTTGTCACTTTTCCTCTTGTGCACTTTTGACTACCTCATGTATTTTTGATTGTTCACAATTTTTACTACCTCAAGTATTTTGTTTGCTCACAATTGTCACTATTACCTTTACTACCTCATGTATTTTTGTTTGCTCACAATTTTTACTACCTCAAGTATTTTGTTTGCTCACAATTGTCATTATTACCTTTACTACCTCATGTATTTTTGGTTGCTCACAATTTTTACTACCTCATGTTTTCTGTTTGCTCACAATTGTCACTATTACCTTATGTAAGTAACGTATGTTTTAGTAATCTGCTCTTCTGTAATGTTTCTCATTATGTTTCATTTCTGTTCCTAATGTGAAGCGCTCTGACGCCTTCGGGTAAAGTCCGCGCTATATAAAAAATGCATAAATAAATAAATAAATAAAATGCTACTGCGCATGACAGAGGGAAGGTATCCTCCGTCTGAGCCGTGTTTTATCTCCGAGCATGTGCACTTACGGTATCCCTTTTCTGCGCTTGCGCACTAGCCACTGTCTCCATCCTGCTCTGCCGTCGGTGCTGTTCCTCCTCCTTCCTCGGAGCCGCTCTCGGGTCTTGGTTCACGCGGAAAAAATGACAAAGAAAGGACCGGAGGAATGAGGGGCAGGAAACCAGAACAAGTGAGTGATGGTGTGTGCAGAAACTCTCAGTGCTGGAGGGAGGAGGGTCTCCCTGTAAATAGTAGAGTCAAGAGCAGAGGAGACCAGGCCGAGCCTGAGCTGATTCAAGGCCCCTGAGCTGGGGCTGATTCAAGGCCGACCCTGAGCTGGGGCTGAGTCTGGAAAGGCCAAGAGCTCAATTCAGCCTTTATTCGCTCAAATATTTGTTAAAGAGCAGGTTGGCATAGCTGCCAAGGTTTCAGATTGCTAAGTGTGACATGTTTCGAATTTCAGTGTAATTATGAGTGGCATTTCAACAACTGTGAGTGACAATATCTCCATCACCACCGACCAGACTCTCTCCACCGTCACTGGCGAGTAAAGTGCGACTTCAACTATGTCGTGCTGCTCAGGGCTCCTAAAAAGTACAGTGCACTAGTAATGTATAATAAAGTAAATGCTACTAAAATGTGCCCCTGTCTACTGATGACAACTCGCACACTGACCTGAGGCCATTCTGCCAGTGCTAAGGTGGGCCCCACTCTCAGTCTCCACGGCTTGTATTTATCACCCAGCACCCTTTAAAGGGGACCTAATCCTAATAAAATATCACTTTAATGCACCGACGCATAGAAAGTGGGGGTGGGCTTTGATCTCTGATAACCAGTGTTCAGTAAAATGTGGATCAGCGGTCTAGGCGGTCAGGTTTTTTTTTTAACCTTTCCCAAACACTAAGTCAGCGCTCTTGACTTTTGATTAGTGCATAATTTTTACTTGCGCACTAGTAATGTTATTCTTTAGTATCACAAACACACCATAGTACCACCAGAATTTCCGGGGCCATTGCTCTCAACCAGTCAAGTTGTGAGAGTCCCCTGACAATGAAATGGTAGGCTAACTCAAAATTTAGATTAAAATGTTTTTACCAGCACAATGAACATTTAGGAACTTAAGGTTGATTTAGTGAAGCCAGTCAGGTTCAGACCCACACAGACAAACGGGCGCAGGTGCAAGGTATCGCTGCGCAGGTGCAAGGTATCGCTGCGCAGGTGCAAGGTATCGCTGTGCAGGTGCAAGGTATCGCTGTTCACTCAGGGCACAGACAGTTTCACTCACTGCACATAAGTACCTGCATTCCTCGTGGGAAAATTGGCGCACCAGGCGGTTGAATTGGCGTCCGGCCTCGTGGCTGCAACAACTCCTAACACAGCATGATTATTACCCTTGTATTCCTTTTCAATTCTGTGCCCTGAGTAAACACACAGTCTCAGGGTATGGGCGGTGGGGTTGGTCCAGTTGCGGATAGCACATACCAGCAGCTCTCTGCCATATTGCTGTGGCAGAAGTATGTGCCACATAGGCATGCAAAGAGCCCAGGGGTCGAGTCCCCGACGTCGCAGGATACTGTAGTGTGGTAAGAACTGGCTATCATTCCCCCATCAGCACTTACACTAGTGCAGTCTCTAAAATCATTTTCAGACTTTAAATCCATTAGGAATGCTGCCCGCCCCTACTCGTGTCTCAGGAAACACGAGTTTAACTAAATTCAAGAGTGCATCGCTCGACTCCCAATGTCTTGATAGAAACTAGTGACGGTAATGCCACATGAGGTCTGGTGCCTCTAGCAGCTTTAGATCAGGTAAGTGAGAATGTTGGGTAAATGTTTCCAATGCAAGCAATGCCGGAGCCAGCCCCCAAGCTGCAAACAGCAAGAACGAACTGGGCTGCCAGCTTTGATCCGACAGTGCTAATTAAATTACCATACTGCAGGGCTCCAGCTTTACAGCCGAGGAGGCACTAGAATGCGTGATAATTATTTTGGATGCAGGGACTTTCCTTAAAATGCGTTTGGCTAAGGCGCGATACGTGGCAGTTGGCAGGGCTGTTTTTCTTAGTTAAGCTTATCCACAATACTTGGTGCCTAGTTATCCGCTTCGGCATGTTCTTCTTTTTCATGCACAGCTACAAATCCGTAAGTACACAGCTTAACATTTCAGGCACAGTAGAGTGTTTTTATTACAGCACAAGAGGTTTTTGTTTGTAGCTTTATATAACGCGAACCCGACCCAAAGGTATCAGAACACATTACATGAGCACCATTTGCGTTACAGATGGACACATTCATTTTGTTAGGCACAGTGAGATTACGTGATTTGCCCAGTATCCCAGGATGTTGAGCGTCTCTAGCCCCTCTGGTAACTATAACACTGGCAGCATTAACAACAATGTAGAACTTTGCGTATGGGCTAATTCCATTCATTAACAGTATTTATTCACAGTAACATTCTCAGTCAATACCTGTATTCATTATTACACCAATCTACATAATCCGGTGAGGGACCGTCTTGCGGGACGCAAGCGGGACGCCGGGCGAAGCCCGGGCAAAGGGCGGGCCCTCTACGGCCCTCAGCGGCAATAAGAGGCCGGGCCGGACCCCCCCTCTTTTCTTTGCATATTTTTAGTGGCATGAGGAAGGGTGTCAAAACTGGTAAAATGCCTATCTTGCGATCTAAAACCAAGCTTAAGGAACCTGCACCTCAACCTGTCCCCACTTTAACTGCTATTGACCGTATGCTACAGCAAACTATTGGGGTTGTATCTTCAGCTATAGCCAACACGGAAAGGAGTTTCTCCTTACCACCAACTATAATTCTGCACGACTCCCAGGAGGCAATAATTAATCGTCAGTCTCCACCCTTAGACGTTACAGAGGATTTGGACTTAAGTCTTGGAGTCACTGCTTCTTTTGCGGATCTCCCATGCGGCCAGCCTCCCATTGAGTCACCAGGGGTCCTAAAGAACCCCATGCCCGATTCAAATTCCATAAGGGATAGTGAAATAACAAGCAATATATGCTCAGGAAAAGGGAATGTAAGCAATGACAGTAGTGTCCATAGAAAAAAGAAAAGGGCGAACGTTGATAAACGTAACCACAATCTCCTGACCCCAATTTCTAGTCAATCATCAGGTATACCTTGCTGGGTAGTTAATATGGTAGCGGACCTTAAAGCAGACCTTGAAGCCACGATCATTGCTCACATTAAGCCCCTTATGTCAAAAATCGATAGATTGACATCACTAATGAATACTAAAGGGGCTGGGTCTAACAAGCTAGGCAGTATCGAGGGTACATTACCCCAAGGGAGACAGAAAGGAGAGATACTGGGGGGAAATGCTAGTAAACCACACTTAGCCACAAAGCCGAAACTACCCCCGGCGAATATTGCAAAAGATTCGTACTGCCCTACCCAAAACGGGGGAAAAAAGTTGTTCCTTCTGTCCCGCTTCCAAGTCCTGCTGGTTCCATTTTGCAGTCCCAGTGTGAGTTGGGAACTGGAAAACCTTCTAATCCAGCAATTAAAGCTGCCCAAAATTCCAGTAAGCACACAAAATCAACTTCCTCCCCTATTAAAACTCAGGAGCCAAAGTCAAGACCAGCTCGTTTTAAGACAATCAATTTGCCAGTGGAAGCTGCACCTTTTGTAGTTGTACTAACGGGCGTACCACCACTGAAGGAAGGTAGAAGGGAAACTAATGTTGAACTAAGGAACAAATGTGCCCAATGGCTACAGCTCAACAGACCCCTACTCCCACATATGTCTGGGGAAATACTTGCGGTCAGAAGAGGAGAGTGGGTAGGCAGGAACACTAAAACTATAGCAGGGGACGTCATAACCGTTATTTTAGGAATACAGCGGTAGTGAACTACATATGCAGTGCACCCATTAGTGGAGTAAATACCCAAATTCACCCACTTCCCCTTTCCTTCTTCTACCCAATGGCACATAGACAACATATCCCGAAAACTAGCTTTCCCTTAAATAGGGCTTATCCACAAGTTCCCCAGCATGCCTTCCACCAGTGGCAATCACCTTGGCCTGGTCCACCCATAGTTGACCCTTTTCTCTCCCAGTTCACACACTGGGACCGGTTTTGTACCCTTGAAGAGGTAGATTGACTCACTCCTGAGCCAATTAGTACCCCACCTTTAAACCTGAACCAAGGGGAGGAGGAACATACATTGATTGGTAGGCAAACTAAGAGCCCTAAGCTGTCAATCCAGTCAGTTCCAACTAATTTCCAACTAGTATCATCCTTGCGACCAACAGAGTGCCTGGGACCGCACAACAACAGCAGGAGCGATAGTAATCCTGACAAGGGTTCAATAAAAATACTTAGCTTGAACCTTGCAGGTATCTATAGAAAATTGGGTTCGCCAGAATGGAATGATTTGGTTGAGGCGCACAAAATTTGTCTGTTTCAAGAGACTTGGAGTGTTGAACCGCTCCACCGGGTTGGTTTTGTAACGTACTTTGTGCCCGCTGTAAAAGCCACACAAGGAAAGGACCGTCCCTCTGGGGGGCTTCTTATCTGGGTAAGCATTTCTCTTAACTGCAATATTACATCCAAGCATGTTAGTAGCCCAGATATATTAGCTATTCTATTGAGAAATCACAGTAGGGGCTTATCCCTTGCCTTGTACAATGTTTATGCCAGAGGAACTAAAAACGGGCTGACGTCGCTAGTAATATCCACCCTTGAAGTAGAACTTAGAGACCACGCAGAAGGTGATTATACCTTAATAGCGGGCGATTTTAATTGTACATATGAACTGCTCCCTATTGATGACAATTCAGACCTCACTGAGGATGATAGTAGATGGGGTATTCCTGCATTATCTATCGCCCCGATAAAAAGATGGTCTCGAACTGCAGTCCAACTTAACGCCCTAACATTGGAGTTTGGCTTAAGAGCCACGAATGGCCTCACAATTTCTGACCGCCTAGGTATTCCCACTTTCAACAGGGTTGGTCAAAATTCGAGAATTGACTATATCCTGTTGGATCTAAAACTTTGGGGACTGGTCCAGGATATGGTTGTCCAACCCACCGTGGAGAGCGATCACAACTCGCTTTCCTTATCCTTACACAATCCCTGGTCTAGTATAGCAATTGTACCCTCCCGCAATCATACTCAAAAGATTACTGTAGCATCCTGTGGACGACGTCGTAAGTGGAATAAAATCGCCACTGACGCTGTCAAACTTTCCACCATCACGGAATTACTTCAGTCTTCTCAGATCGAATTAGATGCTACCAATTTGGCCCATTCAGCTGAAAAGGTGACATCTATTTTTGAGGAGGCTGTTAAGTCTATAGGGGATGTATTCCAGGGTAAGGGCTTTGTAGGGGGGATTCCATCTCAGCGTAAACCCAAGGGGAAGCATGACTGGTATACCCCAGCATGCAGACGGGCAAAGTCACTCTTAATAGAGGCCGTTAAAAGCAGGTCCCAACCCTTGATACAGATAGCCAGGAAAGAGCATAGAACTGCACTGGCACACGCAAAAAAAGAGTGGGAGGAGGAGTATTGGCGTACTCTCAAAGAGGCGAGCTCTAAGAAGGACTCAAAATACTTCTGGGATACAATAAGAGCCAGAAATAGACCCGATTCTGATTTGATAACATGTAATATCCCAAGCCAGGCGTGGGTTAACCACTTCTCAAAGTTGTACACTGGTGCTGAAATAAGGGTAGGGAACCTACCTGCGATTGAATTGGATTGGGCGACCCTTCATGATAGCTCTGATTTTACAATAAAAGAAGTGGAGTATGCCATAAGCTCCATCAAACCCCAAAAAGCTGCCGGTCCGGATGGCATACCGGGGGATCTGTTGAGATCAGATATCCAGAAATGGGGAAAGTTCATTCACTGTCTTCTCGTTGCCATCTGCAGGGGAGCACCGATTCCCACATCATGGAAAGGGGCGGAGGTCATTCCCATTTATAAAAAAGGCGCCAGAGATGATCCATCCAATTATAGACCAATTAGTCTATTGGACATTAGCCAAAAAGTAGTTGGCAAGGTCCTATTGGTCAGAATATTGGATTGGATAGATCAAAATAAAATACTCTCCGACTACCAGGCAGGGTTCCGAGTGGGTACTGGTACAATTGAGCAAGCCTTCAGGCTGATGATGTTATACTGGAGGGTAGTGGTTATAGGCAAGGGCAGTCTTTATCTCGCTTTTATCGATTTAAAGACTGCCTTTGACCTTGTACCGAGGGAGACCCTTTGGGGAGTTCTGGCTGATATGGGGTTGCCGCACTACATTCTCACATTACTCATCAGGCTCCATGAAAAAAGCTTTGCCCAGATAAGGTGGGGCCCAGAGGGGGAAAAAACTAGCAGTATCCCGGTAGAGAGGGGGGTCCGCCAGGGATGTGTCCTAGCTCCCACCCTTTTTTCCCTTTACATCAATGCAGTGGTCGAGCATCTTCGTAAATATCCTTCAGATGAACCATCCCTGGCTGGAGAGCGTATACCCACCCTCATCTTCGCGGACGATACGCTTTTGATATCGAAAACCCCGATTGGTCTCCAAAGACTTTTGAACAATTTCCAGTCCTTTTGCTCTCAACGGGGCTTGACTATTAATACTGAAAAGACGAAGTACCTTGTGCTGAATCCCCCAAGGAAAAAAACAATTTGTCCTCCTACCTTGAATGGAGAACCTTTGGGGAAAGTTGAAGTCTTTGACTATCTAGGCATTCGTTTGTCCCACAAAATGCAATGGGCCCCTCACTTGGATAAAATGCTACTAGCCCACAAACGTCTAACAGGAGCCCTATTGAAAGAACAACGCTCCTGTGTTTTTAGACCCATATCCACTGTTCTCGAAATCTATACAGCCAAGGGGGTTAGTTCTGCTCTTTATGGGGCCGAGCTATGGGGCTCATCTATTACAAATGAATTGCCAAGATCGGAGAGGAAATTCTGCAGAGCAATTATGTCTCTCCCGCAAGGTACGCCTATGATCCCGCTAATGCTGGATCTAGGTTGTCGCCCAATTGATGACAAAGCAAAACTTCGGCCGTTACTTTTATGGGCCCGCCTGTGGCGAGTACAGGAACTTGATAAATATGCGCAAGGCCTCTCAGAAATTATGTCACTTCTAGGATGGCAGAAAATCAAATGGTTGAGAGACATGAAAGTCCTGTTATTCAATTTGGGCTTAAAAGAAGCTTGGCTAAACAGATCTTCTCCTCCAAAGGAAACCCTAAAGACTTTGTATTGGAATTGGATAGCGTCAAAAAGGAACACTAATGATTGCTTGGGCAGACTAACTGAAGATTTCCTGAATTTTAAGGACCTCCCAACACGAGAATTATATTTAGATACAATCGAGAAACCTTTTGATAGGGCCCTCCTATTTTAAATTTAGAGCAGGTACTCTTCCCTTGTATGCTTTATCATCACGGTGGAAACCACCTGCGCGAACCACAGAGTTCTGTCCAATGTGCATAGGAAGACCTGAGACAGTGGCGCACTTCTTGTTTGAATGCGGAGAGTACACCTTACCACGGAAGAAATGGCTTAAACATCTATGTCGCCAGCTTGGCACTAGGCGTCACGCAGAGGCAATACGCATACTTAGGTCTGATTGTTGTACCTTATATGCTTGTGTTCTTGCTAAATTCTTATCATGGGCTTGGACCATTAGATCCAAGAGGCTTAAATCAATTGTTTAATCTGTTTTTTTATATCATTCTATGAAATATTTTTTTCTTTCCACTAAATTTTGGAAACTTTTAAATGAACCTTGGAAACTCTTTTAATGGTATACAACATTTTTTCTTTGTGTTCTTTTAAATATTAATTTGTGTATTTTAAATGAGCTTTTATGATAATTTTTATCGAAATAAAGCCTTTATGACTTGACTTGACTTGACAATATTAAAAGGTTATTGAGACACCAAAGGCACATGCTCAACCATTTAAATGCACAGAGAATGTCCTCAGTATTCTTGTAATTTGATTCTAATGTGGACGTCAAATAATGAACTTGAAGTCTCATTTAGAATTTGGTGGGCAGGGTACTCTGCCCCAAAAGTCTGCCCAACTAACGATCTGTTCACTCTATTTAGAGTCGGGGGACCATCATGATTTCACTGTTGGTGTCCATTGTGGAAACAATCAATCAATCCAATAGGATTTGTTGATCGCTGCGTATCCAGGCACTGGGGGGATGCTACTGTTGAGATGTGTTAATTAAAAAGCCAAGTCTTTAGGACCTTCCCGAACTCCTGCAGGGTAGGGAAGTATGGAGGTGGAGGGAATGGCCATTGCAGGACTTAGCTGACAGGTGTGAGAATGCGCAGCCACCGCTCCTGCTTCTGTGGATGCAGGGCGTGTGGGCCAGGAAGAGGGATGAGGAACGAAGTATGCGGCTGGGTTGGTGAAAGTCCACCCTGTGGATAAGGTAGGCTAGGCCCTTGTTATGAATGGCTTTGTAGGCGTGGCTTAGCAGTTTGAATTGGAACCGTTTGCTGATAGGGAGCCCGTGTATGGCTTTGAGGTGGGGGGAGATGTGGGTCTGCCTAGGGAGGTTGAGGATGAGCCCGGCTGCTGCGTTTTGTATGGTCTGGAATCTATTTAGTAGTTGAGAGGTGATTCCCACATAGAGGGAGTTGCCATAGTCCAGGCAGCTGGTGAGGTGGTCATGGGTGACGGTGCATCTGATTTAGAAGGGGAGCCATTTGAAGATTTGTTTGAGTGCAGGGTGCGAATGCAAGAGGATGAGTTTATCTACTTCTTCGTCGAGAGCTTGCTGTCAAGTATTATTGTGAGATTTCTAGCATGCTGCGTGGGTTCGAGCCAAGCTCCGTTGGCCACCAGGAGTCGTCCCACAGGGAGTTGCTGCTCCCGAAGATTCGTATTTCTGTTATGTCTGTATTGAGTTTGAGGTTTCTACTATGCATCCAGCCTGCAACATTGGCCATGCACCTGTAGTCAGTGTAGGAGGTTATGTTCATGCCGTGGGATCTGACCAGGGTGGTCAGGGGTGCCATGTAAGTGTTAAAAAGGTTTGGAAGTAGAGAGGATCCTTGTGGAATTCCAAAGATTGTTTTTGGTCCCGAGGTGAAAGGTGGAGGGCGGACGATTTATATTCATCTAGCGAGCAATGAAGAGACCCATTAGAGGTCTTTCCCTTGGATTCCCAGTTCGTGGAGGCCGAGCAGGAGGGTATAGTGAGACACAGTGTTGAAAGCTGCGGAGATATCGAGGAGGATAAGGGCGGCGGTCTCTTCCCTGTCTAGGAGGGTCCTGATGTCATCTGTGGTCTCAATCAGGGCGGTCTCAGTGCTGTGATTTGAGCTGTTGTTCAGGCAAAGAACCTGGGTGTTTATTTTAGCGTCTTTGAACTGGGGCTAGTTTGAAGTTGTCACGGTCCGTCTTTGTTTTTGCTGGTGTGACAAATCATTTCAAGTCACTTACAGGAGCGTTTGTGGGATTTGAGCTCTCAGGCAAACCAGCTGTGGTGTCTGGAAGATCTGTTGGATTTGGTGGGCTAGAGGGGGGCAATTTGGTCGGTGCACGTGTTGATCCATGAGTCGAAATTTCCAACTGCCACTTTGAGGTTAGAATTGAGCACGAGGGATTTGGTCCTGAGGACTTCTGTTACTTTGCTGTAGGTGGTGTTGAGGGGCAGCTGGTGTGTAGGGGGTGGTTGTGGTGTGCAAGTGGCCACCGAAGTGGTCTTACCTGGTGATTTCGGTGGAGTGGCCGTATTTGATTCTGTCGCTGGCTGTGAATATGGTTTAGTGAGTGTGTCCAGTGATGTGTGTGGGATCCACCACTAGTATGGAGGATCTCCATGCTCTCAAGTACGTTGTTTGTGTTGGTGTAATTGGTGTCTTCCAGGTGGAAGTGGGGGGCACCGAGGAAGAGCAAGTATTTGAAGTTCATGGCTAGTGGGGTGATAAAGTCGTATTGCAGAAGGCAGGGCGTGGTCCAGGTGGTCTGTAGGCGAGAGTGTCTCTGAATATTATTTTGCAGTTAGCGTGGATGTGGAAATTTAGGTTTTCCATGCTGGGGGTGGGAATGTCTGTGGTGTCTGTGCAGTTGGGGGATTCTTTGTGGATGATGGCTATTCCACCACCTTGTTTGCTGGTATGGTCCAGAGAATTTTCTTGCATCAGTATGGTGTGGCGATGCCGGGTTAAGCCATGTCTCGATGAGGATGATGATGTCAGGTGTGAGGGAGGTGATGGTGTCCCAAATCCCACTGATGTGCTTGTGGAGTGATCGAGTGTTGATTTTCAGGCACTTGAGTTGATCTGTAGCAGTAGTGGTAGGTGGAATTTCTGGTGCTGAGGGTTGTGTGCTGCAGTGGAATATTAAGTGCCGGCCAGAGAAGGGTCCTGGCATTGCTCGCTAGGAGGCAAGGTTGTAGTTGTTGCGCTGTCCGTGGTGGAGGACTAGAAGTCTGAAACCAAACAAAGTTAGAGGGGAAAACAAGCCTGAAAAGTAAAACAGAGTTAAAGGGAGAAAAAAGTGAGCCTGAAAGTAAACAAAGTTACAGGAAAAAAACTAGCATGAAAAGTAAAATAGAGTTGGAGTTAAAGGGAGGACTTCTGGCATAACAAGCAACCAGGGGAGTGCTGTCCTGAGGAACTGCTCAATGGGGTTGTGCTGCGGCCTCCATTGCAGAGGTTAACCTGGCGGGGCGCTGGGTGGAGTCAGCAGGATGCAGAAAGCGGGAGGAAGAGGACAGGAAAGAGTCTGCGAGGAAGAAGCTGCCAAGAATTTGAGGGGGGAAATGAACCTTAAAGTGAAAATGATTAGAGGGGAAAAACAAGCCTGAAAAGTAAAACAGAGTTGAAGGGAGACTTCTGGCATAGGGAGCAGCCAGGGGAGAGCTGGCTTGGGGACCTGCCATTACAACGCGGAGTTACCACACATTACCTTCACAAAGCGGCCGTAGCAACACGAGTGTCATTACCATGCATTTTTTTTACAAGACATATGTTTTTACCATTCATGCTTTTTACAACTAATTTCGTTCTGTATTTCAGTATTAGGTTGGTATTAAATTTAAAAAAAAAAAAAAAAAAATATATATATATATATATATATATATATATATATATAACACAAACACCTCCTCTCGTAGAAAGAAGCAGAAGCCACTGTGGGGGTTAGAAGACAGCAACATTAAATACAGAAAAATGGCGAATGCATTTCGGCCGGTTTGGCCTTCGTCAGCGCCTGCGGTGAGTGAAAAGGAAGTCCCAACGCTCTGCAGGTGAAATGCACCAAACCGCACTCTGATAGGTGCATAATGTCAGCTCCGACCCTCAGCAATGATGATCTCAGGTAGTGATTCAGCTGATCTGAGGAAGTCAACGGACTCCGTGCCCCAGGATGCACCAGTGGCTCCCAGGTGAGTATTGCTGTCGGGCGTTCATGGTGAAATTCAAGAAAATAGCGGGGGTTGGGTGCTCTGCAAAGCGTAGTAACCCGCAAAATAAACTGCTGGTGCTGCCTCGGGTCCCCGTGTCTCATCAACCGAAAGTCAGAGTAGCAAATCAAAAGGGGCAGGAGGACAGTGCATCCCGCCCTGGCAGAAGCAATGTCTCAATAAGCCACTTCAAATTGCTCTGACTGCCGGCGAGTCTGGAGATTTACACAAACGTGAAGAAACAAGCAAATGCCGAAGCAGGAACCAGATTCTCCAGGCCACTTGCGATGAGCGAGCTTCTGAACGCGCTACTGGAATACCCGTGAAATGAATGACACAAACACCTCCTCTCGTAGAAAGAAGCAGAAGCCACTGTGGGGGTTAGAAGACAGCAACATTAAATACAGAAAAATGTCGAATGCATTTCGGCCGGTTTGGCCTTCGTCAGCGCCTGCGGTGAGTGAAAAGGAAGTCCCAACGTTCTGCAGGTGAAATGCACCAAACCGCACTCTGATAGGTGCATAATGTCAGCTCCGCCCCTCAGCAATGATGATCTCAGGTAGTGATTCATATATATATATATTACCTACTGGCGATAGCCAGTAGGTATATATAGTTAGGATTTTTTCCCTATGGGATTTCTGAAAATTCTATGTCTAATAACTTTGGCGTTTGTGGACGGAATTGGCTGAAATTTTCAGGAAAATGGCACATTTTGTTTCTGAGCAGCCCCTGAAAATTTGGGGGGGGTTCTTCAAGGGGGGGCCGAGAAAAAAGGGGGGTCCCAAAACACGTTTTTCCCATTCATTTTTCCATAGGGCGGTTGGACTCACTTTTAGCCCGAACGGCTGAATGGATTTGCACGAAACTTGGCAAAATTGTAGGGACTGTTAGCCCGATGTGCCTTTGCTAGGTCTCAATATATGTGCTTCAGTGAATTTTGAGAAATTAACGTTTTAAACAAGATATATATCTGTAACAGCGCTCCGGGCAGCGCTCCGGTTCGCGTACTTTTCGCGTATCGGAACTTTGCGATGCGAAGCTGATTGGCTCTCTGGTGTCTGTCAACATTCTAAACAGTCCGGAGCGGCCGCCATCTTGTCTCTCGGTAGGATCGAGAGACAAGAGGAGGCCAAAACAAAGGGGGAAATAAAGGAAAGGGGGCAAGGTAGACCCCTTCTGACCCCCTAGGATTGATGAGGGGGATATTATAGAGCCACGCGGGGCAAAAAAATTTTTTTTTAAAAATTCCGATTTTTTCGCCGTAGAGACACGTCCCGGTACGCGAACCGGGCAGCTAACCGGGCAGCTAACCGGGCAGCTAACCGGCAGCGTAACGGGAGTCTGAGGAGTAGCTGATTGGCTGTCAACATTGTAAACAGTCCGGAGCGGCCGCCATCTTGTCTCTCGGTAGGATCGAGAGACAAGAGGAGGCCAAAACAAAGGGGGAAATGAAGGAAAGGGGGCAAGGTAGACCCCTTCTGACCCCCTAGGATTGATGAGGGGGATATTATAGAGCCACGCGGGGCAAAAAAAAAATTTAAAAAAAATTCAGATTTTTTCGCCGTAGAGACGCGTCCCGGTACGCGAACCGGGCAGCTAACCGGGCAGCTAACCGGGCAGCTAACCGGCAGCGTAACGGGAGTCTGAGGAGTAGCTGATTGGCTGTTAACATTGTAAACAGTCTGGAGATCGAGAGACAAGAGGTGGAAAAAAAAAAGGTGTAAATGAAGGAAAGGGGTAAGGTGAACCCCTAGGATTGATGAGGGGGCTATTAAAGTTGCCCGCGGGGCAAAAGAAAAAAATATTGCGATTTTTCGCGGTAGAGGTGCTTTCCGGTACGTTAACCGGGCAGCTAACTGGCAGCGTAATGGGAGTCCGACATATTGTGTTTTTGGAACGTTTGTGATATGTGCACGTGTGGATTTTGTCTAATTAAGGTAAAAAAAATATATATATATCTTTAAGCGTGCTCTGGCGCGCTTACGTTACGGGTTTGGTTTGCGCTGCAGAGACGATACGTCACGGTTATGCGATGCATCATGAGGCGTCTCACGGGCTACGTGATACGTCACGTAATAAAGAATATATTTTACAGCTATAGATATTAGCTTTTAAAAAACCAATGAAATTCACTGAAAAAACCATAGGTTATAGACCATATATAGTTAGGAATTTGCATTTACAAAACCTTGAAAATTCACTGAAAAAACCATAGGTTATAGACCATATATAGTTAGGGATTAGCATTTACAAAACCTTATTTTACTCGCACAAAACCATTGAAATTCCATATATAGTTAGTTGCACTAACTATATATCGCGCACCCGCAATCCATTGCTAATGATGTCACATATTATTCATGACATGGTCAGTGACATCACTGATGACATCACTGATGACATCACTGATGACATCTCAAATGACTTCACTGATGACATCACTGATGACAACACCCAGTGACTGTATGTTTCTGTAAAGTTAAAATATGTCTTACATATTGAAGAATGAGTGGATGTATAAGTGTCTGGATGAAGGATTTAGTAGGTGCATGACTGACTGTATGAGTGAGTGATTAAATGTGTCTCACTGAGTGCATGGGTTAGTGACTAAACTGTCTTAATTTGGTAATCATTATATATGTTGTTCTGTAAACTGCTGCATGTTTAAATCAGTAGCTATATGAGTAACTATATGGGTTATTGAATGGTTGCCCAAGTATTTGTATGGGAGACTGAGTATGTGTGTGGGTGGCTGGGAGGTGTATGACTCTGTGCATAGATGTGTGAGCAGTTGATTAACTAAATGTGTGGGTTCAAAAGTGCATGTGGAAACAGCTGTATGGGCGGTCGACTGACTGCATGAGTGTATTGGTGAGTGAATGGATATCTCAGTGCTACATGTCAAAGTAAGTACATATGTAAAACACAGTCCATGTGAGAGTTGACATATATAAATAACTGAACATAAGAGCTAGTGAATGTGAGAGTGGCTGTATCGATCATTGTGAACTTGTATCAGGGATTGTATAAGAGAGTAAATATGTGTTAGTATATGTTTGAATAAGTAAGGTGTGTATAACTGTATAGTTGAGGAAATGGAGGTGTGATTAATCTTTTGCATGACTGAGTAGGTGTGTGAGTAACTCCATGGATAAGTGACAGTCTGTGAGTGTCTGTTTATACTGATTGTATCTAAGGTTATATTAGAGTCTGAAGATGTTCATTGTATTATCACATAATGATATCATCAGTGATGTGATCAGTAATGTCAAATGAGATGTCAGTGATGTCATCAGTGATGTCATTTGAGATGTCATCAGTGATGTCATCAGTGATGTCACTGACCATGTCATGAATAATATGTGACATCATTAGCAATGGATTGCGGGTGCGCGATATATAGTTAGTGCAACTAACTATATATGGAATTTCAATGGTTTTGTGCGAGTAAAATAAGGTTTTGTAAATGCTAATCCCTAACTATATATGGTCTATAACCTATGGTTTTTTCAGTGAATATATATATATATATATTCACTGAAAAAACCATAGGTTTTAGGCCTTATATAGTTAGGAATTAACATATAAAAAAACATTGAAATTCCTCCTATATAGTTAGCTGGACATTTTATTGATATAAAACCAATGAAATTCCACATATAGTTAGTTGCACTAACTATATATTTCGCGCATCCGCAATCCAATGCTGATGATGTCACATATTACATCATTCATGACATGGTCAGTGACATCACTGATGACATCACTGATGACATCTCAAATGACATCACTGATGACATCATCCAGTGTCTGTGTGTTTTTGTCAAGTTTAAATATGTTTTACATATTGAAGAATGAGTGGATGTATAAGAGTAAGGATGAAGGATTTGATTGTATAAGTGAGTAAGTATGTGTTAGTATATCTGTGAAAATGTAAGCTGTTCTGTGTTTAACTGTATAGATGAAGAAATCAAAGTGTGATTGATTCTTTACAGGACTGACTAGGTGTGTGAGTAACTCCATGGATGAGTGGCAGTGTGTGAGTGTCTGCATAGGTGTATGAGTGCATATGATAGTGTTGTAATGATGAGTGACTATATGTATGAGTGACCTTATGGGTGAATGAATGAATGTGCATGTAGACGTAGGAATCAGTGAGTGCGTATGTAGTAAATGGTATTGGTGTGTCAATAGTTTCAAAAATGATACTCTGTATTTTACACTAGGTGTAACAGAGGTTATATTAGAGTGTAAGGAGGTGCATTGTATTATCACATGAAGTATATCATCAGTGGTGTGATCATTGATGTTAAATGAGCTGTCATCAGTGATGTCACTGACCATGTCATGAATGATGTAATATGTGACATCATCAGCATTGGATTGCGGATGCGCGAAATATATAGTTAGTGCAACTAACTATATGTGGAATTTCATTGGTTTTATATCAATAAAATGTCCAGCTAACTATATAGGAGGAATTTCAATGTTTTTTTATATGTTAATTCCTAACTATATAAGGCCTAAAACCTATGGTTTTTTCAGTGAATTTCCAAGGTTTTTTAAAGGCTAATTCCTAACTATATATAGTCTATAACCTATGTTTTTTTCAGTGAATTTCATTGGTTTTTTAAAAGCTAATATATATATATATATATATATATATATATATATATATATATATATATATATATATATATATATACACACACACACATCATACCTGCCAACGTGATGAACAATCTCACTGTGTGAGGGGGCGGGGCCTTGAAGGGGGCGAGGCTTTGTGCCAAGAAGTACCTACAAAGCACTTTTGAAGCCCCCACATCTCCTCCCCGCCAAAAAAAGCTTGCTGAGGCTGTTGCCAGAGTGGTTTTCAGCTCCTTTGTCCTGCCACAGTGTGATATCAGCACCTCACTGGGAGACCCTGTGATGGGAGCCAAAATCGTGTGTCACACAGTGGCACTGTGTGAGTTGGAAGGTATGATACTTACTACCTATTAGTGGTCGGCAGTAGGTAGTACTATTGAGGACCTAGCTTCGATAGGAAAAGCATTTTTTGATTTAATAATAACTGTCTCACAAATTACCATCAACTTTGAGTTGATGGTTATTTGTGTTTCTTAAATGCGAAATCGCAATTTTTGCTGTTGTTTTTTTGCAAATTAAGCGATTACTTAAATAGCAATTTTTGCATTTGGGATGATGCATCCCAATTGTAAAAACGGTCGCAAAGGGGCGAATCTGCCCCTTTGCGACCGCTATTTTCAATGATGCATGTGGCCTTATAACTCATGCCCTAAGGTAACAATAACTCACACCCCTTCCATGCATGGCTAATTACCACACATATTACATCACTCATGACATTGTCTATGCCCTCTTTGATAATCTCACTGCAACACTTGCTGTAAAATTATTAAGTAGAAAACTCTGGAGGTTGGCGCCATAAGTTATAGTTATCTTAAGGCACGAGTTATAGTTTTTTTTCATATATAATCTTTATTGTCACATCAGCATATAACAACTGTTTAAACCAGGCATGTTAATAACAATACATGTAATCTCCCCCCAGCTCTACCTCTTGTTCCAGATATGGTCAGTGGAATGATACTAAGTCACAGGAAAACTATTGAAAGTTCAAGGTATTAATTCCATATATATGAACATGCCTTAGGCAGCCAACCTGAGGTCCAGATTTACCACGTAATCCAGAGACCATAGTACTCATACTCATATTACAGCCCCAAATAGTCAGTTCCCAAATAGTAATAATCTAGAGGTGGTCTAGCATCAGGTGGGTCAAGTAACGTCACCAAAATAGAAATACATGCCCAAAGATCATCCTCCATTTTTGTATCTCTCATACATTTGTGCATACACCCCTCCTCGGCCACAGCCCACTCAGCCAGCTCTCTCTCCCACGCTCATACCTTTGGGGAGACGGGGACAGTCAATGAATAGCGATTCGTAGTTTTGCCAAGACTAACCACAGTACCAGGAATTTCGTGCTCAGGGTCTTCTTTTTACGGACAGGAAGTAGGCCCAACAGGCAATGCTTAGGATCTTTCAGAACCAATCAACCAGTGGCTGAATTCATTCAGTTTATTACAGCCTGCCAGTACATATCTAAAGCCTGGCATCCCCTCAACATATGAAGAAAGTCTGCCTGCTCCATGGAGCAGCGGGGACAAGCAGAGGTTCTGTTACGTTGACAGTTTCCTTGTCGCGCTTTGTCCCTTGCATGCCCCCGTCCCTGCCGCGCGACCATCCCCATTTGCAGGTGAGCCCTTGACCGGAGCGCCGCTGTTCCTACTGGTGTGTTGCTTAGCTACGAATAAAGCTTTGTTTAAATCTACTTGCTTACCTCATCTTTACAAACTTGGCGACGAGGACGGGGATCCGACACACTGAAGAACCCACGACTTGAGATTTGATCAAGTAAAGAAGAAGGCGGCGCAAGACATCGGATGAAGGGTATGGACGCATAAGAATAATTAATGAGTGAAGATTAAGCTGTCAACGGATTTTGAGAAAAAGATTGAACTTTTAAGTGCTTGAAAGTAACGGAGGTAGACCCGAAGCACAAATTGTGACGTCTGCACAATTGAGTTGAGATGAGCCGGGAATGCTGGTGGAGGTAGAGTGATCGGCGTGGGAATACAGTTGTGTCCCTGCACTGTGAAAAAAAACTGAAATTGAGAAGACGCGGTAGCGTGTGAGGTAAAACTCGCCTCAGAGCTCCAGCACATATTTCCGAGTAACGTGTTGACGTCATTGACATGTGGGGGCCATATTGAGTGAGGAAGTCTCCGTGTCAGTCACGTTAATGAGAAAGTTAAGTGAGTTAAGTGAGATTTATAAGAAACTGACGTTTAGGGGCGATATTGAGTGAAGTAGTCCTAGTCAATTTCAGTAGTGGAAAAATTTTAACCTTGATTTCAACGCTTAGGAAGCACTTTTCATCACCGCGCATTTCGATATCAACTTAAATAGAAAGAGAAGAGAGATGAAACTTGTGTGGTAAATTTTATTGGTGCTAGAGTGTTGCAGAAGCATAAAGAATATTAAGTAACTTTGCGTTTATTGGGAGAGTTCAAAGGAAAAAAAAGAAGGAAAGAAACAACGTGAGAAATAGGAAATTAGGAAGCTATATCTAGGGAAACTCTTTTAAAAAAAAAGGATGGCAACAGGCAATATATACAATCTACCACCCCCACAATCATTCCTAAAAGGAAAAGAGGAACCCGAAATAAAATGGGAGGAATGGAAAGAATTCTTCAACAATTGCATAACGACTTTTGACAAACCAGATGAGGTTCTACCAGCTGAAGAAAAGAAAAAGATACTACTACACTGTTTAGGGGCAGGTGGCCTAAAGGTGTACAACAACATCACAAAAAAAACTCGTGGTGAAAATGAAGGAGATGTGTTCAAAAATGCAATGGAAGACTTGGACAATTATTACAAGCCAACTGTTTGTGCAGCAGTTAACAGATATAAATTTTATAGGCGTAAACAAGGAATGGAAGAAAGTATAGAGGACTATGTATCCGCTTTAAAAAATTTGACACTTACATGCAAATTCGGAAACATGCATGATGACCTGATAAGGGACCAAATTGTCATGTGCGCGGCTAATCCCGACATACAAGACACATTATGGGCAAAAGGAGAGAAACCACTCAAGGAAGTTATTGAAATTGTAAAGAGGAAAGAATTAACGGGTCGTTGTGCCAAAGCAGTTATAAAAGAGGAAAAGAATAAAAAGGAGGAAACAGGAATAGTAGCCAAATTAAGCGGAAGAAGGAAGAAGCAATTACTATGGAAAAACGAAAAGGAGGAAGAGAGTAAAACAAAAAATTAAACTAGGAAGTACAAGGATCTGAGGTGCTTCGGGTGTGTGAGCAAAAAACACTTGGCAGATAATTGGGAATGTCCTATAAGGAACAGCAAATGTACCCAATGTGGACTGATAGGTCATTCTCAGAAGGTGTGCTACAGGGGAGTTAAGGGGAAGATGAGTTATGTGGAAGAGAGCGAGGAGGAAAAATCAGAATCTTCGGATGAGTCTGAGTATAATCTATGTGTACTCATCATAACAGATGAAGATAACAATGACGAGGATGAAAAGATAGTAAGAAAACCGGTGTGTGCCATCACCATAGGTGGGGTGGACATTGACATGGTCGCTGATTCTGGGTCAGATTTCACAATGGTCAGCAAGAAGGTGTGGCAGAGCAAATTGGCAAGAGAACTAGGAGAAGAGTTAATGGAAGCAAACGCAACCCCAAGAACATACACAGGTGAAATCATCGACCTTGTTGGATGCAGAGAAATGGAATTGAGTTTCCAAGGAAGAAATACCTGGAGTACAGTGTACATTTCAAAAAAGGGCCTTTCGGTACTGGGATGGAAGGAGCAAAGTAAATTAGAAATTACCCTAAATCCAAACAATTCTCAACCAGTGTGTTGGGTGGAAAAGAACGAAATGGAAAAGTATTATCATTCCAGGATGTTGAGCAAAAAGACTTCACAGGCTAAAGACAATGATGCGTGGAAAAAAACAGCAAATAGAGCTGCAAGAACAAGTGAAGCTAATATAGGAAACAACAAAGGAAAACACGGAAACAAAATGTGCAAGATCAAGAAAGATAAGGGTGTAAAAGTGGAAGAAAGTGTACTGGTTGAAAAAGGACAAAGTATACCAACACTATGCATGGGGGAAGAAGAGGTCGTGTGTCAAGATGAACTAGAGTGCGACAAAAAGATGGATTAATATGACTAGTTGTATTTGAGGGAGTCAGAGAATGAGAGTGAAGAGACACAAGAACACTTGCCATGCCAACCCCCTAAGATCGATATCGGAATGGGCGTAACGCACAAAAAGTCCAGGAGAGGATACGGGTACAAAGATACTGAGGACTCGGGCAACTCTTCTTGCTTAATTCAATTGTCAATGCAGAGGAAAGGAAGTGTCCATGAGGCAATTCGCACGAATGTGATGGAACTTATGGACAGCAACATCACCGGAGGTCCCAGTACTGAATGCAGCAAGAGGACAGATGTAGACGTTGGTATAGCGACCCATCCCAAGAAGTATCCTAAGGGAGAGGATTATTTGGCGTGTATCACAGACCAGTGCGAAGAAGAACGTGCTGGCAAAAGAAGTCTCGTGAACAACAACTTGATGGACTACTATGAATAGGTGTGCAATGAGGAGTCACAGAACGGAAGAGGAAAAGCACAAATACATCTACAGCGTCCACACCCAGAAGTGGATATGGAAAATAAACGAATTCAAGCAGAGTCAGTGGAGAAGCACGAGTATATGAAATCAGAGGACTCAGCTGACACCTTTGACGAAGTAGAATCGTCCACGTTGAAGGAAGGTCAGGACTTTGCAGTAGTCACCCCGGATGGTATGGACCCTATCCACAAGAACTGAACCAGTGATTCTTGGAACTGCGAACAACAAGAGATCCAGTTAGAGACCTAACATGAATGACTACGACAAGGAAGATTCAGGTCGCACGTTGTCATGACAAGTGGCGGTCAAGTCCATGAAGAACAAGGGCTCTTTGTGTTATTTTGGTTCATGTTTTTCTTCTTTCTATAGGAAGGAGATGTGTTACGTTGACAGTTTCCTTGTCGCGCTTTGTCCCTTGCATGCCCCCGTCCCTGCCGCGCGACCTTCCCCATTTGCATAGTGTTACGTCAGTGGCTCTGCCGGTGACAGTTGGTGAGTTGACAGTTGACAGGAGAGAAGTGTGATCCATGTGGTGAGCCCTTGACCGGAGCGCCGCTGTTCCTACTGGTGTGTCGCTTAGCTACGAATAAAGCTTTGTTTAAATCTACTTGCTTACCTCATCTTTACAGGTTCTTTCTGGGTATAATACATGAAATATAGCTGGAGTCAGATATACCTGGTGAATGATGTTGTACTGGATCAATTTAGCCCTCACAATTCCTGCAGTTTTTTGCACAGCCACATGCACTGAATATCATTCCTTTTCTGTTAACTGTACCATTAACCTGCCACTGGGAATGTCCTCGCAAAGCGTCCTGTATAAGAAGGAGATTAGGAGCCTGCCTCCTACCATGGTCAACAACATGACCAGTCTGCTGGACTCCCTTGAAGCCTCAGGAAACGTGGACCACATGCCACAAGCAGTGACACCACCGTAGCAAACTGCAAAAATTGCCCGTGACCCAGTTGAAATGTCTCCATGGCATCCTGCAGCGTTATAAATCTATTATTTAGATACAGGTCTCGGAACGTAGCTCAGCCCCTCGCCCTCCATCTATCCACTGCCATTGTCCTCGTTATTTGGTGGAAGCGCTGCTGGGACCATTTGGGCATATCTGGTGCATAAAGAACATGCAGAATTACTTGTGGCACAAGTTATCGCTCCTTGAGATGCGGGGTGCGTGGCCTCACTCTACCACCCCAAGCCAGCTTTCACTCACCGGCTTTCTGCTCAGGACCTCGGGACCTTGCGGGCGGGGCTCTCTTCACACAGGGGGAGCTACGCTCTGCTCCCGGTCGTGCTGCGGCAGCTCTTGGGCTCCGGGGCTCTCCCTTGGTCCCTCCTCACTCACCGGATCCCGGGGTCGGCTCCCGGCAGCTTCCGGCTTCCTCTGTCCTGTCCCGGGCCGGCAGCCAATCAGAGCGCGGCCCGGGCAATAAGGTCACGTGATGTCCCGCAGTTCCGCCCCCGGCCTGCCTGACTTCCTGGTCGCAGCCGGGCGGCACCAGCGGGGACAGCGGGACAATTTCAGCGGGCAATGCCGGGTGGGCACCGGCCTGAAAGATACATAAAGCATAAAGCGCTCCCAAAGCGCTAGTGGCAGAGTACAGCGCAAAATCGCGGGGTGCCAACACTTCTTGGATGAATTGCTGACAGCCAATCAGATCTTACGATGAGATGCTGACAGCCAATCAGATCTCACGATCAGAGATATGTGGTTAAGCTCCGCCCAGATATATAATTTGATTCTCTTCTAATTTTCTCAGGAATTACTGGAGGGATTTACACTATTTAAACAAAAGCGTGATCTGCGTACCAGACACTACCATTTTGACAAGTTTGGTGTAATTCCCTTCAGCGGTTCAAGCTGTAGCTGTGTCTAAAGGTACTATGGAAATTAACATGGGGAAAACACGTTTTGGGACCCCCCTTTTATCTTGGCCCCCGCTTGACGAATCCCCCCCAAACTTTCAGGGAAGGAGAGGAGCGGAATGAGCCATCTTCTTTGAGAAATTTGCGAAGATTCATCAACCAGCGCCAAAGTTATTCCCAATAGAATGTTGGGGATTTCCTATGGAAACTAGGTCCTAACTATATATACCTACTGGCTACCGCCAGTAGGTAATATATATATATATATATATATATATCTCAAAGGTTACTGGGACGTTATAGTTAGGCGGACATTTCACTCATATAAAACCAGAGAAATTCAGTGATGTCACTGACCATGTCTGAGTGTTGTAATATGTGAGCTCAGCTAACTATAACTGCTGAATTTCTCTGGTTTTTTACAAGTGAAATGTCAGCCTAATTATAAAGTCCCTGTAACCATTGTTTTTTCACTGAATTTCTAAGGTTTTTTAAATTCTATTTCCCAACTAGAACGTCTATGTAATCTATGATTTTTTGCGTCTCCGGCTTCACCTGCTCCTGTGAATACACTACCTATTGTGAACCTAAGGGATGGCACTACCGGACACATTACATTGAGTCAAAACGACAAATCTCTCGTCTCTACATCTCCCCATAGTGAGGTAATGGTACCATCTAATATCTCTATATCACCTCCACCGACCTTTACTAATACATCGACTTTTGCTAACGCCTCATCTCTGGACTTAATTTTGAAAACATTAATGGACCATCGCCAAGAGGTACAAGAACAGTTTTCAAAATTAAGGGAAGATAATAGCAAAATAGATAGTTGCCTTCAGGAAGTCACTAGCAAATTGAGTGGAGTAACAAAAGAAATTGAGGAACTACAGCAAAGAGTAGTAGATGTGGAGGAAACCTTAGCCACTACTACGGTCACATCAGATCGACACAATGATGAAATAGAGAGTTTGCAGAACAAAGTGGAGGATTTGGAAAATAGGCAAAGACGCCAAAATTTGAGACTCTTTGGAATACCCGAAGGATCGGAGGGAGCAGATGCAAGGGCATACATTGTAAAAATGCTACAGAGGGCATTCCCGGATCTGTCTGATTGGGACTGGAACTCCCAAATCCAACGGGCACATAGACTCCCTATCATTCCTAGATCTCAAGAAAGCAAATATCCACGGCCTTTTTTTAATTTACTTTGGTAATTTTTTGCTGCGACAAGCTGTTTCTATCAAAACTAGACCAAACACCCCAGTGACAATTGATAATCTAACTTTCTTTGTAAAATCAGACCTCAGCAAGGCTACTATGGATAAAAGGTGGGGGCTACGTAAAATGATCGATCCCTTCAAGTCTCGTGGAGCCACGGTTTATCTTCAAGAACCCACCCGCCTCAAAGTTATAAAGTCCGGACACACTCACTTTTTTCACGATGTTATAGAGGCAGAACAATATCTTTCTAAAATGGATTCTTAAACGTAATTAAGGAAAAAACAATGGGAAAAAAAGAGAAAGGGTGGGGAAAAGAAAACAAGACTCACAAGACTAAGCTATCATGGATGCTACAGACATCAAGAACTGACAAAAATGTTTTTTTTTTTTCTTGGTTATGTTTATACTCTTAAATGGGCTATAGGCGCTTTATTTTTTCTTTTTGTATGAGAATAATACAGAGGGATGGGGTTCCAGGAGAATCCTCTCTCACTGGCTGCCCCTCAAGCGGCAGCAGAAGATAGAGGGAGGCTTCCGGGTAGGTACAGGGGGGAGGGATCCATGGGGCCTCGAGGGAGGCTCAGGAGAAGAATTGAGGGTGGGAGGAGTGGGTGGGTCTGTTGGTAAGGGTGGGCTAAAAAATGGGGGGGAAATTATATTGCAAGAAAGAATTTTGGGACAGACAAAAATAAGACATGCTACACTATTAAAGTCGTTATTCAGAGGAAAATTAAAAGCGGAAATGTCTAAAATTAGATTATTAGTTTGGAATGTTGCTGGTCTCAATAGCAAGCAGAAAAGGAAATTCGTACAAGAGGAAGTAGGCATGTATAACCCACACTTTGCTCTTATGACAGAAACACACATTAGCTATCAAGACAGAAAACTACTTTCTCAAATAGGATACGAGCTGGTGGAATGTACAACTTTGGGCGCCTCAATCAGGGGGGTGGCCATTTTAAAACAGAAACGACTGGGGATTGATATTCTTAAAACTGCTTCGGATACACGGGGGAGGTGGGCAATTGCTCAGATTCAAACAGATCTTAAGAAAATTGTTATGTGTGTAGTATATGGGCCTAATATAGATGATCCTAAGGTGTATGAGCAGCTAAGCATTGAGTTATTAGAGTGGGAGGGGGAGGTGTTGGTCATGGGGGACTTTAATTGTGTTATTGATTATAAAATAGATTCTACGGGACATGGCACTCATACTAGAATGCGAAAGGTTAGATCCGCAATCTTAGAACTTGGCAGACTGCTTAATCTGAAGGATGTATGGTGCTTTAAATACCCTAATATAGCAGGACATACATACTACTCGGCGCCACATAGATCCTGTTCTAGAATCGACATGGTCTGGGCATCTGACCAAATAGCTGGTAATTGTAATATTGAATTGTGTCCGAAGATAACATCTGACCATAACCCGATATTATTCGAATTTGAAATAAGTAATCAGAGGCGGGACACACAACATTTTACTTTTCCTAGATACTTATTTATCGACTCTTGTTTTGTGTCATTACTAAAAGAACACATTAAGGAATTTATTGAGATTAATTTGAATTCAGCTACGATTAATGCAGTTTGGGATTCTTGCAAATGCAGCATAAGGGGTTTTGTTCAGCAATATATTTTTGGAAAAACCGCTGAAAACCGCAGAGCTACTAAAGCAATCACCTCTAAGATACTGCAAGTTGAACAGCAATTGTAGAAGC